>NW_012267236.1:2344468-2378627 GCF_000151885.1 Dipodomys ordii | reverse complement strand
TTTCTTTCTTTCTTTCTTTCTTTCTTTCTTTCTTTCTTTCTTTCTTTCTTTCTTTCTTTCTTTCTTTCTTTCTTTCTTTCTTTCTTTCTTTCTGTCCTGCCTTCCTGCCTTCCTTCTGAGTCTGGGCACTGTCCCTGAGCTTTTTCATTCAAGGCTAGTGCTCTTTCACTTAGAGACACAGCTCCACTTCTGGTTCTTAGGCAGTTAAGTGAGGTAAGAGTCTCAGAGATTTCCCTGCCTAGGCTGGCTTTGAACTACACTTCTCAAATCTCAGTCTCTTGAACAACTAGCATTATAGGTGTGAGCCACCAGTGGCTGGCCCCTCCTCCCTTTCTTAGATGCCTCCAGGACACAGAGAGTTCTTTACTTCTTAGGAAAGCATTGATCCTTTTACATTTTATGTTTTATTATCTTGAAGTAGTTTAATAAAGGGATTTTAATTCAATATGTCAGTTATTGATTACAGTGCAACTTGATCAATGCCACATCTTTTGATCATTCTTCCCCATTTTCCCTAACATCATCCAGGCCCTAAGGGAAAGTATGAGTCCTAAACTCTATGTAGATATGTGGAAAGGTAAGTTGAGGCACAACTAATTACAAAGAGATGATGAACTTGCAGGAGGTAAATATAAGAAGCTCTGAAATGATTAAATCTGCAACTATAAGAGCTTACCATCCTCCATTTCTTCTGAGAAATGGACATGACAAATTTAATCACATAGTAATTACAGCATAAAAAGACATCAAAAAGATAAGTAAGATAATCAGTATCTTTGTCATCTATAAATCTTAATAATTTAAAAAGCACTATGACTCTTGGTTTTGTGCCCAGAGTTTATCTGTGTATTTCCCTTGAAATTTGTATAGGTTTTGAGATTATGAGGACACAGGAATACGAAGTGTGGACACATCACACCTCGTCTGTACACGTGAATAAATAACACTTCTAATAGCACCAAATATACACAGAAGAGGCATACCCTCTTTAGCAATGTTGGAGAAAATACCAGATCCCATTTTACATGAAATCATTTATATAACTGGGTGCCATGGCTCACATCTCTAATCCAAACTATTCAGGAGGCTGAGATCTGAGGATCACTGTTTGAAGTCAGCCATAGGGCAGGAAAGTCTCTGAGACTCTTATTGCCAATTAACTATCAAAAAGCTGAAGTGAAACTGTGGCTCAAGTGATAAAGCAATAGCCTTGAGCTAGAAAGCTCAGGGACAACATCCAGGCCTTGAGTTCAAGCCCCAGGACTGGTGCATGCGTGCATGTGCACACACACACACACACACACACACACACACACACACACACACACACATTATTTGTATAGAATCCCTAACTCTTAGCTTCAAAATAAAATTAACATTAAATTAAGCTAAAGACCTAAAAGAGATGCTAGAATCATTTTTGTGTTGATTTATTGAAACATAGAGAAGCTACTTTTTTTGGACCAGAAAAGTAGGAAAGAAGCCACATTGAAGATATTGTTCAGGTGTGAAACATGTCCATTATATGTTATATAAACTAGTAATATCTTTTCCTCTAGAGTCAAAATTCTCCAAGTAAGAGGTTGTCAGAAAATGTGAAGTGCAAAGTAATAGACATAGTTGAAGATTTATATGGACTAGCTCTTATCAATGGCACAACTTAATGATCAGAACTTTAATAGAAAAACACAAAATAGAAATTAAGTGACGGGCTGGGAAGGTGACTCAGTGGTAGAGCTCTTGTGTTGCATGCCTGAGGCCCTGGGTTTGATTCCTCAGCACCACATAAGCAAAAAGAAAAAAGCCAGAAGTGGCGCTGTGGCTCAAATGGTAGAGCGCTAGCCTTGAGCTGAAAAGCTGAGGGACAGCGCCCAGGCCCAGAGTTCAGGCCCCATGACCGGATCCCCCCACCCCCAAAAAAGAAATTAAGTGACAGTAAAGTGTCTTGAAATGATGCACATACGCACACATACAACCCCCTGTCCCCACCTACCCATGAAAGTGTTAAAAATTTTTGATGTTGATCTGAGATTTAGGATCACCCCCCTTAGGTTTAAAAGAAATTAATTTATACCCAATAATATCTAATTATTATCTAATTCCACATCATTAATTTTATGACAAGGACTTTAAGTAGGTTTAAATACATTACTGCAAAATGCAACACAAAGTGAAATTTATCGTGGTTTATACTCACCCTAAGAAATGACTCTCAACTTTGGTTGCTGATCCAAGAAGTATCTTAGCATTTTAGATCAAATCTCTTTTGTGCTTTAGTCAGAGAAAGTGAATGGCTTTCCCTGTCAGCTGGGTATTTGTTTTTTTAATATATCCCATAATTTATGGACTGTGTGTAGCCCTGGTACTAAGTCTGCTGAGCGATGGAAAATGTAATGAACATTGTTTCCTCCAGCTGGACCAGTGTTTATCTCTCAACCTATTACAGATGGCTGCAGACTGACCACTAGATAGAAAAGAATTAGCAATCCAAATGTGTTAACTGAGCATATTTTTCTGAATTTCCACCATGGTGTGTGCTAGAGGGCAAAAGAGAGGCTTTCCCTACTTTTTCTTAGAATGAATGGACACAATCCATCTTTGTACAGGGCAAATACCTCTGGGCAGATATCATGAATTCAATTAGTCACTGCCCATGTAAGACATTGTTGTTGAAGAAAATTACTAAGCTATGTGAAAATTGAGAGTCTAATATTGTAAGAATACATAAAATTTACTTAAAATTATTTTAACCTGTGTGTGTGTGTGTGTGTGTGTGTGTGTGTGTGTGTATTTAGAAGTATTGAGGTTTAAACTCAAGCCGCAGTCTTGCTAACTGTGGCTCTACCACTAACTGATGTTCCCAGCTTCTTTTCTGCATGGTTATTTTTGAAATAAAGTCCTGATGCTTGTTCCTTGACTGTAATCTTAATATTTTACATTTCCTGCCATAGCTGAGATGATCTAACATCATACTCAAATTCTATTGACATGGAGTTGTACAGATGTTTTTCCCCCCAGGCTGGTGTGAAACTATGATCCTCCCAATCTGAACCTTCTATCTAGCTGGAAGAAGAGCTGTGCATTATAGCACCCAGATATTGGTTGGAAAAAGGTCTCCTGTGAACCACCATCCTTATTAGCTCAGCTTCTCTTTATTCAGACCTCAGTTTAGGACACATACCCATGTGCATTGATGGAAAACCTCATCGTGACAGTCAGTGTTCTCCATGCTTTTAGATGTACTTTGAGACTCTTAAAACCTCCTGAGAATGAAGTCATGAATTTCAAAAGTGATCAGTGCACATAAGCAAGGTGAAATGACCTCTGCTCTTTTCATACTACCTAAGGACTAGCTGGGGCACAGGGATAATGTGTGCTCCGAGAATAGAATAATAGCCCTTTGTATTTTCAAGGTTTCTAAGGTACCAACCATAGTTTTTCTGAAACAGAAGCTCCATTTGCAAGCATCTAATTCTTGAGAATGTAAAACGGGAGGATTCCACTTTTCTCCGCCTGATTTTATTTCACTCTATTTAATGTTGTATTTCCAAACAGTATTTCTAGCTATCTTGAAGTATCCTGAACTTGAGGAGCACAATTACATTTAAAATGGAGTCAGTTATTTGTGTCTTTTCAGGACATTGTTGACCTTTTTTCACAGTAAGAGCCTTATTTTCTTGGACAGAGTGGGACTGACTTTCATGTTCTAAGCGTTGTGTAGATTTGTAGATGATGTTTCCAGTTTCTTCATAAGCTCAATGATTGGATTGGTTCTACTGGCTCATCAGTGTTAATTAATGGTGGGATCAGGCATTGCTACAGAGAGAGAAGGGAGTGTCTGGATTAATGTTTCCTATCTTATTTCTTAATAATTGAGACTAAGCTCTGGGTAGATGTCAGTTACCAAGTCCACAGAACTATCCGAACTTTGATCTTCTTTTTAAATTATTTTTATGATTCTCTTTAATTAGTTGTAGAAGGGAGTTACCATTTAACAAAGCAGTTTATGAGCACATATATTTCCATCAATGTCATCCCTTTTACCATTCTCACTCATTCCCACACCTTCCCTCATTCATCTTAATTTTGTAAGCTATACATTGGATTATTGTCTGCATTTTCCAAACTTTGATCTTCTTGATGGTAGCGATAGTCTTATCTTGATTTGTTTGATACCAATGCCCAACAAATCTTGCACAGAGCTCAATATATGCTATGGAGCTACAAAAATCAAACTCTGATTTGCATGTAGCATTGGGATAATCATGTTGCTATTTGCCTTCAGTTTTTAGGGCTGACATTTCATCCATTTATCTCTGGACAGTGATCCGTTAAACCTGGGTCTCCAAAGGCCTTTGCTGTTAGGGTCATTCCTCTATTGGTCTATTGTTATTCATCTCAGTTCTGAAAGAAGTCTGGGCTTCACTGACTAAATATTGAGATACAAAGTTCTATCATCTTCATTCATTCCCCCAATGGTATACTCTATTTATCTAGTGCAATTAGACTCAAAATGTACTTATCAATTTGCTCCTCAAAGGATATTGTTCTTTTGTTCACTTAATAAGATCCTTTCTATTTGCTCTTAATTATCAAATACCTACATCCATTGAAAAACCATAAAAATGGAAAAGACTTAAAATTTCATGGCTCCTTATCCCCTGAGATGAAGAGAGATTTTGAGTCATAGAGTTAAGCAACTTATATTACTTCACAAGACAAATTGAAACCCCAATAGCTAAAAATCAACTTTCTGCTCTGTTCCCCAGGCAGCAAGTTGTGTTCCCCAGGCAGCACAGGCTCCATCTCCTCTTTCAAAATATTCATGTGTCAGAGAAATTGCTCCTATTTTTATTTCTTACCTGCCAAACCCACCTGATTGCACCTAAAAATATGTATATGTTTCTAGTAATTTTCTGGGAATTGAAATGAGTGTGGAATTTCAGGCAAGGTCTTTAAATTGCACTAGCTGCAAAAACTTAGGAGATGTCAACATCTGACAGTTTTACTACCCTGACATCAGGGGTAGTAAACATGCAGATTTTGGTCCCTCTGCCTCCTGAGTTGGTGAGTTCAGCTCTTTATGTTCCTATCGTCCTAAAGATGTGACTGTTGACACAGTTCATAATTTGAACCTTCTTTCTCCTTACTCCTTGGGAAATATCCTGGTCTATTAAACCTAGCTGGAATCTGCAGCCATCTTCTCTGTGCAAGGTTTTTGAGAACTGTCTCCAGTGTCCTTCAGTGACTAATAACCCCATTGCTCTCTCTTCTTCTGGAATTGGGAGTCAGCTTCTGTTGATTCTGTGTTCACAGACAGCTCTGGTCACAGGAGATGTGCTTCCAAACCACTCAGACTAACCCTAGTTCTTCCACTGCTATTTCTCTTCTTCCTCGTTCCCTGAGCATCTGCATCATTGGTGATTAAGGTCTATTTTCTGTATCTTTTGCCTACAGTTCTTCTCCTCTTCTTTCTCCTTCTCCTTTCTGCTCCTCCCCTTTCTCTTTCCTCTTTTCTTCCCTTTTCATCTTTTCTTCTTCCTTTTCCTCGTCCTGTCCTCTTACTACTCTTTCTCCACAGACCTCCCCACATTCTCTCTCATCTGAATTATTCTCTTCCATCTTTTAAACATAGTTAAGTCTTTCTGATCCTCAAAGGGGGGAAAAAGCCTCACACTTGGACGTGGTACCTATCTTTGATCCAATCACCCCCATGCAAATAGTTCAAAATAATTATTTTCAACAATCCTTTATCTCTTATCCTTTATCAGTGGTAATTGTGCAGCTTTCAGATTTCCAGGAGACTTTAGGGGTTTGTGCTCTTTTCTTTCTTTATGCTTTTCTGAGTCCACAATACTGCCAGTGAAGACACCAGTTTTCTCCACAGTGATAGAAATGTGCTCTCCCTATGTAGTTTCATCTGTACACATTCATGCTTTTTTTAAAATTTCTTAAACCTGTAATTCCAACAATAATTCCAATTATAATCCCAAGTACGACAAACCCAGAATGGAACTCAGTCAGTCCTCCTTTCGTCTTCCTGTGGAAGGTTCTAGTGCATTCACTGGTTCCAGACAGGGATGCTGCGATAGGAAGACTAGATCACAGACACAGATTTTCTAAAGGAAGAAAATTACAAAGAACCTGCAATTCAGAGAGACAAAAGAGCTTCTTAAATCTCTTACCCCAGATGTCCAAAAATCCACTAAAGGAAGGGGCTTATCTCAAGTAGGAAAAAACTCTAAGGAATTCTTCAAATTCAGATCTTATCCAGTAAATAATGGTTCATGAACTTTTACCTTAGTTAAGGAGTGTCATAATACTCTGTAGATCCTAACATTCTTAGAGATTGAGAGACATCCTAAAAGGTCACATATTCCGCCGCAGACAGACTGGTTCGCAAAAGGCCGTCAGAACTGTGGGTATTCCTCAGAGCAAAAAGGGAAGAACAAAAAAAAAGAAAAAAGAGGAAAAAAAAACAGAGAAATCCCAGCTTTCCTGACTTTAAGCCTTTATCCGAGTCACGGCACCATTTAAAAAGAGGTAACCGAGTAAGAACTGCACCAGCACTCACGTGGTATTCAGGTAAGGGGTAGGTTTATTCAGTAGACCTGCTGGGACCAGGCAAGGTTGGCACTCCAAGGGCTGGCAAAAGAAAGAAAAGAGCTAGAAAAGAGCAGAGAGAGCAAGAAAAGAACAGAGAGAGCTAGAAACGAACAGAGAGAGAGCTAGAATAGAACAGAGAGAGCTAGAAACGAACAGAGAGAGAGCTAGAATAGAACAGAGAGAGCTAGAATAGAACAGAGAGAGAGCTAGAATAGAACAGAGTGAGCTAGAACAGAGAGAGAGCAGAGAGAGCTAGAAAAGAAGAGCAAGAGAGAGTTGAGAACAGAGAAAGAGAGCTAGAATAGAACAGAGAGAGAGCAGAGAGCTAGAAATGAACAGAGAGAAAAAGCCACATTCATGCTTTAAGGGCCATCACTGTCCGGGTTATTTTTCCATCCTGGGATCTGCATAGACTTCTACTTTAGGACTGATATTCATATTCAGCCATCATAAGGATATCACTGCTTGAAACCTTTGTAGGTTAAGAATGACCATAGAGTTCATTTCACATAAAGGACATCTTTGAGACCATTGAGGTCCACATTAATCATTAAACTAGGACTGCACATGTACCTTGGCACACACAAAGTATGATGAGTAATCAAATTGCACAGGTACCTCAAACTGAACATAATGTCCAACGGTAGTAAGTGATCAACTTTATATTCTTCCCTTACTAATACATTACTTTCAATGCTACTATTCATCTAGTAATCTAAGCAACAAACAACAAGCAAACTCTTATGGCTTCTTCTCTTTTAAATTTGCCTCAAGAGTACTTCGGATGGTATGTGTTTTCCTATGTCCCTGCACTGTCCCTAAGTTACAGGTTCTCATCTTTAGCATGGCTCTGTAATTGCTCTTCCTCCAGTCTTGATCTATTCAAATTCATCTTCAACAAGCTGTCGGGATATGATCTGACTACATTGTATTTTCCTTCACTTGGAATAGATGCTCCCATCCTTTTTTTAACTTGAGAACATGCTGCAAGCACCCCTTAAATGATAGACTTTGAGCCATCAGTATTTTATACTTGAAAAATAATACATAATGATAATAATGCTATCTTGAATATTTAATGAAGCTTATAAAATACTAAAAAGAAGAACTTAGGTAAATTTAAGGTGTTATTTTTAACTTGCTTTTGTTTATGTTTTTGGAGTGCTTTATATTAATTCAAAACTCTTTGGGGAACCTGAGTTTAGTTTAACAAACATTGGTTCCTTATTGGCATGACCCAATATGTTCTCCATGAAGGGGAAATTGCATTCCTCAGCAATAATCTATCCTTGCCTAGTTATCTGACCTCTTCTGTAGAAAGGTGACTGAAACAAACAACTTGATGTGGGCGCAAAACAGATTTCTCTAGTGAGACTTTAGGATTTCCATCATCTTTCACTAGACCATTCTATTTCTTCCTTATGCTTCTCTCCATATATGAATCACAAAAATAGTGATTTTAGCTATAATTGTCTAGGAAAAGAACCCAGAGCCCTTAATATTCTATTGGGGAAATATGTATGTTCCCCACATCAAGTTGTTTAAACAATGATGGATCCTTCGTACTTGAACCCTATTTTCTTATCTCAGGCACTTAAATGTCTCAAACATCTGGCTTTCTACACTGTCGCTCTCCATAGACATCTTATCCAGTTTTACAGTTTGGTATTCCTTCATACTGCACACAGCTTATTGCATGACAGCAACACAGCATGATTTCCAGAGCCTATTCCATTGTTAGTCTACTGAACTTTCACTTGTGACCTTCCCCTCCTCTCCATCTAGACAATCTCCTTAACTCTAAGTTAAGAACTTCATTTATTCCTCAAAAACTAACTCAGGCAACTCTTTCTTTAGAAAGCCTACTTGAGATCTTAATCCAAATCAATTCCACCTCTTTCTGAAATTCCATAAATATGTAGTGAGCCAGACTGCTGGTCTTCGATAGAAAGTGTATGATCTTTGAGCCATAGATTTCTGGATTTGAATACATTTATTAGCTGTGGGCAGATTATTCTATACTTAAATCCCTCATGTGGAGAATTATATTCAACTCAAAATCTTACTTCTACAGTAAGAAAATCTATTCGTGATGTTATTTGGCTATCCCTCATGAATTTTTTGGATATAGAAAGTGTTTCTTCACTTTACATTTAATTTTTTGTTATCTGCCAGTAGTCATGCAAAGGGGTTTCAATTCAATTAATCCGTGATTGCAGTGCATCTTGATCAGTTACCCCGTCCACCATTCTTGCTCCTCTCCCCCAAGCACATCCCCTCAAGTTGCCTAGCTCTATTTTCACACAAGTAAAGTGAAGATTATGACTGTATTCCCTTCTCCATTCATCTAGAAAATACTTATTACATTCCAACTCTGGTAAGATACAGTGATTTCTCAATGCTTGACTTATTGATTGATTGATTTCCATTCTGGTACAAAATCTACACAGACATAATCTAAGCCACTGAAAATTTAAAAAATAAAATAAAACTAGTAGTATTTGTAAATACATACAATTTTTCTTTATAAACCCTGGCTTCTTGTGATCTTTTTTATTAATTACATTATGTAACCCCTTTCTCTTATGGTATCCTTCCTTCTAATTATAAATGCATATTAATGCTTTTAACTTTCACGAATTTTTCCTATCCATATTTACTCAGTACTATTCTATTGTGAACAGATTTTTTGTGTATCAGAATACTATAAAACTTTATCATACATAAATCATGATGAGACACAGCCTATATACAACTGTAATAGCGAAATGGAGCTTCTTATGAATAAAATTGTATTTGCCATTTTTATTTGATCTTTGGTTACAGCAATTGCTATGGAGGAAATTAATACTAGTAGCAAATATTGACTAGATTGAAGTTACCTGTTTTTTAGCTAGTAAAAGTTTAAGCACTTTGAAAATATAACTTTCCACCTTAACTAGAATACTAAATGACATAGATACTTCCAGATTAATGCTATTATTAGATGGCTGTGATCAACAAAGAAAGGAAACTGAATGGAAACTATCCCTTCCTTGTTTGTGGAGAAGAGAGAGGGAGAAAGAAAAAGAGAGGGAGAGAGAGAGTAAGAGAGATAGACAGAGACAGAAAGACAAAGAGCAAGAGACAAAGAGACAGAGAGAGGATTGTACAATATGAAATTATGTTGAGGAAAAAAGATTCTTTTTCAAGAGACAGAAAATTTTGCTTCAATGAAAGAAAAAAAAACAAGGAGGAAACAGAGAAACAAAACATCCCATATTCCCTATTTTAGTTCCTTGAACTTCTCCCAGGAGAGGCAATTATTATTTCTATTGATTTTTGTTTGCAAACTTTCTCTCTAATGTGCCAATAGTCCCACACTAGTAAATAATTGCATATCACACAAAAAACCCTGTTGGTCTTTTTACTGTAAGCTTCAAAGTCCCAAAGCAAATGAATCTTCTGGTTATATGCTACATGATGTACAATAAATATGGTAGAAAATACGAGACCTTTTTTGATCACCCAAGATAAATTATGGACAAACAGCTCTGATTATTATTAAGTACTGAGCATGCCTGTGTCCCCACATCTAGACACACTAGAAAGGAAGCTCAATTTTAATGTATATCTTATCTCCTATAAAGACTTATATTAACAAATGAAGTAATTTTAGTAAGTGATGTGGAAACAACATCATACTCTCTTAAGTCTCAGCGAGAAGAGTATTTGACTTAAATTGTTCTATTTTTCAATCACCCAATCTAAAACTTTAACTTCTGAGAGTACATTTTCCTGGCCATTTATTTAAAAAAGATTGGTTCTTTCTTTTCTTTTATCCTGGCTGCCTACACCCACTGAGTCTGTGTTAACAACACTATGGCATTGACATTTTATAGACAGAAAAATGCCACAGAAGTCTATGGGATACAATTTTAAATCTGAAAAATATCCACCATAATGGATAGAGTGTATTAGAAAACAATGGGCGATTTCCTATACACTTATTAAGTATATAAAATACTAGGGACTCAAAAGTCCACATGTAGTAAAGTACCATCCTAAATAGAAGATGGTAAATTTATGCTTTGAAAATGGCAGAATGAGGTAATGAGGTAATGGCAGAATGAGGTAATGATATGACTCCAGCATAGAGAAATGGGTTATGTTGCTACCCTTCTTCCTTAATTTAAGGACTTTGAGATAATAGGGCTTAAATATGAACTCAAACTGACACTTAAAATTGTGAGAATAAGCATCCAGTAGCTCTGTAGCCCTAGATTTCATATTCCTGAAATAAAACCTCTAGGATCTCAACTCTCTGAGAAGATACAGAGAAGGATATAATTATTTCCTTAAATTCCTAAGCCCAGAATGATTTAGGTGTGCACATAAACATTTAAAATAAAATAATCTTCATGACATTAATATTGTCTGCCAGGATGGAATTTTTCCAAATTTAGTATTTTTGTTGCAATGTTTAAAAGAATTCATTTTTTCTCAAATAAGATATAAACCTTCTGATTCCAATTTAAAATAGGTCATTGAGTAATTTCTTTAGATTCATAACATACTAACAGTGCATTATATTACGAGATTTAAAATAGTTTAAGAATTGTTATATTTATAGTTTTAATTCTACTGGTTGTACAAAAGTATTAGGGGATTTTATTTTAAGTTAGTGAAAGTACTTAAACAGAAAATTAACAATATTAAATTTATGAGTGTAATTTAAAACATTGAAAGTATTGTATAAATGAGACCATTGTTCAACTTTGCTGGAATATAAGTAACATTAAAAGTTGTATGTTAGATGTAAAGCTCAGGGAATAAATAGGGTTTTAAATGTTAGTAGAAAACCACAAAATAATATTTGGATCCCCAAATAATCCTTGAGCTATCAGGTCTAGTAAAATGGAAAGTCAGAAAGATTTGCTATAATCTAAGAGTTTTGCAAAATAGAAGATAAGCTGAGCCCAAACAATGGACAGTAGGTATGCAAAGAAGGTAAGAGTTTCATTCCCGGCTCTTAGTCTCTGCTCTCTACAATTGTAAGATATATATCTCATGTAAGATATTAACAAGGAGAAGGGTTCTACAGTTACCTAGATCTCTCTCTCTCTCATAAACACACACTAAATAAATAAATTAATGAATAATAAAACAATAGCAGTAACCTTAAAACTTTTCCATGAGAATAAACCAGGTACAGAGGTAATTGTGTTGTGTGCGCATGCATAGGTACATGTATTGGTCCTGGGTTTTGATCTTAGGACCTTGTGTTCTCACTTTCTTAGTTTTTTGCTCAAGGCTAATGTTTTAAGAATGGGAGATGTCTGGCCAATGGCTCATCTAGGCCCTGCAAAATCATTTAATACAAGAGGTAATACATACATACATGCACACACACACACACACACACACACACACACACACACACACACACATACACACACACACACACACACGATCATTTACCCCCAAATAGTTCTCTTCTCTTGAAGAATGTTTTTCACTTAGCTCTATCTTGTCTCTAAAGCTTATATTCCTGAGCTATCCTCCAAGGTCAAGGGAAAGATAAGTAATGTGGCAGGTGTGCCTGCAGTACTGTGTGAGCTGAGCCTGCTTAGAGGAAACATTGTGACTCAATTGGCATTCAGGGCACACATTTAGTGTTACTTGTTTTTCTGTGAATGGGTCGAGATCCAGCCAGTCTATGCACCACAAAACGACCCATGTACTTTTGCTAATGGTGGTGTTTATAACTGATTTGCCTTCATAAAGAGATGTTTCTGAGGTGTTTTCCTCTTAATGACTTTTCAAGCTCTCACTCACATCAGTAGATTTTAGTATCCTTATCAGCAGGCCAAATCCCAGGTTCAGATTCTCTAGTTTTATTTCACTTATCTTTCCTAGGAAGTGTTTTTCTTAGCTTCTATCGTTACTGTCTGTTTTTTCATACAACAACAAGAACTGCTGTCTTGTAGATATTTCTACGTACTCAAAATAAAAATCTGGGTGTTTGTATTCATGACACTTCATGTTCCAGCCATGTGCTACATGGATATCGTTCAGGTTATATATTTTCACAAGGCTTCTTAGACTCCCATGTATAGCACTGGTGAAATTATGGTAACAATAGTTCTCATCTTATCAAACTGCTGTAAGGAAAACATGAATATCTATAAAACATTCCTGACATATACTAAGAATTGAATACATACTAACAACAAATGCATTTAATAATACAAAATTCATTTAAAACAAAGTACAATTTGTTTTGTACATTTTACATCTTATTTGAGTGTGTATTATATAGGATCTTTTTGTTTTTCTTCCAGCACTTACAGGTTCCCGACTTTGACATAAGAACACCACCAGAAATGCAGTACACATAGACACACAGACACACAGACACATACACAGACTCTCTCTCTCTCTCTCTCTCTCTCTCTCTCTCTCTCTCTCTCACACACACACACACACACAAAAAAAATGTTTGCCAGGTCCGCAAATTAATTATGCAAAGAACCGAAAGGAAGTCTCATTTCAACTCTTCCCACAAAAAAAGCTTTAAGATTCACTGTTTCTTAAAGTGTTC
The DNA here is from genome assembly GCF_000151885.1 of Dipodomys ordii. Taxonomy (NCBI): domain Eukaryota; kingdom Metazoa; phylum Chordata; class Mammalia; order Rodentia; family Heteromyidae; genus Dipodomys; species Dipodomys ordii. The sequence continues at coordinate 2,365,438 of NW_012267236.1, read as the reverse complement.
TGTACTTGGTAGTTATGCTTTCAACAATGCACAATCTGCCTAATAATGAATGTGACTCTTCCTCTCTGGGTAGAACATTCAAGGAGAGCCAGCTAAATAAGAAATGTGTGGTTCTGAGCATTTTGTGAGAGTGTATGGAATGATCCCACTGGAATGCTTCTCATCACAACCAAGTCTAGGTATTTTCAAACAAAATGAGACTAGAATTATATATATGTATATATGGAGACATATATACATATATATATATATATATATATATATATATAAATAGCACAGCTAAAGAAAAGAATACATTTTAGGACAAACCATTTATATAAAACCTATGAACTAATTCCATTGCCAAGTTATAAGATTAACCAAAAACATAAGCAACATGAAATTATCTGCTCAATTCTTTTTACAAAATTATTCTACTAGTGCACTTACAGCATCCTTTCTATGAATGATGGATTTCTATTGCCAATTTTCTCATGAATAGAAAAAAACCTGTATTTAATTTGCAAATTCTCTTCATTTTTCAGAAAATACAAAAGTTAAATTTTTGCTTATTTTCAGATAAGTTAATTAATGTTCTATTCGAGTACTCTATCAAAAATCATTGGTGAAAATGGGAAAGAATCAATGCATAAAGTATGAGGTTTTCTGAATGAGGTTTAGTAAGAATATATACAAATTTTCAAAAATTTTGTAGTACCCAAAAATTAACAAAAAGTAACCAAAAATGCATTAACAAAATATAAATTATGTTGGATAGAAATTTGTACCCTATACACTTTGAAGATGATTTTCTCTAAACAATTTTAATTTCAATTTAAACCTTACTGAAGACTAAGCTCTAATATTTTTTCTTTATTAAATCTCCACTGATTGATAGAAGAATTAGAAACCAACTGCTTATAACATGAAGTGCATGCTTTTACCTTTTTTTTGAAATTTAATTTTATTGTCAAGGTGATGTACAGAGAGGTTAGAGTTACATATGTAAGGTAGTAAGTACAGTTCTTGTTGAACATTGTTACCCCTCCCCAGTTTATCCTCCACTTCCCCCCCCAAGTTGTAAAGTTCATTTCCAGCATATTGTCTTGTGAGCATTGCTGTTGTATTGCTTCATGTTTGTCTTTTGTCTCACCAGTCTTTACCTTAATATTGCATGTCATAAAAAGCTCTGTTACTATTACTGTCTTAATGCACCCCTACCATTATATCCGTTTGGCATTTATTCAGATGCAGTATACATTTTACGAAACATTTGTTTGCTGTTTCAATGGGTATCTCCTGTATTATCAATTACCATGACAACAGATTTATAATCCTGTAGTCACATTAGAGCTCATTAGTGCCAAAAGCATCCATGAGAATATTCATAATTTAGGATAATAAAGCCTAAGTGATTATTTTTCATTGATCTTCTTTATTATCTCTTTTTTACTCTGAGGGGATTTGTGCGTCTGCTTTTCCTCTGAAGATGCAATTAGTTCTGCTTTTCTGACTTGAATTATCTGGGTTTCAATCAGAAGCAGCATTTTCCTTTTCAAGGTTAGCATTGTACTTAAGCAATATTCAAGTCGACCAGTTTATTTTCACACCTTGCATGAATCCTGTGGATGGATCCACTTCCATTTTGTGAGAGGATGTCTACCCTTGATGTGGACTTTGCTCTGTTGTTCTATACACTTCTGTCCCCTTCTCTGGAAATCTAAAATAAATCATCTGTGAAAAGAGCTTCTGTAAAAAGTATTTAATAATCTTTTGTGATCATTCGCTATTGTCATCTGTGTTTTCTTTTTATTTGGAACCATTTTTTTTCATTTTTCTTTCCTTTTTTAAAAAATCTTCTACCTTTTATCTCACTGAATTGAAACAAACAAACCTCACAGCAAACTAGTGCCATGCAAGTATGTCTATCAACAGGAAATAAAACAGCTTTACTCTTAATTCAACTCAATGCAGTAAGCATATATTGAACATGAAGTTCATGCCATGTACTGAGCCAGGAACTGGGGAAACAAAATGGAAATAAAGTCCTTTGTTCTTAAGAAGTTAGTCAGGGAGATAGATATACAAGAGCATTAAAATGTTGAAAATATTAGAACATTTCTCTAATGCAATAATAGAAGTCCATAAAGGTACTAGTATGCTCATCACTAGAATGTTCTGGAAAGAGTAAATTTGCTCCTGAAGATAGAAGAAAGCCTTCAGGAAGAACAGTAATGGAAGATGAATCTGAACAGAAAGAGATGAATCGTGAAGGAACAGTTGTAAGGAATCTAATACTCAAAAAAGAAGAGCTCTTTAACTTCTTGAGTGGCATGATTATATTTTTATTCTGGAAGAGCCAAGAATAATTGAGTATAGATGATGAATTGGGAGAGGTGGTTCTGAAGATCTGACCAGGTAGGAGCACACTATAAGAGCACACCAGGCAATATCCTGGGCCAGGAGAGCCAGATGCCATTGGAGAAGGAAGTAATACGTCATGGTCCCATCCTGCTAGAACATCAAACCTTTCTCATGATGGAATGTCCTATCTATTACCCCTAAAGAGAAACTAATATGCCCAATATGCTGCTTAACTAATTCGTTGATAGATGCAAATGAGTTAAGGGTACTATTCCAGTACTTGTTACTTATCAGTCTGGCTAATTCCCTGCCAAAAATATAGGGTTTCACTTCCCAGGCCTATGTCTAGCCAACAATTTGGATTTTTGCTGCCCACTGTAACTGGGATGAAAGACACATTCCATTCTACCTACCTTGTTCTGTAGAGATGAACTCTTAAGGAGTTTGCTAACCAGACTAGCTTGTATCCTCCACCCCCCAATCTTAGCTTTCTAAGTAGCTGGGATTACAAAAGGGAGCCACCAACTCCCATCTCGCTCTTTTCTTCCTTTTTTCTTATTACAAAGTAAAATGTCTTAATCACGGGGGGGGAGGATTTTTGAATTATTCCTCTTAAATTTCCCTCATTAGAAGAAGCTTGAAATATAATTCGATACGTATATGTCCCTATCTCTCAGAAACAAATTAATAAAGAAAGTAGAATTTTCATGGATAATGATGGTCTCCATTAGAAAATTTTGAGCTGAAAACCATTGTAGATTATCCAGGTAGAGAGAAGAATGCCTATGGCACAAATTTATTATTATTGAGTGCTGATATGGATGGCCTGATGCCAAGTGTTTATTTACCTTTAATCTCACAAATATCCTAAAACAAATATTTTTTATTTCGTGGATGCAAATCCTGAATGAAGAAGTTACTAAAAGTACCCAAGACAACATAATTAATAAATTGTTATGATGAGGTTCAGATCTTGATCCTTTAAACTTAAGATATATACAAATTCTATAATATCAAAGTCATATCTTAAACCTGACTATTAGGGAAGATTTTGTGCAGTATTGTCTTAATTGTAGTTGTTATTTTTTTCAGAATTCATGTCTCTAAGTTATATAGAACTAAAAGGTTTGTCCTATTCTTTTTTTGTTTTATTTTTGTTTTCTAGTTGGTTCTTTTTTTGTACTTTTTAATTGTAAAAATGCTATACAGAGGAGTTACAGTTACATGAGCAAGGTAAGGAGTACATTTCCTATTAAGCATTGTGGTCTCTTCCTATTCTTAAATTCTAAAATTAAATTGTGGTGTGGCTGGCTATCAGAATGGTCAAAAGTAACTTTAGATTTGAGAATACTCTTAAGTTTGACATTGGAAAACTTATGAAGTATTATTGTAAAACTAATAAAACTTCAGTGCTCTCACAGTAAGATGGAATTAATGTTTTCCTTATGGGAGTATTATGAATATTAATCAAAGAACATTTGCCATGAAATTTATTGCAGGGAGTAACAAGCAATCCCTAAGTTAAAAATGGAAAACCCAAGGTAGCTCATATCAGTGAGAGCTACTTTCTGTAATGGCTTAATTTAGAGATTTGTAGGTTTACCCTGATACCTACCACCACTACTTTAGGGAATAATAAAAAAAAATTATTCAGAGAAGCATTGATAGAATCACAAAAATTAGAAAGCATTCTAAAAATATGGCAAACACATATGAAGCCAGAAAACAAACAATAAGTCAGCTTTTTTTTTCTCTTATTTCAAGCCAGAAAAGATGAAGGTGTCTATGGTCTTTCTCAAGAATCTTATATCCACTTTGTACATTGTATCACAATGCTACCCCAGATAAAATTGTAAAAGTCAGAATACCTTCTGTGTAGTTGCAAGCTAGTGGTGAAAAGACAGGCGTGAACAATGAGTATCATGGTAATACAGTGATACAGTTCTTCGGTAATTTCTGCTCACCTCTTAGATAATATTGGTCCCTTTTCCAGACTAATCAGAGTGTTATTTGGAAATTGAAGTTAAATTTAAGAAGAAAGATAGAGTAGAAGAACCACAGATGGGTCTGCAAGTCAAACAGGTGTTCTGCTTTACCATAGTCAGTGAAATCCAGTGTACGGTCAGTGATCTAAGGACATGAAGCAATTATTACTAATAGGCTACACTAAGCTCTCTGGCTTTTGGTTCAGTCTAAGAACCATAGCTGGAACTGGCTGGTGAGTGAGCAGACTGTATGTTAAAAGGACAAGTCGACATTTGTTTTGAGATACATCTCTAAGCATCTGCCCAACATTTGCTGTCTCATTCCAGTGCAAGGGATGGACATGAAAAGAGACAGCAAGCCAGTGATCACTGCTCTCAAAGAGCATGGATTCCACTTTCTAGTTTTGAATAGAATGGATACGTGTGTATATCAAAGACATGATGCCGTATTCTAACTAAATCCAACATTTGGTATGTCTAAACATCTTGTAACTATTATCTCCTACAATTTCAACAAATTCTCGTGGAAATGCTGTCTTGCTTTTAAATATGGGGAAATGCCTAGAAAGGCTAAGCTTTGAGTTTATCTTCATGCCAAAGAATTTTATTTCAAATCTGTCAGCACAGGATTGAACACCCTGTCTACTGCTTTGGGGCTTGCTCTTAACACTGATAGTGCTGTTTCTTAAAGGAAAGGCATGGGAATGGGGCTCAAATTAACCTGTGTCTATGCCTTAGAATAAGCTGAGATTCAGATGGAGAATACAAAATGTCTAGTCTCCAGCACTCAAGTTTTGTTTCACTGGTTGTGAATAAGTAGAATGTTTAGGCCTCAGCTTAAACTTAAGTGATTTTCTTTATGATCTTAATGTAAGTGTATAGAATGTGTTTTGGTCATATTCTTTCCCCATCACCCACTCTTTTTCCACCAGCCACTAATGCCCAGCCAAGGAAGATTCCTTGCATATTTATATTCTCTTTCTTAAACCTGCATATAACAGAAAACACATAGTATTTGTCTTTCCAAGCCTGACATAGTTCACTTAAAAAGAAAGATCCATTTTCCTGCAAGTGACATATTTACTTTTCTTTATGACTGAATAATATTTATGTAATTTATATATCTCATTCTTCTTTATGACTAAATATTTTATACATCATATATATCACATTTTATTGATCCATTCATTAGTTGATGGGTCCCTAGGGTAATTTCATCACTTGGCTATTGTGATTAGTGCAGCTATAAATGTGAGTGTACAGTGGTCTCTCTTGTGTACTAACTTGCATTCCTTTGAATCTATGCTCAGGTGTTGTATTAGCAGGATCTTATGGTGCTTCTAGTTTTCATTAGTTGAAGAACCTCTGTGCTGATTTCCAGGGTGGTGGCACTCCTTTCTCTTGCTGCCAACAGTGAATGAGCATTGGAGGGGCTCCAGAGGCTTTCCATGTGGCTTCTCTCTATGAATAGGTACTTAGAACTCAGTAAGCTAGCACAATGCATCTTTCAGAATTGTCCAAGGACCAGCAGCATTGTCCTTATCTGGAACTAGTCCAGACACAGACCTCATTCTAGATGTCCTAGCTCAGAATCTAAGTCGAGGGAGAGGTTCTGAACAAAGCAAATCGCTACTGATAAATTCATTAAAATTGATGTAAATGAAGAGGTAGAGTTTTAACAGATGTACGAGAAGCAATGAGTTGAGAGATATGAAGGAAGAGAACAACTAAGGAAGTTTGCCTTTTGTCTTTTGCTTTGCATGGTACAATCAGCTCCCAGACTTGCATAAGTCAATTCTTGCATTCTCATTCTAGATTCCCTGGGGTTGGCAAGGCTCTCATCGGCTTCTCGGTTTGCTCTTAAATGTCATACAACCTCTGTTCAAAATTACAACCTAATTATATTGTACACATTTGGGGATACTTTTATGTTAAGAGTTTGTGCACATTTAACAAATGAAACCAGAAGAACTGAAGCAAGGAGCCCCACACGAGAAGCATAATGTAGACAGAGACAGAAAACATTAGGCCATCTTCCCGACATTTTCTCCTCTAGCACTGAGTGTGTATTAAAGCTGTGCACTGCAGTAATGGTGGCTAATGTTGCATGGTAGAATGAAGAATGATTGAGTGATATATTAGTGCAATAGCCACACATCTGAGTGTGTACTTAACAGCTTGGCTGGTTTTACTATGGGCCGTAATTACAGATACTAAGCTGGCAGGTTTAGCTAAAAATGGTGAAATGATCACCGAAATAAAATGCAATATGTTGAAATCTTCTAAACCTCAATACCACTTCCCCCTATTTACATACAAAAAATGACTTTGCTACTCTTCAGGAAAATTAGTTTGATATGACATTACCCACAGGCCATACAGCCATTCCAAAGGTATTCTGCTAACTAAAGACTGACTTCATTATAGGCCCCAAGAAAACAATAGCCTTCAAGGTTTTGCACACTGTCTACTGTCTTGGAGGTGACAGGTGTGTCACTGAAAAACTTCCTCTGTAAGGCAGTATACAAGGAGCATTTACACAGCTTGTACCCTGCGGGTTCTATAAAGTAATTGTGGTCTTCTGCTGCTGAAGGTGAAACAAAGTCTGTCACTCATTTTATACCAATTCTCACTCCCCGTTGACCTGTGACACAGAGGTATACATTAATTCCTTAGCTTCAATTCCTTCCAATGAGCCAGTGTAACAAAAGAAATAGACCTGTATGTAAGCAAGCAGCTACTAGGGTGAGTATATTTACCTAATGACTTGCATTACAAAATTAGCTATGCAGTCCTTGGCAAATGTTTAACACCTGAAAAGAGTTAAAAAATACCATAATCTATGTATATGTATACATACATATGTACAACATGATATATAAATATTTATGTAAATGAAATACATACATACTTGTAAATAAGACAAACTTATATGTATGGATTCTTGTTAAAATAGTGACAGTATTAAAATATTTCAAAAAGTAATATTTTTATTCAATATTAAAAATATCAATACCGGAAATAGACACAGCAAGCAATTCCAGTCTGGTTATGGAGCCATTCTTTCGCTATTTATTGTTTGTTTTCTTAATATTGTATTATTACTGGCTTTGATTTTCACATTCTTTCAAGTTGCTTTTTTTTTTGTTGTTGTGGAGCTTGAACTCTGGGCCTGGGTGCTGTCCAGCTGTCAGCTGTCAGCTCAAGGCAAGTGCTCTACCTCTTGAGCCACAGCAGTTTTCTGCTGGTTTTTATTGGAGATAAGAGTCTCAGGGACTTTCCTGCCCATGCTGGCTTTGAACCACAATCCTCAGATCTCAGCCTCCTGAGTAGCTAGGATTATAGGTGTGAGCCACCAGCGCCCAACTTTCAAGTTGCTTTAACCAAAATAATTCTGCCTTACAAGCAGGAATAGTGTCTTCTCTTTTGCCTTTTTGACTACTACTATTTAGGTAGCCACATTTGAACTTTTAAGATAACTATATCTGGTAATCATAATAAAAATTCCTAATAACTTGCTTTAAAAGAAAGATCAACTCTATTATCTATTCCAACCAAATAACTGTAGTGATAACTTAAGGCTTGGTTGACATTTTAGTGGGTAGATAGATTTTTTTTTAAATGATGATATCTCCTGGTTACCTTAAAGTTCCAACTATTTTAACTGTGATTCCAATGCATATTTTAGTTTTGAGCATATGGAAGATATGCAGAAACTCATAATTTTTACACTATTTCCATGTGTTTGAATACACACACATCAGTATACAATGTCACAAAGCTGCTATAAACATTCCCCACACATGCTTCGTGGAGGTCCAAAGCACTCATTTCTTTTTCTATTATGAAATATTTCCCCAAAATGGCTTCACTGATGTATATGCCTGCTGAGAGTCTGAGAGAGCTCCAGTTGCTCTGTATCCTAGACACAAATAGATACTACCAGACTTCCATCTCATTATTACTATTATTTTGTGTGCACATGAAAATGAGGGCTGAAGTTTTTTGGTAGGACTTTACAAAAGAAAACTTGAGATAAGCCTTTATGTGATGAGAATAGTCTTTGCCTTGAGTCTTTAGCCTGACTTTCCGTTGAAAATATGCTTCCTCTTCGATTGTATGACTTCCTTCTAGGTTCTGGACACATGACCTACATCTTGAAGAAGTTTCCATTTACATGGCCTCTGCTTGTGAGTGTATAGGTTCATTAGAGGTTTTCTATTTTGTATCATCTGCAGCTATAGCAGTGTCTTGTCATCTGCTAACAGATGGACCACATGCTAATTAACACTGCTCAGGAGAATTTGTGGGAAGATAGGGCATAGCTTGTACGGGCCTTTTCACATAATAGACATGGAGTATTTTTTGAAGTAGGTTGACTTGCTTTTTTGTTCCCCTATGCAGTTGCTCTTTTGTGTTTATTTTCACTATTAAGAGTTCACTTTCATGAACAATGGCTACCTACACAGTTACCTGAAATGCCTTAATTTGTCCACTTCAATACCTTGAGTCTTAATGTGATCAAATATATCAGATGATGCATTTCTTAAAACATAAATCTTGTCATAATAGTCCTCAAAACCAAGTAGGATCTATTTTTAAGGAGAATTGGAGCAGAAGCCCAGGCCAATAAGCATTGAAAATATGTTCATGGTGTTTTGCCTTGTATCCTTGAAAGACCATGGTAGCTATTGGAGCAAGTGTCATTAAATCTGTCATAAAGATTACTTGCCTGAACATTAGTAATTAAACAGAACCAACAGGTAACATGTTGTACGTTCATACTTCATATTGCCTTTGAGGTAGTTTTTAATCTGTGATGTGAAGTGTGTTGTCTAAATGCACAAGAGGGACTGGATGAGAACAGAGGCCCTTACTGTTTTTCCATTTGTTCCTTTTTCAAATCACAGAGCTTTATTTGAAAGAGTTTTGGTGACAATCGGAGTACAGTGTTTTCCTTTTATTCTGAAAAATGCTTGTGCTTCTTCTCCTTTTTTTTTTTTTACAGCTCACTCTCTAGTAATACTTTGCAATGCTATCTTTTGTAAAATCCCAATGGTGTGTCAGATTTTCGATGATTACAGTGCTTAGAGACCAGAATGATTTCTTCTGTTGTTCACCCTTTCAAGTGAACATGTGTGTTTGGCTCTCTATTTTTATCAATGCCATTTAGCTTCTTACAAATGTTAGCCTTATGAATGTGTCTGGCTGTGAACAAGTGAGGCTGACGAGTTTTAGAGTATCAATTCATCGAGTTCCATTATGGTATTTCTTGTACCTGTGCCTTTGCAAGCCCATAATCTCCAAGGCTTAATGATACCACTAACATTCCTTTTGTTTAAGCTATATTAATTAAATGTTTGAGAATTTATATATTTGAGTAATGCAAAACTTGATAATATTATACATACATGTGTTTGATGGACAGGATGATACATGCCTGTAATCCCAGCATTTGGGAGTCTGAGACAGGAGGATTAACATAGGAAGTTTGAAGCCAGCCTGTGTTATATAGTAAGACACTGTCTCAGAAAACAGTAGATTTCTTTGGCAATGTCATTAGTTTATACTTTAAATAGGAAACCAGAAAAGGTTAAAGAAGTATCTCAAGGTCATTTATCTTACTGTATCATTGCTTCTATTTTGTTGTTGTTGTCAGTTGTGGGGCTTGAACTCTGGGCCTGGACGCTGTCCCTCAGCTCTTCTTCTCAAGGTAGTGCTCTACCTCTTGAGCCACAGCACCATTTCCGGTTTTCTGAGTGGTTTATTGGGGGTAAGAGTCTTATGGACTTTCCTGCCTAGGCTGGCTTTGAACCAGGATTCTCAGATCTCAGCCTCCCGAGTAGCTAGGATTATAGGTGTGAGCCACCACCTGGCCTCATTGCTTCTTTTAATGCTAGTTCTCTTCCAATTTCCAAGTTAAGTTTCAAAACACGGTATCTTAAAGGGTTTTATTTATTTACCTAATGAGAGTGCTCCTAGGGCTCAGTGCCCTCTTCTGTAGTGTACTGTCCCAGTACTTGGATAGTGCTCACTTCCCAAATGACTATACACAAAGCTCTCAAAGTTCCCTACCCACACCACCAGACCTTTAAATAGAATCACTATTGTCCTGATTTCAGAAGAAAGAAGCCATAAATCCCTGCTTCAGAAACAGTAGTAGCAGGAATGATGGCAATTTAACTGTAATAATTGCTATATTTCACTTATTTTAAGCTACAGTGGTAGGAGAATTGATTGTCCTAGATTTTGTCTCTCAGGTCCAGCTGAGAATTTTCCATGTGACCATCTGTCATCGCTTGATTTTAAATCATCACTGAGCTTCTTTTTCCCATCTCTTTTCACAATCTATGCCTTCTTGCCTCCTAGATTATGAGACTATTTTCTAGAATATTTCTGCTCCAGAGTCATCCCTATTTTGGATATCCAGATGAAAATACTTTCTTATTTGACTCAGTTTTTTGAAATGCATTTTTAGAGTACGTATTTGGAGAAAGGGAGCTCTGTGGCTGAATTACCATCAAATGTTTTAACATACTTGGTTAAATGACATCTTCAATTTTGGTTGAACAAATAAATAGTTTCCAGAATAGTTGTTTATAGGCTTATTTGGGAATATGTATAAAGAATCTTCCTATTCCTATAGTCAATACTACTTTATAATGTTATATTTCACATATTTTGTGCAAAGTGACAAATGTTTGCTCTACATTATGTGTTCATTTTCCTTTCAGAATTTTAGACATCAGAAATGAAGCTTGTGAACACAAATTGAAGCTTTCTTTGTCTGTCCCTGTGTTTTAGGGATTTGAACTAATATTAAATTTTTAAATGGACATATTTCAATTTTAAAATTTCAAGTTGCTTTCCATGAATGAATTATCACTTCTGATTAGCATTGTGGGTAATAAAAATGCATTGTTTCCTACAAGGAATTGATAGAAAAAATAGCTTTGAAATAATCCTGCTCCTGTAGATTTCATCTGTAATTAAGCTATTTTAATAAAGCAAGGAAAGGTTATCTATAGCTACAGGTTGAAGAAGTTGTTTTTATGAGATGGCTCCTTTCTCTGAATGCTTTACTAGGTGATAACTCAGTAGGGGACCAATATTCCAATTGTAAGGAGAACGCTAGAGAACCTAGATCATAGTCTAAGTGGAGGGTGTGAATCCCATCAAACGTTGAACCTATGAACCATCAGATATAAAGTTCTTGGTCACAATCCTCTCCAACTTGTCATAAAAATGCTCATCGTTGTCTTAGGATCTTCTTACTGTTTCCATAAACTTAAACTTTTCAAATAGGCATTTATTTTTCTTCATTATTGTGACACATATAGCACAAGGTTTATTTTTTTTGTAAAACCTGCTTTAGTACTTTTTCTTGTAATTAAAGATTGGACAAAAGTTAAAGAAAAGAAAAAAATCTATTAACATGGTGCACTGGAGGAAGATTGTTTCCATACATGTGCAGTACACGCTGGATGCTGACTCAGAATGCTAAGGGTTGCAGAGTCTCTCCTAGATGCAGACCTTGACAAGGCTTCTTATAATGCTCTTTCATGCCAACCAGAGCATGGAGCTCTTGGAAAGTCTCTGAAACTGAAAGTTAGAAAGTGCTTTTTATAAGAAAAACAGTTCAGGAAATCTGATGGTGCAAAGGAGACTGGGTTTTTAGGGGAAATTATCTATTCCAACAAATCCACCTTCCTAATAGTTTTATATATTTTAGAAAAAGTATGGTATTTTGTAAAAGTGTTTGGAAGGCAGTCATTTCCCAGTGTGAACCTGTCTTTGCCCATTCAACACTGATTTACCGTTTTGTCCCCTCTGAATTTGTCCACATTTTTACTTAACTAATGATAACATTTTCATGCATTTGTTACTTTATTAATTTTTTGCCTTCCTGTTTAATGAAATTCTGTTTTAGGAAAAGGGGTTTGGATATGCAGCTTTAGGAGTGAAAAAAGTCTATTCACAAACAAAATAAATGATGTATGGATGGTAAGGGTGTTTGTGTTACTCTTATCAAAGACCTATGTCAACTCCTGTGGTCTCCTCAGCTGGAATTTTTCAGACAGTATTTGCTGACATTTCTGATAAGTAGAAGGGCAGCCAAGAAAGCAAAGGAAGACTAGGTAACTAGGATCAACGAATATTATAAAATAGAAATACTATTAATTCCTCTCTGTGAGCTAAACCAATCAAAACACTGGGGAGCATCACCCCCAACTTATCAACAGAGCATTTACAGATGCTTTGGGATAGTCTCAAAGGTATTGGTGTTTGTGTTTTATTTAATTATGTAATTCAGAAAGTAGAAGGTCTACAGCACAGCGTTAAACCATCTTAGAAGATACAATGCATAAAACATAGGACTCTTCCCTGAATACTGATGGGTGAATAATGATGGGTAAACTCTTATGTAAAGGAATACCAAAGATAATGTTGAAAAAAAAAAGAATTCAGACCCAGAAATTCAGCATTGGGACAAGTAGAAAGGAAAGCTTCATGGGTGCTGGGAGAACTTTACATTAACTGTGAGCAAAAAGTGGGCTTTCTGACTGCTCTAGAGGGGAACTGCAGCTGACAACATTGAATGTGCAAATATAGAGAGGTTCAACTGGAGAGAATCTGTTCATAGTAAGAGGATCACCAACCCTGGCTGGTAGTGATTCTCCAATCAATGAGGAAATCATATTGATGAAGAAATTACCTTCTGCTTTGCAGAACACACAATAGACACTAAGTGGTAATTTTTAAAGGGTTTCAGAGATTGTGTGTGTGTGTGTGTGTGTGTGTGTGTGTTCTGTGTTATGGGTAGCAAAGTGATCATTTCCTTGTTAAACAAGTTAAGAAAGCCAAGTTACATAGGGAATAAGTTGGATTTGCTTGTTTTCCCAAACATAGGTTGAGAGTAAGATTCATTACATCTTAAACTACTTTTTTTATTATAATTTTATTTTTATTTTTTATTGTGAAAATACTGTACAGAGGGATTACAATTAGATGAGCAAGATAGTGAGTACATTTATCAAGCATGGTAGCCTCCTCCTTTGTTTCTCCTTCCCATCCCATCCTCCCCCAGCCACCCCACCCTACCCATCCTCCCCCCCACCAAAGTTGTAAAGTTCATTTTCGACATAACGACTTGTACATCTCATTGTTGCAATGCGTCCACCTGTATCCCTATTTAAACGATTAGATTTTCCCCTTCCCCTCCACAAATTATACCAATATCAAATACAGTGAAAGCAGGGGTTATACTGTAGGGGAGGGACATACAAAGCAACAAAGAAATAATCTTATAAATGTGTTAGAAACAATCGCATGAAAGAAGAAAAACCATTTGAGTACATATCTTAGGGTTCATTTCCCAAACATCACCTTATCTGACTTTTTCTGCTTGACTTAGACATATACTAGATATTGCAAATAAGGGAAATCATGGGACCTATGTTTCTTTGGGCTTGGCTTACTTCACTTAATATAATTTTTTCCAAGCCTTTCCATTTCCTAACAAATGGGGCAATGCTATTCTTTCTGATGGAGGCATAGAATTCCATTGTGTATATATACCACATTTTCTTGATCCATTCATCTACTGAGGGGCATCTGGGTTGGTTCCATATCTTAGCTATGGTAAATAATGCTGTAATAAACATAGTCATGCTGGTAGCTTTAGTGTGGTCTTGTTTGTAAACTTTTGGATAAATGCCCAAAAGTGGGTACATCTTAAGCTACTTATATCCAAAAATATAATCTGTGCAAACCTGAGTTAGAGCAATGGGATTATTCTAAAAATAGAAAGTGAAAAAATTATCATTGTGCCAAATACTCTACTAATTTGATGTTAGAAATTGTAACTATACAGCAATTGTATAAGGCAGGTGTTTTAATGGTCATTTCACAGATGAAAAGTTTCAACTTCAAAGAAGTCATTTGGCTTGCCAGATATCACACAAATATCTGATAGTATTGTCTTCACATTCTTTCTACTAGCTTGCACTACATTGGTAAGGAATGCTTGGCAGACAATTCAAAGCTCAGAGATCATAAAGGACTTAGGAACCATGTTCATTTTTTTGACATAGTTATCAGTTCACACATGAAATCAAGTCCAAACCAATTCTGAAGTAAGAGAGAATCTCATGCTCTCTGACAAGTTAAGGTGACAAGTGATGGTCAATAGTTAGACCACATTTCTACTTTGGTCTCATTTGCTCATACAAAAGACCTGTATAATCACAGATGTGATTATACAGTTTACATGATACTTTAAAAATGCTTTTAAATAAACTTTACTAACAATCAGTAAAAACAGGGAGTGGGGCCTGTGCTTTTGCCAGTTTATTGGGAAGAATTCAAGAGATTCAAGAAATGCTAAATAGTAGAGCCAGAGACAATATCCATTTTTCATACCATGTCCAAAGCATATTAAAGCCCTACAAATGGTTGTTATGACAAATATAGAAATATCCTGGCTTTATTTGTTTATTTATCCAATATCTGAGTGGTTAATTAGAGATAAGAGTCTCATGGGGACTTTTCTGCCTGAGCTGGCTTGGAATCATGATCCTCAGATCTCAGCTTCCTGAGTAGCTAGTATTATAGGCATGAGCCACCAGTGCCTGATTCTATCTTGGCTTTTGAAAAGATGAATAGATGTGATCTATTCTCTTTGACTTGTATGTGTCCTTTATGTCTACTGTCACTTGAAATCCTCTTCTAAAATTTGATTCAAAATATTTAATTCCTTATAATCATTTTCTTTGTCATTTTCTAGGATAGTTCAAATGTCTTAATTAGTTCTTCTTCAAATGATTCTCAGGTTATACATCTAACTTCTTCCTTTTTTTCAGTTTCTAGTTTTAAGAATGCTGTAGAAATACAAAATCACCACCTTTCACATCAAACAGAATGAAAGAACACTGCTAACCATGATGATGATATGGGCAGTCCTCCATGCTCTGCTTCTCCTATAGTTCAGTGAAAGTTAGTAGTTCATTGAATAGGTCATTCCATTAGAAAGGCAGAAAAATCTATGCATGGAAAATATTGATTACTTCAGTTGGGTGGCTCCTGCCTTATAAATAACAATCCCTTAGAACCTTAAGAGGGTTACCAATTAGACTTGAAGCTTGTCAGGGTTAGGGTTGGGGCTGTTTGTGTGTTACAGATTGGGCTTTGTTGCTACTTTTCTCCCAACCTTTACACTAAGGCAGTCCAGCCACATTTGGCTCTGCCACTTAGAGTCATGGGAGAAGGTCAAGGTCAATTCGTCTGACATTTCTTGCCTGAAAAATCAGAGCCTTTGTAGGAAGTGACTGCTTCCCCACTGTCTCCTAGACAAGGGAGGGACAGAGGAGTGGGCATTTCCCCTTCTCGCTAGTGCAGTTCCAGTGCATGCCTGCAAGAGCCTCTGCTTCTGCCTTCTTCCTGGTTAATTTCTCCTTTTGTGGGAAAGCCTTCAGGAAAAACTCTAAGTGTTCTGCAATCACCTGTAAGTACAGGAGACATAAAGAATCCCAGGAGGTATTATGATTGGGAGAGAAAGGGGAAATGCGTTATCCACATGTAAATGCATTCTCCAGCTTGGAAGACTTCTGAACAACTAATCACAAACTAAGAAAATTCTTCAATGAGAAAAGGACATTTGGATTCTGAGATTAAATCCAAATAATTGCAAAGGAGGTAGCAAAGGGAAGCTTGCCCGTGGTTCTGTGATAGCACAGGGCTCTGGGTAATTGAAAAGGAAAAATGCAAACATGAAAGTGTATCTAAAGAAAACACATGGGAAATGGATATAGAAGGAATCAATAAAGGAAAAAAATCACTTCCCCTAAGTATAGTGTCAAGGAAACTCTACTGGAAAAAAATTCATAATGCATTCTCCCAGGGAACTATGAAGAAGCAAATGCTGAGCATTTTTTTAAGGCTGGAGGAAACTACACAGGAAGTTAAAACACAAATTAATAATCTAACTGACAAAGACCTATGAAAGGTGGTTATGTGCTCTGTGGGGGGAAATAAAATCAATGAAAAATGAACACATTGTTTTTACACAGAACACATGCTTTTTGTTGTTCCCATCTCAAAACCGCATTTTTGCTATTCCAAATTATTAAGTACTCACTGTAGTCCATTCTGTTTTTCAGGGGGTGATAATAGAACGGCAATTGATATTACGCAACAATATGAAGAATATTCTTGTAGGTTTCAAGAAGAAACAGAAACTAAACCATGCAGGATTATTGAATATTTGTCTTTAATAAAATGGCTTAAACATATTTTGAAAAGAATGGACCTCAGCTCTGGCTTATATTCAAATATAAGCTCAGCAGAGTAAGACTCATTTTTTGGATTCCTTCTTTTTCTTTATCAAGGTGATGTGCAGAGGTGTTACAGTTACATAAGTAAGGTAGTGAGTACATTTCTTGCCCAACTTGCTACCCCTTCCCTTATCCTGTCATTTCTGAAGCTCAGATGGAAGCAATTCATTAATTAGAAAACTACCCTAATATTGGGTGTTTAGTAGAACTATAGCTTTTTCACCTGACATATTGTAATTGTGTGTGTGTGTGTGTGTGTGTGTGTGTATGTCTGTGTCTGTGTGTGCGCGCGCGCACTGGGGCTTGAACTAAAGGACTCACATTCCTGCTTGGCTTTTTTTTTCTCTCAAGCCTGGCCCTTTCCCATTGAGGTATACCTCCAGTTTTTAATGTAAATTATGATAACATGTTTCAGTCACATATCCAGGAGCAGAACATTCTATTTCACATAATATAGCACTTAATTCACATAGGATTATTAGGTATTTACTAAGTGTTCTCTATCGTATTAAAGAAAAAGACTGATTTACTGCTGAATACTGAATGAGAACATGGATATAATTGCAATATTTTTGCAGTATTTTTAATGACTTATAAAGCTAGTCTTTTTGTTCCTTAGACTGTCTCATGTAGTAATAAAGAGCAATGCTGTTTTAATTAAAAAAATTTTTGATTACATTAATTCTTTTCTTGGAAAGCTTCCTCAACAAACAAACAAAAGGTACCCTACTAGATCTAGTACACCTAAAATTTATCTGTGCCTTATTTCTGCAAAAAATAAGGTTAAGATACTGTCTTCCCATATATAACAAGTACAAGTAATCTGGCAGTATGAAAAATATTAGTTGGTGGACATTAGTTTGTCATTACTTCTCCCATAGTGATTGTATGATTACCAGATACCAGTACCAAATCTATTGCCTTTTCTGCAGATTTGGATCTACACTTTGGTGCATCTTGGACATAAAGGTCTGTCTCTGTGTTCATGGCATGCCTGATATCCTTAGAAAGATCACAGTATATACTGATGAAGGCTGAAAGGTTTTCAGAATGTGTTACCCAGTTGTGCAACTAGGTAATAGTGCAGTGTTGACCATAATTACGTGCACAAATACTCCTTATGTGCTTCCTATTTGCTAGACCTATGCTGTTTTTTTAAACTTAGTTTTATTTTCATTTGCATGTATCAGTTGTATAGGGGGACTTTATTTTGACATATACATATTTACTTATAATGTATTCTGATCAGATTCACTCTGTCCATTGTTCCCATCCTTCTCTCTGCCATCTTCTTAAAACAACATCAACAGATTTCAGTGTTCTATTTCCATACAAGTATGTAAAATATTTTCACTCTATTTATCCTCACCTCTCAGTAGTAACCACTACCCCCAGTATCTGGTAGAGGAAAATGTTTTTCTTAAATTAATTAATTAATTTATTTTTTTTACTGTGAAAATACTGTACAGAAGGGTTACAATTACATGGGCAAGATAATCATGCATTGTAGCCTCCTCCTAGAGGAAAATGTTAAGCTAAAACTTACAGCAGGCAAAAATTAAGTCCCTGCCCATCCCCTTAAGTGTATGATAGGAAAAAAAGTAGGTTTAATTGTTCTTGGAAGGATTGTGCTGCAAAAATTTTGCTAACCATGATCTGTCTGCTAGTCACTCTTTCTGCAGTAGTTTAGTTTGTATATTCTTTTTTGCTTGCAGTTATTATTGGCATCAACTAGTTATACAAAAGAATTACATTTTGACATTTTTCTATCTGCGTACAATGGACCTTGATCAGACTAACCTGCTACATCATTCTTCCTCTCTCCTCCTTTACCAAATGAATCTCATCAAGCTTCATTGTTCCATTGCCACACATGGACATAAAGTACTCTGTGAAGGAGGGTAAATGAGTGACAATTTTTAATAAGGCCTGTGATTAAGCCAGTATGTTTTATTTTCTTAAAGATAACCCTGTTGTTAAGGTAGCCTTGTGAGCTGGATATCATAAAGAAATAGATAAGCAGTCAGAATCTAGGAAAAAGACAAAATCAATTGTACATACAATAAAAAATTGAAAACCTACAATGTACTGTTATGTCATGGAGAACTTGGTTATATTCTCTATTCCTACAGAGTAGATTCAAACTGAAAATATATGGTTCTACTTCAGCTATTAAGTGGAATAAAGAAATCCCTAAGATAGATTATTTGTAGAATCACTACAGAGGATGCACTGTTGGGGTAGAAAAACAAAATCTTAAGTTAGTATCCTACTTGAAGTCTGTCACTCTTAGAGTTCATGAGAAACCATAGATTCTGAATATCAGGAGTATACTTCACATTGTATATACCTGAGTGGGGACTCTGACCACCTAGGGAAATGTACACGGAGCATAAAAGACTGTCATGTCAAAGAGTAAAGGTGAGTCAAAAGTGAAAAGTAACAGCAGCAAATGCACTTTGCTTCCTACTGCATGCACATGACCTTCCAAAGGTCCCCCATCTTTACTATACCACTGATAGAAATAGTATATACCCTTTTGCTCCTCACCCAAATTTGAAGTCCCTAACACATTCAGGACTGCAGTGGCTTCAACCCAACAAGATTTGCAATGGGTTTTTGGTGGAAGCAGGACAATTTCTAAGACATCTCATCTACAAATTTCTCACAGTTAAAATTATTATCAAAGCATCAACTAAGGTCTTGTCAGGAAGAATTTTGGTTGTGGTGTAAAGAGGTGACATCCACAATCCAGTGAAGAAGAAAATATGTGCAACTATATTTTCCTTCTAAAGAAATTCCTTTGGTTGAGTTCTCCGATTAGCACAGTGTGTGAATCTCTAGGATGTAAATGGTTAGTAAGTTTTATTTTTATAAAGACTCTTTCATGTGAACCACGTAGCAAGTTTTTTTTTCCTGTGCACACAGTGAATAATAATTAGCTATTCTATTCATTGGTATGAAGAAATTGAAACTGAACACTTTTTTTGTTTAAGGGAAAAGAGAAGGTAACAATAGCCGTGTTCTGCTAAATAACTCCATTACAATTAGGAAGACAAAAGAAACCATGGATTTAGCACATCATTAGAATTAAATTTGATAGCAATTATCCTGTCAAAAAATGAATGTAATTGAATTGAAGTCAGCAAGCTTTGACTAAATTATTTATACCAAGACACTTAAAACTCAATTTAACCAATCTAAAAAAGCCCCAATTGTAAATAATATGGTTTGGTGTAGGTTTATGAATTCTACCTAGAGTTAAATCCTATTTTTTTGGGGGGGGTCTGGTCGTGGGGCCTGAACTCTGGGCCTGGGCACTGACCCTCAGCTCTTCAGCTCAAGGTTAGCGCTCTACCACTTGAGCCACAGTGACACTTCCGGCTTTTTCTTTTTCTTTTTTGCTTATGTGGTGCTGAGGAATCGAACCCAGGGCCTCAGGCATGCAAGGCAAGCACTTTACCACTGAGCCACCTTCCCAGCCCCAAATCCTATTTTTATTTGCTGTCCTATGCAGATAGGTCTCTATCTTTGCTGTGGCTTTTAGTTTTTCCCTTACATGTTAAAATGTTCATCATAAGGGGCCTAACTGACACCTGTCCATTACTCTTTCTTTTATGTTATTTTAAATACATGTCAGTGAGTATCAAGAAAACCCAATCTGGAATAGAAAAACTTGTATTTGTATCTCATGGATGAAGACATACTAACTATATCCTATGACTCTTTTCCTCTATTCTATCTTGGTGTGTGAGTTGTGAGAAAGAACACCTTTAACACTATAATGCTTTAAAAAAAAATAAGCTGGGTGCTAGTGACTACTGCCTGTAATCCTAACTACTCAGGAGGCTGAGATCTGAGTATTGTAGTTCAAAGCCAGGTTAAGCAAAAATGTCAGTGAGACTCTTATTTTTAATTAACCACCAGTAAACTGAAAGTGGAGCTGTGGCTCAAAATGGTAGATTGCTAGCCTTGAGCAAAAAAGCTCATGGACAAGCTCATAGTCTGAGGTTAAGCCCCATGGCTGACACACAAAAAAAGGTAACCTTTCCAAAGTAGCAGAAGTTATTGTTCTTTTCAAATTGTTTCTAAGGGGATAAAATGCCACATGGTACTTCTCTAGCATTATGATTGCATCATTTGATTTTTAAATTGTGATTGCATATGATATTGTAAGAGTTAGTTTAATTGTTTAGTTGGATTATTACCACTTATTAAGTGGTTAAACTGAAAGAAAGGATCATTGGAGACTTTTAGTTCCTCCTCCCTCCCTCCCTCCCTCCCTCTCTGCCTTCCTGCCTTCCTGCCTT
>NW_012267236.1:2334357-2342668 GCF_000151885.1 Dipodomys ordii | reverse complement strand
GAGAAAAGTTTGTTAGACTTCATTTTAAAATAACAGCAAAAGAGGGATTGTGTGTGTGTGTGTGTGTGTGTGTGTGTGTGTGTGTGTGTGTGTGTGTTAGAGAGAGAGAGAAAGAGAGCAGAGACAGAGACAGACAGAGACAGACAGAGACAGAAAGAGAGACAGAGAGGGAGGAGAGAGCATGTGTGTGAGTGTGTATCTTGTTCTGGTCAAGAAAATAAACTAGATTGGAGGAGGGGAAAGACATGAGAATAAATTATTGCCTGGTTGTGCTTTATATTCCATTTGACTTTAAAATATCACTATGATCCAAGAAACTGACAAGTCCCTCTGTTTTTTCATATATATATGTATATATATATATGCTTTGACCTTCCTTAAGATTAGCTCAAATACCACTTTCTTGTTGACATTTAATTGGGATAGGTATTGAGAACTAATAATTCCATTTTCTTTACCTCTGCTGTGCTACAGTATGTCTTTTACAGTTCTTACCACATTAACCTTTTAGCATTTTTTTTCAGTTGAGGTTGGAGATTAATTGAAATCTATTCAATCCATCTGATATACAGTATATTTATAGTGATATATTAAATTATGCATTTGTTCCCTTACAAGTTCAACAGTAGAAAAATTATTTTACTAGTTCTATTGATAGGATTAAAAAGTAGTGAATTAAGTGTATGCTCATAGAAAGAAAGTTTTCATTAAAATGTTGCTTCACAGGGCACTGCTTTCAGATGAGAAAGTAAGAATCATATTTATTTAAACATAATTTTCAGTCAGTATTAGAAATTATCAATGAGAATAATTTAATGGAATCTTCTGTGAGCATAAAGATTTTCTATTACTCCACATGAAAAAAAAAACATTCTTTTGAAAGCATGTGATAACGTTGCACCTGTAGCTTATGTGTGTAATGCTAGCTACTCAGGGACCTAAGAGTATAAAGGATCTCAATTTTAGGATCAACCTGAGAATGAAAGTTTATATGACCCTCTCCCAAGAATAAGTAGAAAAAAACTCAAGGCTGGAGGCATGGCTTAAGTGGTAGAGCACTAGGCTAGGAAGTAAAAGGTCCCAAGTTCAAACTTCAATACCATAAAAGATGCATAATAAACCAAATCTAATTGGTGTTTAATATGTGTGTTTCTTTTTAATTTTACTGACTTTGGAGCCCAAACCATGAATGTCAATACCAGTTCCCTTCTGGGTTTTATTATTCCAGGAAACTGTTCTTTAAGAAAAGTTACAAATAGTTCTTGTTTATTTTGGGAGCTCCCCCAAATCCATTCATTTTAATTTCTTTTGTATACTTCTTAGTTCTGGAGATTGAACTGAGGACTTCATATAGGATAGGGAAATACTCTATGTCTCCTTAATGCATTCGAATGAAGAGAAGATATAGGCAACACTGGCAACTGTTGGCATCTGAAGACACCCTTTGAAACTATCTCCTTTAAAATTTGTTTATCGGAGGGGACCTAGTTCCGTGGTAGGTTGTTTATCTAGCACACAGCTTGCCATTTCTGTCAGTCCTAACCTACATTAACCATACCCAATCCTTGTCACATACATTTCTTTAGACCAGACACCAAAGTCTCAGAAATACACCTTGGATGTTCCTTGTAAAATTCCACCAGAATTTTGTGAGTGGGATGGTTTCCTTTAGCATGGTAAGGCAAAAACTCTTATTGGCGGGGAAGTTTTGATAATGCTTTGCCATTTTTTTTATTGCATGACTAAATTTTCCTTCTTCCTCATTCACGGGCTAGTGTTTATACACACTAAGCACATGGTCTCCTACATAAGCTATGAGTCCAAAAGTTTTATCATCCAGGGTGGGGAAGGGGGGGGCAAAAGAAATTTAAACTGGCACTTAGTATTTTTATGGAATGTATACAGCTATTTAGATAAGATGAACAGTGTTTGAAGTTTCATTCTGGCTTTTGCTTAACTACAAAAATGTTCCCTTAAACCACTTCCCTTTGATTACTTGGACACTTGGAGTTTATACATGAGTGCCTTCTCTTACTCAGATAAAATGTTAAACTCCGCTGCTCCAATACCACAGAGAAATGAGTATCCTTTCTTAAGACATCCTAAATCACTTTTGTTTCAAGTGTTCATTTGTGAGTACTGTGCTTTGTGGTATGACTACTGTTCATTTGTTTCTCTCACATAACCTCTCAGAAGACTGGTATTTGGTCCATTTATGCAGCTTGCAGTAAATCAAAGAGCAGTGGCTCTGGGTTTGGAAGGACATGAGTTTTTCCATTTTTTCTCTATTGCCTTTGTGACCATTGACAATTACCAGCGCATTCTATATTTTACTTCCTTTCAAGTGCAAAATAAGGACAGTACTATCTCATTTCCAGATTTTGCTACATGGATGAAATGATATGGGAATGTAAAGCAGTGTATTCAGGCCTGGGATGTCGGAGTTCAAAGACAGCAGCCACTGTGTAAATTTTTTATCATTTACTGTTTCATTTAAAGACTTGACTTTGATGATGGTGGTACCTTCTGCTGAATGGCTTTATTTTCCACTGTAATGTACACGGTTTCATGATGTTTTCTTCTACTGGTGTTTTCTTCTAGTGTGTTGTTTGTAAGCTGAACCCTCCCTAGCCTCTGTTTCAGTTCTTTCATGAAGGTTACCTTCTTTCAAAACCATGCGTCTTGGTTTAACCTGTCACACAGACTGAGAGTCAAATGCATAGTCCAGATTTTTATTTGATTCTTTTTTTCTGAATGCATTGAATTTCTTCAATTAAAAGAATTATTTTAAAATGTAGCTACTCTAATCATACATGAACTTTTAACTTGCATTTTAATATGCACTTAAATACAATTTGATAATTCTATCATCTACATTTAAAATACAATTTGATAATACTATCATCTACATCATATATGCATAAGACTTTTTATTGACCATAATGAAATCCAATGTCGTTTTTTTTATTGTGAGAATACCGTACAGAGGAGTTACAATTACATGGGCAAGATAACAAGTACATATCTTATCAAGCATTGTTGCCTCCTCTTTGTTTCCCCTTCCCATCCCTTCCCATCCTCCCCTCACCTCCCCCGACTTATTTCAGGTGATGTACAGTGAAGAATTGACTTCTCTTTGATCTTAAGCAAAGAACTTTTAGTAAGTTACAGAAACTGGAACTTAAGAAATTAAATCAGAAGCTTTGTTGGGGCAGTTAGTAATTCAACATACCCTGTCAGGGATGTCTAGTAACTATGTCTCCAGCATGTTTAATAACATTGTGAATTCTTTACATGTAAAAATAATTCTGCTAATATGCTACATTGAGGACAGCATCTGTTGACTTTCCAATAGTGAGATTACGATGATAAATTATAGAAGAAGCAAACGTGAAAGGCTTTGAAGTAGATAAAACCCACCTACCTCTTAAGCAGCTAGGTGCTCAGACTTGCTCAAGGTTACACTGCCCATTAATAAGTGATTCATCGGTAGTTGTCACAGACTTTCTTTGATTTTGTTTGATCCATGCTCTTTCTCACTGTCTCCACTGGATTAACGACACATATTTGTGAGGAGGAGGACCAGGGTTATGGTCATTTTTCTAAAGAGATGCCCATCTACCCTCTTCAGCTCAATAGGATCCATGCAAACTTTTCTTTTGATGTCGCCTTTTTTTTTTGTCAAGAAAAATGAGAAAACTTGCCGTCTCAGGCACTGCATTGATGCTGTTGGAATGACTTTCCATTACAAACAACAAATTAGCTGTTAAACACTCTCAGTATATATAAATAAAAATAGTATACCTAGAGATTTGCTCTATTCTCATTCTACTGTATATTCACTCCTGCCACCCAATTTGTATATCCTTCTAGAGAATACTTTGTGTTTAAAACTATTCTTTCCTTGTTCTCAAATTTCCCCAATATGAGACTTATTTTCTATCCAGCTGTTTGCTGCTGGGGAAATGGAAGCTTTGAGTACAGGTTAAATTTCATAGGCTAATGTGCTCCATGAGAGCAAAATAATCACCAACCTGTTTTCTTCAAGAAACATTTAATTATTCAGTATCAAACAAATATTCTTGCATCTGCATTGCTTTGTTTTAAATAAATAATTTATCAAAGAAACTTTCGCAAAGTTCCTGTGGCATTCACTTGTGTAAGACCAAGTGGGTACAAAGAAAGACTAGTTTGGAACTGAGTCTGGGAGAGATATAGTTTTGTTGAGATACGATGATAGCAGCAAGAGGATCGTAGTCTCGTAGATGGCAGTAAGTGTATAGACAAACAGAGTATTGGACCAACAAAGTGTATTGGGCAAACAGTGCAACCAGGTCTTCTGATGCATTAGATGTAGGGCATGAATTATAAATTAACTTAATGGCCACTCTGCATTTTAAATTATACAAATTATAGTATGTATTAAGATGATTTGGAAAAGATTTGGAGAGGTGGGTTTTAAGAATTCTGGAAAGCTAGCAGGGCATGGTAGCTCACAGTTATAATCCTAGCTACAGGAGAAACTGTGCTGAGAACAATCATGCTTTGAAGTCAGCCTTTAAGCAAAAGTTCATGAGACCCTATCTCAACCAGTAAAAACTGGGTGTGATGGTATGCACCTCTCATCCCAGCTATATGGAAAGTGTAAATCAGAGGATCATGGTCTGAGCCAGCCTGGACAAATATATTCATACACTGTGTATGAGTGTGTTTGCAAAAATATTGAGTGCAAAATGTGCTAGAGGCGTAGTTCAGATGATTGGCCACCTGCTTAGCAAGTGTATGGCCTTGAATTCAAACTTAAGTACTTGTAAAAAAAAAAAAAGAACAAAAAATCTGAAACCCTTCCTTAATAATTAAACCAGGCAAAATGTGGATCATGCCTGCAACCCCAGCTACTCAGGAGGCTGAGATATGAGGATCATGATTCAAAGCCAGCCCAGACAGGAAAGTCCATGAAACTCTTATCTCCAATTAACTATCAGAAAACCAGAAGTGGTGCTGTGGCTCAAAATGCTAGAGTGTTAACCTTGAGCAAAAGAGCTCCGGGACAGTGCCCAGGCCTTGAGTTCAAGTCCCATGACTGACAAAAATAAATGAATAAATAAATAACTAGAATAGCACATTAATAAAATGTTTTTCAGATATGTGTGGTATCAGAACTCCTGGAAAACAAATTAGGAGGCATGATTATAGATGGAATAGAATGCTACACAAGCTAGAGTCATGCTAGATGCTAAGACTTCCTGTCAATAATCTTTGGGATGTTGAGATCTGATAGTGGAGTGTACTAAGACATACAAATACAAGATATTCTTATCGGCAGTTAACAAGGAAAAACCTAGAACTGGAGGCATCACTCATACGATAAAATAACAGTCATGAGCAACAGAGCTGAAAGCCACAAAGCCCTGAGTTCAAATCCAACCCCCCAGGGGTAAAAAGTCACAGAGGAAGTATGGGGGAATGAGGAAGCCAACTAGCTACTTACTAATGGTTCATAAGACCAAGATATAATAAAATCCAGAATTAAAAGGTATTTCAGAAGCAAAAATTTGTCTTCAGTGACAAATGGTCCTGAGATAGAGACTGGCAAAATAAAGAGAGAAGTTCCTCTGGTTTTTGACTTGTTGAACTGATTTTTTTAGGCTCAGAGTTTAAATTTGCTAGATGGGTGCCATACTACTTGACTCTGTCAGATTTTTGCATTGGTGAATTTTTTTGAGATAGGGTCCGCTTTCTACCCCAGGATAGTGTGGATGGATCCTACTATGTGTGCTTTTCTATATTACTGAGATGGCATGTATAACCCAGCCTACCCAGCCATTGAGTCAAGTGAAGTCTAGCAAGGATAATAAGCTTGAGCCTCTACATCTAGCCCTCTCTGATGAACTTGACAAGGATTTTGGTGATGTGGTGTGTGGTGGTAACTGTGTGAAGACAAAGAAATAATGCCTCTTCACAGGTGAAGGGGACTGAAAGAGGACTGATGTGTCTGAGTATCTTTTTCTCTGACTGTGGTGAGGTGTAGACTATATTATATTGGCTATGGGAGGGTATCCCCAATAGTAGGGGAGTCTTTGAGTGTTTGGCTCAGAAAAGAGATAAATTATTTGATTTGTTGGCTCAACAAACCACATCCTAATCTGAACTATCTCAGAGCCACCACATGGTCAATCTAATGCTGAAATCACTGTATGTACCCCTCCAGTGCAGAGGCACAGGTGCTAGTCCATGGGTTTTCCTGGGCATGTGTGTTAGTTGAGAAAGTGAATTTATCACACAGGCTGCTCTGGGAAATCAGAATGAACTTACTAAAATACAAGGTATTGTCACTCTAGCTTAAAAATCTTGCAACAATACTCCATTTCATTCAGATTATAACCTGCCAGATCCTACAGGTTTATGAGTTTAGTAACCTGTTTTTAGCCTAAGTCCCAATACCTTTCTTGATGTATACTCTATTACAGCCACATTCCTCTTTCTCCATTTTTTTGAACATGTCAGGAAACTCTTAATAATGCCTTTGTACTAAGGAGTGATGGTTTCTACTCCAAAGAATCTTCCCAATTTAATAGCATGAGTTCCAAACTGTCTTGGGATATTTTTCTCTCTCCTATCTAAAGTGACATTGTCTTTGAGTCAACACTGGCTCAGGTTCTGTCTTACTTTGCTCTTTTTCTATCTCATATCAGTTTATTATAACAACTGAACATTGTTTCTCACCTACAAGAATGCTCAAAAACTGCCTGCATGAGAGCTGTTCCCAGTTATGTCAAATTGGTGATGGGAGGAGGGGAACAAATAATTACATGATTTCTATAATTTTATTCTCCAATGTCTTATATTATCTTTTAAAGTCTATAGCCCTAAGGATATAAATATTTAGAGACTCATTTGCAATGTTGTCATAACAACACATATTTCTAATCTGCAACTTCTTTCTTTCTTTTTTCTTTCTCTCTCTTTCTCCTTCTTTCCTTCCTTTCTCTCTCTCCTTCCTTCCTTCCTCTCCTCCTCCTCCTCCTCCCCCTCCTCCTGCTTCTGCTTCTCCTCTTTCTTTCTTTCTTTGTGTTGGTCATGGGGCTTGAACTCTGTGCTTCGGCACTGTCTCTGTGCACTTCAACTCAAGGCTAGCGCTCTACCACTTGAGTCATAGTACCACTTCCGGCTTTTCCTGCTTATGTGGTGCTGAGGAATCAAACCCAGGGCCTCATGCATGCAAGGCAAGCACTCTACCACTGAGCCACCTTCCCAGCCCAACATATCTAATTTCCTAAAACAAACACTGTTGGATGTAAAGCACAACTTCTATCCTGATATAGTATCCCACACAACAACCACAGAATACACAATTTTCTCAGAAACCCACAAACTATTATCCCAAATAAGTTTTTTTATTATGGCATAAAGCAAATTCCTTTTGCAAAAATTATATTTTTATAATCTTTACGTAGTTGTAGAGGGGGTTACCACTCAACAGATCAGTTTGCAGGTACAACGTATCTTGATCAGTGTCACCCCATTCATCATTCTCCTCACCTCTCCCAACCCAACCACTTCCCTCAATTTTCCTATTTCATAGAATATGCATTGAATCCTGTAACTGCATCCTGCTCCTCTCTTCCTGTAATTTTGAGAGAAGTGCAAGTAGGAAGTTAATATTTGAAGATGTAGTCCACATTTTAGCCATAAAACAAATGTGAATCAAAATGACATTAAGATTCAATGTAGAATAGCTATTGTCAAGAAAACAAACAAGAAATATTGGTGCATAAGCAGTGGAAAAAGAACTTTTGCATAGTATAAGTGAGAATGAAGATGAATGCTGACACTATCGTACTCAATATTGAGATTCCTCGACACAAAAATTAGAACTATCATATGATCTTGTTATACTTTTCCTAGACACTGTATCCAAAGAAATATTAAGCCAATATACCAAAGAGATACCTGTTGGTCCTGGTGGCTCATAAACCTGTAAACCTAGCTTAAAAAATAGGTTAAGATCTGATGATGATGTTTGAAGCCAGCCAAGGCAGAAAAGCTGGTGAGGTACTTATGTCCAATTAACCACCATAAGGTCAGAAATAAAGCGATGGGTCAATTGTTAGAGCATTGCATTGAACAAAGTAGCTCATGGAGAGTGCCCTGGCACTGAGTTCAAACCCCAGACTGGCACACACACACACAGACACACAGACACACAGATACACACACACACACACACAGAGTTACACAATAGCCAAGTTCTATATCTGCCTATGTGGCATGAACCAATGAATGGATATAGTAGTGTGGTGTATGGTGT
>NW_012267236.1:2293548-2333667 GCF_000151885.1 Dipodomys ordii | reverse complement strand
AAGAAAGAAAGAAAGAAAGAAAGAAAGAAAGAAAGAAAGAAAGAAAGAAAGAAAAAGTGGCAGGAAAGCCAGGTGCTGATAATCCTAGCTGAAGCTGAAGCAGGATCACAGTTTTAAGTCCATTCATGAAGGTCGATGAGACTCAGCTCTAATTAACCACCAAAAAGTCATAAATGGAGCCATGGCTCAAGTGTGAGAGCACAATTAGAGCAGAAAAGCTCAGCGACAGTGCCCAGTCTGGAGTTCAAGCCTTAGCACGCGCTCTCTCTCTTTCTCTCTCTCTCTCACACACATACATATGCACACTAAAAAAAGTGCCAGCAGTACAATAAAGAACAATAGAAGGGTGCACTCTATAATACAGGCATATATGGAGCTGTCAGTTTTGTGCAATTAGTATAAACAAAAAGTAATTTCCTAAAATTTGTAGAAAATATCAAATTATAGTCACAAAATCCCATTAAGTTCTGATAAAACTATGAAAACTAATTGACATGAATAATGCTTAGAATCAAGGAATAAAATTAAGTTCTATTAAAGCATGTTTTGTTACACACAATTTGTTCATTTTTAGTGTGATCTATGGAAACCAACCAATTAAACCTCCCTGTTAGATGTTATACTTAATGAATTTGTAAGATTAATAATCAGTATTCCAACATTTCAGAAGTATATCTGGAAATGACTGAAATTGGTTGGTGGTGTATGTTGCTTTTATGTTCTCTCCCTTCTACAGCAGCGTATTTTATTTGTACATCCCTTTATTTCAACAATGCAAGAAAACAAAACTCCATTTAATGTAACTTATCATAGATTAAAGTTAATATTGTCTATGTTTGTTGTAATGTAGTGATATGAAATCTCCATTGTTCTATCAAATTACAAACCCTATACAGATATGTCAACAAGTTCTAATACAACATTAAATCAAGGAGATTAACTCTCCATTCTCTAGGCTTCTTGCCCTTTTGTCTTTAGTACTTTTTCTTCTTTTGGAGGACATATGGACAGGTTGAATAATGTAAAAGAGCTTAGAGAAAACCCTTCACACTTCTAAATATCCCGTCTAAATTTTTAATTAAGAGTGACTAGTGCTGGCATCCACGGATCCTGCCATATGTTGGGAGACAGTCTATAAAATGACACAATCCCCTGAATTCCAATCTATTGCTTCTGACTTTGAGGTCGTCTCTGTGAGAAAATTCTCATCTTATGCTGGGATGAACTTCTAATTAGAGAATGAAGTAGTCCTCCATGAGCTACAGACACCTGACAATAATCTTATAAATTTCCCTCCTGAGGTTTAATGGTGAGCCAAGTGATAAAAGGAAATAACACCAATCTTGGCTGATTTTCATGATATAAAGCTCCTGCCTGGCACAAGCTCACATTGTCATCCCAGTGATCTTGCTGGAGACCCAAGGAATAAAGCAGAGAAAATCCTCACAGCAGAGACCAGGGTCCATGCTGCAAACCACCCAGAAGAGCAGTAAGGACAGAAGCCAGCCAGAGGCTGCTGAATTTTGCTGGTCTAACACTGATTTCCCCATTTGTCAGCAGCACAGTAGCTAAACCTTCTCCTCTTCTCCGTGTACTAAGGACAGAGTATTTGTGTATAATCTGTGTCTAATGGATGGTACAAAGCATGCCTTCTTTTCCAATATCCTTTACGAAACTGTAGCCATCTTTCTATACAAGCAAAGATGAATGTGAATCATTTTCAAATATAAATGTCTAGGAAGTAGAAATTGGGTTATAGGAAGATGATAAGGACGGTGATGTAACATTGGAAAGATGGGGAATCTAAGAATATTTATAGAATAGTGAAAAGCTATACAGAGTTGAAAGGTCTAAACTCACATATGTAAATAAAAATCAATGATCCAAATCTGGATAAGGAAGACAGCAACACTAAAAAGAATTTCAGCAAGGGTATTCAAATCCTTATACAAATTAGAAAAGTTGGAAGGGAAAATCCCAATAAATCTAATGAAAAATTGCACAGAATATCACCAGTAGGTTGGAACAAGCAAAAGAATATGAGGATTGGAAGATAAAGTGCAGAAAATGTTTACACTCAAACAGAAAAAAATGATAGGAGTTGGAGGGATGGTTCAGTGGTAGAGCACTAACCAATGAGCAAAAACAGTAGGTACCCAGTTCAAATCCTAGCTTTGAACCTAAAAAACACATAAAAAATAAACAGACATGACTATGAACTTCAGAAATTCTGGAACATGACTAAGAAACCCAAGAATCTCTGACATTGAAGAAGGAGCTAAAACATACTGAAGAAGGAGATAAAACTAAAGTCATGGGATTGTACTCAGTGAAATAGTTCCAAAAATGTCCCCCAAGTTAGGAAAGACAAGTACACTGAAGAAGTCATTCAGACACTCAAATGGAGATAACCAGAAAAGAACTTCCCAATTATAGTTAAAATTCAAAGACTAGAAATCAAAGAAACTCTGCTGAAAGCTGTAAGAGGAAAACACTAACTTATTTATAAAGGTAAGCAAATGTAAGTCAGAATGACTTCAAACCTATGAGCAGAAATCCCTAGAGCCAAAACATGGAATGATATATTTCAAACTCTGAAAGAAAAGAATGGCCCACATCATTTCCATGTATTTCAAGAGTTAGTCTTTAAATTTGGTGTGGAAATAAAGCTCTTACATAGTAAGCAGAATAAACTAAAGTAGCTCACATTTAGTAGAATAAACTAAAGCATAGGAAAGATGAAATTTTAGGAGGGAAATAGATGAGTAAGTGAATATTAGAAAAGAATCAAACCTGTTTAACTAAGAAAATCAGCACAATCCCAAGAAGAAAGGAAAAAGAAAATAAGAAACAACCTTGGAAAATACTAATCGAATCAAGGGGAAACATTAAGCAACTCTCAATACAGGATCTTAACTTTCTAATGAGAAGATGCTGACTTTATTGTCTGATTGGATTAAATAACCAACTATTTCTTGTCTGAAGTAGACACAGTTTACTGGCAAAGACATACAGAGACTGAAACTTAAAGGATCAAAAATTATATTCCAAGCCAGCAAAAACCAAAAGCAAATGGAAATTGTTGTAGGCTTCCAAGACAAAATTTATCAAAAGAGATAAAGATTGACAATTAGCTTTTTATGAAGAGAGCAATCCATAAAGAAGAGATGGTTATAAATCTTTGTTCCCCAAACATTGGCACATGCAGAATAAATATTCAGTAGCCCATGGAGCGTTCTCAAAATAGGTAAGATTGCCACAAATCAAGTCTTAGTAAACACAACAAGCCTAGAATAGTTTCTTATATCTTACATTCTAATGAATATGTAGTAATGAGGGAGGGAGCCAGCAGAGATGATATGAGATAAGGAGAATTCGAATAAAACACTGTTGTAATGTATTACATTACATTATATGCATATAAGAAGGGTCATAATGAATTACATATGAAATACTGTAAGAAACCTAAAGGAAAATTGCAAGTGTTCCTGAGCAGGGAGTAATGGGGGTTTGAATATGGTGTGTGTGTCTCTGTCTGTCTATCTATCTATCTATCTATCTATCTATCTATCTATCTATCTATCTATCTATCTATCTATCTATCTGTCTCTGTGTGTGTGCATATATATATATGTGTGTGTGTGTATATATATATATGTGTGTGTATATATATGTGTGTGTGTGTATATATATGTGTGTGTATATATATATACATATATATATATATATATATGTAAAGGTTGTTTGTGGAGCTTGAACTCTAGGCCTAGGTGCTGTCCCTGTGCTCTTCAGCTCAAGGAAAGCACTCCACCTCTTGAGCCACAGCACCGTTTCCAGTTTTCTGGTGGTTAATTGGAGATAAGAGGCTCAAGGATCCACATTTTCATTGATTACTGAATTCTTGCTCCCCAATTCCCCACCCCAAGGAAAAAAGTACTTAGGACAAAGCATGAAAAACAAAGCCCAAGATTCAAATAGGGTTCTAAGAAATTATATCTAAGCAAGCAGTAGACATGATTAAAATTCTAGATAATTGATGAGATTCATAATTTGCCTGCTCTTCCAACCTTATTCCTGTGTTCATCTTTATGTGTCCTATGTGCAGTCAAAAGAAGAGCTTAATGTTTTTGCTCTGAACACCATGTTTGATTTTTTTGCTGCCATTATTTTCTCCTGCTTAAAGCCTGTCTCCATTAATTGTTAATGGCACAGATAAACGTTCTCTGTCATTTAAAAGGAATTCTAATGCCCGGTCTCCTACGAGGCAAGTCTGATTTCTTTACATGAATGCAGTATGTATTTTTCTTTCTTCTGGAAATATTCAGTATTCTTTTAAAAAATTATCTTTAAGTAGACGTACAAAGGGTTTTCAGTTCACCTTGCCCATTTTTTGGTACAATGCATCTTAATTAATGTCTCCCTTCCATTATTCTCCTCACACATCTATCTCAACCTTACCTGTCTCAAACATCGCACTATTTTCTGTCAATGGTACAGTTAGAAAGAAATGGTGAATTTCTTCTGCTAGCCCACTAACTTTTGTTACTTTTTGCCAGATCTTGAACTCAGGGCCTGAGTGCTATTCCTGAGCTTTTATTTTCTTTCTCAAGGTTAGTGTTCTACCACTTGAGCCACAATGCTACTTCCAGTAGTTGATTGGATGTAAGAGTGTCATGGACTTTTCTGCCTGGGCTGGTTTTGAACTGTGATACTCAGCTCTCAGCCTCCTGAGTAGCTAGGATTAGAGGCATGAGCCACCAGCACCTGGTTTGTTGTCTTTTAAGAGAGAATTTACATGTGATTTAAAAGTCTTTGAAACTTTTCTAATTCTATAACGCCCCCATTTACCTTATGAACAAGTATAATTACTAGAGAAATTAATACTTTTTATTCTTTATCAACTTAACAGATATTCACATTGAGTATTCAGTTTGTTACAGATTTGTCCTCTAATCATTCATGCTATGACAGAAATTTATTTATCTAGGAGAAACATTGCAAAAACTAATTAATTACAATGTATAATGTGTCAAAATTTCAAAGGTATTGTGGAAGACAGCGAAACAAAGAAGAAGAAAGCCAGGTAATGAAGGGATTTTAATGAGATGGTCGAAAAACCAAGCTGGTTAAGTTACATTTGAATAGGTAAGAGAGCTAACTGTGTGGTTCTCTGGACAAAGAACATTCCAAGCACAATGAAGAACACACACACACACACACACACACACACATGTCCGTCACATTTAGGAGTAAGGAACAGTGTTGGAAGGAAAGAATACCAGAGGGTGAACTCAGAGAGGCAATGAGAACTCCATTGGTCCTGTACGTCATTTGATAGACTTGAACTTTCATGTGTGTGTGAGACAGGAAAGAACTGGTGGATTTTCAGCTTAGGAATGGGATGTTATGATGTAGTAGTCAGTATCCATGTGATTGGTTGGATTTTTTTCTAGTTGGTACCCATGAAAAATGCCTCCATTGCATGAGTAACAATATATCCATACAAGATGGCTAGTTGAAATACTGCCAGTACTTGGTAAACAAAACTCCGTCAAAAGCAACTTTTACTGAAGTGGCTGAGTTTCCATTTCCTGTCACCTGGGTCACTGTTCCTAAAACAAATTATAGTGTTGGCATAGGGAACTCGGAGATATTGACCACTTCAAACACCTCATTTTACTTTTGTGACTGAGTTCACTGATTTTCTCAGGGTTTTCATGTAATGCAATTTGATTTTTTTTAAGGGACCTAGGCTGGGTTTTTAATGACTTTTCTGATGTCAACAATTTCACCAAGGATTTTCTAATTACATTACATTCCCTAGAAATTACACATTTATTTCACATTCCTGCTCTGCAGAAGGAAGTATTCAACATTTACCTTGTCTCTCATCAACTGCACTGACAATGTCTAATTGGAAGGAAATCTTTTAAAAAATCTGTTCTTGCTGGGCGCCGGTGGCTCACGCCTTAGTCCTAGCTACTCAGAAGGCTGAGATCTGAGGATTGCAGTTCAAAGCCTGGGCAGGAAAGTCCGTGAAACTCTTATTTCCAATAAACCACCAGAAAACCGGAAGTGGCGCTGTGGCTCAAGTGGTAGAGTGCTTGCCTTGAGCTGAGGAGCTGAGGGACAGCAATCAAGCCCAGAGTTCAAGCCCTACAACTGACAAAAAATAAAAATAAAAAATCCGTTTTCGCTTGCTCACTAATGAAAGTATCAGATTCTACTCCTATCATCCTCTTATCAAATCTCTCTTGTCTATTAGCCTGAAAGGAAATACAAATTAACATTTCATCATTGTATGTCTTCTCTCTCGAAATACCTTTGAGTATAAATGATTTTGTTGACTTTGAATTTCTGAAATTGCATGTAGGTTAGTATCAGTGGTGAAAATTATTAAAATGGAAATTCATCCAATTTGTATGCAGATATATTAGGTTATATTGCCCTGCAGATATTTGGATTAGTCCAATTTCATATTATACTCAGAAAGATTACCTTAGGTATTTTATATTTTATAATCTCATAAAAGGACCTTGTGGCTATTAATTCCTACAAGTTAGAATTAAAATATTTCTAATAAGCAGATCTCATTTTAAGTGAAGTAAGTTTTTACCAAGACTACATTGGCTTTCAAAATGCTCCTTTTTTAGATTAAATATATTTTGCTTAGATAAAATAACAGTTCTGATTCTAATGACCCAACAAGAACTGAAATTACAATCATTGATAACCTGGGAAAGAAAAATCAGAAGCATAAATGTGTTCCCCTTAATTTTTAGATCATTCATAAGCTTCATTATGAAGTAAATTCTACTGTGAACGCTGCTTTCATCTGTTTGCTTATGGAATACTGGTAGAAACAATTATGTGTTTTATGAGTTTTTTGAAAGTTTGTTTTCAAAACTTACTATCATTTTATCGAGTTAAGATTAATATAGCGTTGGTAATAATAGTGATTAGGTGGATTTAGTTAGTCCTTGTCAATTTACACAGAGTATCCCAATGAAATGAAAGCAGAATTTTATCTAACATTTTTTGTATGATCAATAAATAATAAAACCCCACCTACCCCACTATGTGCCTATTTCATATATGCCTGGAAATTTGACAAAGTAAACATGATGTAGGAACTCTGAAGGAGAAAGATGAAAAGATGAGCAATGGGAATACAACGATTAAATTAAAGTTAACTTCTTTGATGGATGAAGCAATTGATCTGGAAGAAGTTAGACATTAGCTGACACAGAATCTTCACCAATAACTGTTGCTCTGTTCCATTTCTATAAATCTCATTTCCAAGCTTGTCACTGACAAAAGTGGTCCAGGCTGGCCCTTGACAAAAACTCCAGACCTACCTTAAAATATAACTAAAGCAAATAAGGCTTAGGGTATGGCTCATGTGATAGAGTGCTTGTCTAACAAACATGAGACTGACTTCAACTTTCTGGGGGGTGGCTACTGATATTTTATGATTAAAAACTGATCTAAAGAGAATTAGACTCAAATTATATTCAAATAACTTGCTTATATTGGAGTTTTTTAATTTTTTTTATTGTGAAAAGACCATACAGAGGGGTTACAATTACATGGACAAGATAATGAGTACATTTCTTATCAAGCATTGTTGCCTCCTCCTTTGTTTCCCCTTCCCATCCTCCCCACGCCAAAGTTGTAAAGTTCGTTTTTTGATTTGTACATCTCATTGTTGCAATGGGTCCACCTTAATCCCTATTTAAACTGTTTGTTTTTTCCTTTCCTCTCCACAAACTATACCAACATCAAATACAATGAAAGCAGGGGCTATACCATGGGGGAGGGACATACAAAGCAATAAAGAAATCATCTTATAAATATGTTAGAAACAATGCATGAAAGCAAAAACATTTGAATACTTACCTTAGGGTTCATTTCCCTAACATCAATTTATCTGACCTTTTCTGTTTGTCTCAGGCATATACTAGTTATTGCAAATAAGGGAAACCATGGGATCTATGTTTCTTTGGGCCTGACTTACTTCACTTAATATAATTTTTTCCAAGTCTTTCCATTTCCTAACAAATGGGGCAATGTCATTCTTTCTGATGGAGGCATAGAATTCCATTGTGTATATATACCACATTTTCTTGATCCATACATCTACTGAGGGGCATCTGGGTTGATTCCATTTCTTAGCTATGGTAAATAATTCTGCAATAAACAAGGTTGTGCTGGTAGCTTTAGTATGGTTTTGTTTGTGATCATTTGGGTAAATGCCCAAAAGTGGGATTGCTGGGTTATAGGGGAGCTCTATGTGGACTCTTTTAAGGAACCTCCATACTACTTTCCAAAGTGGTTGAACAAGTTTACAATCCCACAAACAATGCAGTAGGGTTCCCTTCTGTCCACATCCCCTTTAGCATCTGTTGTTATTAGAGTTCTTGATTCTAGCCATTCTAACTGGGGTGAGGTGGAATCTCAATGTTTTTTTGATTTGCATTTCTTTTATGGCTAGAGAGGTTGAGCATTTCTTCATGTGTCTATTGGCCATCCTTCTTTCCTCTTCAGAGAAGTTTCTCTTTAAGTCTTTAGCCCACTAATTTATTGGGCTGTTGTTTCTTTGAAGATTTGTTGTTGGGGGATTTAATTATATTGGAATTTTAAAAAATTTACTTCATACGATTTCTCCAACCTAAGACTGTCTATAAAATAAGGTGCTACTTTTCAACCCAAATATAGGCAAGCAAACATGTGTGTAATAGACTTCCTAAAATGATTTCATATGCTGCTACTGGTATGTGTATGCCGAACTTTGAACCACACTCCTTCTGTTTTAATTCCAGAGATAAATGGCCAAACAAATCCTTTTCCTCGTGTCTATGAAGGTCACTAGACAGATATGCTTCTGTAGTAAATCAATAGTATAATCTTGGGAAGACAGGTAGATGTGGAGTCTCAGTCTCTCCAATCACTTGTGGGCAGGAAAGGGAGCAT
The DNA here is from genome assembly GCF_000151885.1 of Dipodomys ordii. Taxonomy (NCBI): domain Eukaryota; kingdom Metazoa; phylum Chordata; class Mammalia; order Rodentia; family Heteromyidae; genus Dipodomys; species Dipodomys ordii. Next base: position 2,324,694 of record NW_012267236.1, on the reverse strand, counting down.
TATTCAGCTTAGAAGGAAGTAAGCATATACCACTGGCTACTGATGTTCACATTCAAAATGGAACCTTTTCATATGAAAAGTGATGAAGATTTTGTTAATCCTAATGTCACTTAGAATTAACAATATAAGATTAAACCTGTAAAGAGGGACATTATCCAACTAGCGCATTTTACTAGCACAGTGAACCAGAGGAAGATGCACTAGAGTTCATGGGGGTATATGGAAATGTGTTATGACATGGTAAAATATTTGCCTTCTGTATTTAAGCTATTATCAAATGGAATAAATACAGTGGTGGGTTATTCCCAGGGGAAAGAGTAGGCATGGTAGACTTTTGAATTAATGAGTGGAGGAAGGTCAGATTAGTTAGAAATGTCCCAAGAAAGTTTGAGCTTATGACCAAGAATATGTCAAATGCTTTTCCTTCAAAGAGTTGGCACAAGAATTTTTTGAACCAAAAGAGAAATAGAGCTTGATGAGCTGTGAATTCTCAATTTTAAGACCCTAAGCAATTAGTTTAATGTAGTTAAATCTCATCCTTAAATTCATATATCAACGTAGATTGTGCTGTGCATTACAAGAGTAAAGCTCTCAAAGTTTCATAATTCTGAGTTCCAAAGGTCTTAATAGTTTCCTAATGAATCTGTTTTCAGTCATAACTTTTTCCCCTGACAGTCTCATGTTGGAAAAAGTATATTCAATTCTTGTTCTACAGAGAATTTTGTTCTCATAACTAAATGTGTTGAGCTTTGAGCAATCTATCAGTGTTAGTAAGGACTTTCTCAGAATAGCAAATTCAACTCTGCTGTTAACCCTTGAAAAGGTGACTCTAAAAAGAAGGAAATGTCCAATATGCAGGCTGATCCCTTAATCTTTGGATGCACTTTCCAATGGATGTGTGCATATTTTAAATAATTGACTTTGAAATACTGTGTGGATATTCTTTATACTCAATGTGGTGTAACATTTTCTATGAGGCAGGATTGGTAAAATCAAGACTCTAGTGTTTATATTAATGAATAGACATGAGATAAACATCAGCCAAAACAGTAATTCTCTCTACCCCTAGACAGTAGTTACTGATCATTATTAAGGAATGCCTATCCTAGATTTCACTGTCCCAGATTAGTTCTGATATGCAGATATTTTGATATATTCTAGTCCATTTGAGAGAAATTAGGGAGCACCTTTAAGGAAATGGTGCTGAATGAAATCCTTAGGACTTCCAAGAAGTTCTAGAGTAAAAATTACATTGGAACAGAACCTGGAATATTTTGTGATAAATTCTGTGAGTTTTATCCACAGAATTGCAGTGTTACCAACCTAACACTTGGTAATATAAAGAGCCCCTTTATATTATGGAAATATATTTGAAATGCATATTTAAACCAAACTTAAGCTAATTGCTCTAAACAAAGATAGGTTAGAAAATAGGTAAAAATCTACATAGGAGTAACTATTATCATACTCAGGTAGACTTCTGGTAAATGTTTCAGTCCAGTGTTAATTACAGATGAATGAGAATGTTTTCTTCTACATGATATATAAATTAAAGCAACACAACTTTCATTACTATGTCTTCAGGATTAATCAATCATACCTACCCAATAAGCTCTTCCTGTTTTGCCAGATGCTGTCATATTTTTGAGAGTAAGATTAAAAAGTGATCACAAGTTTACTAAGTAATCAACTGAGTAGATTCCCAGTAAAGTACTATATACTCTCAACTCAGAACCTAACTATATTTTCATCCAGAGCTCTTTATGATTTGGAGACTCTTCTTTTGATAAATCAGGTGGTATATTAATTTGTAGTCGGGCATGCCCATGAGACATAAGAATTCTCTCAACATTAAGCTTAAGCTGCCACCCAGAATAGAAATTTCTTTTACAGATATACATTTAGGGATGTTGAGAGATAAGATTTTATCCAACAGGACAAGGACATTTTCAGTGTAAGCAGCTATCTTGGGTATATCCTTTCTTGAATTTTTCCCTTTAGATCTGACATTTGATGGTAACACTGGTTAAATAATTGGACTCTGCTCCACCCGGATATGCTTCCTTGATTTATTATGCACTGGCTTCTTAAGATTAGAACAGTCAAATCCTTCTAACTCTGTCTGGTTTTATGTAGAAAGGGTCATGCCTGATTTTGAGTTTTATATGGATCTTAACTATATCCATGCTGGACTGAAGTTGATATTTAACTATTTCAGGTTTTGTTTCCAAGCTGAACATCACCATATTTGACTCTTAGTCATTGAAATGTGCCTAGGATTTCTAATCATCTTCAAGTGGTCCTGAGTCCAGGGACCTCTGCCTACTGTGTAGCCAGTTAAGATTAGCAAAAAGGCAAACAGAACAAGACAATGCTCACTCATCTCACTCTCAAGCTGCAGTCACCAATGACACTTCAACTTTGAACTGGATTGGAATAGATTATTGGAAGGTTGTGGAACTGTAGAAAGTAGCACCTGGTTGCAGGAAACAAGTCATTGTGTGCATGTCTTATAAATATATCTTGCACTTGATCTTTCCTGTTACTTCTGCACTTCGATTCTTTCTCATCACAATGTGAGCTTCTCTGCCAGGTCTTCCCTATTGTGATAGATTAAAAGTTCTGATATCAGGACAGAAATGAATCCATCTTTGCACTTTTTCTATCAAGCATTCTGACAAAGGAGAAAAGCTACTTCACACAATGGGCTTACTATAATTTTCTAGCATATTAAGATAATCATAGAGACATTGATTGTAAGTATTCTTGAGAGGAAGAGGAGAAAGGTTGCCTAAGTAAAATAGTATAAACAATCACAAAGAAGCTAATGCTGGGCCAGATATCAGTGGAAGATAATCAGACCAAATAGTACGAAGAATTAAGCAGCAAATGTTAATGTGTTAATAAGGGTAAGCTGTAATTTATTGGCTCAATTGGAGTAATGCCTAGGCCCTGAGTTCAAGGCTCCGTACCAGCACAAAAAATATTAGTGATACTTGATTAAAACAAATGGAAGCAGTATTTTTCCATAGTACTGTTTTTTCAAGTATAAGATTTGAGTATAGATAGACTTGATGGCTACCTAAAAAACATTGCCAAAAAAAATGAAGCCAGTACTTAAAGATGATCTACTTTTGACACTAGGAAATAGTATTTGTTGACAGTTCTTTTTTTTTTTTTTGTCGGTCATGGGGCTTGAACTCTGGGCTTGGTGAGCCGCAGCGCAACTTCCAGGTTTTCTAGTGCTTTATTGGAGATAAGAGTCACACAGAGTTTCCTGCCTGGGCTGGCTTTGAACCATGATCCTCAGATCTCAGCCTCCTGAGTAGGTAGGATTACAAGTGTGAGCCACTGGCGCTGGACATTGTTGACAGTTCTTTAATGACAATTTCTGGAACCAATCAGTGACTTCCCTTTCTAATACATCCCTTTCAGGTAAATTCTAAGATCAATGAGTTGTATGTAGACAGTCTTAGTGTCAACAGGATTACTTTTATTATGCTAATATTTGTTTTCTGTGACAGATATATAATTCATACTGTCCATATGATTATGTCAGTGAGGTTAATAATTTCTATTAATTAGCTCTGAGTTATACATACTCAAATCTAAGTTTCTTCTGGAAACTTCTTTTATATGCAACAGCAAATAAAACTTTTCCTCACACAAATACGTAGTTCTGATTGCATGAGGTCTGCAGCACAGTTTATATTATTCATTGAAACCATGCTATTTAAACAGAAGAGCATGCCTTGATTTCATTGACTCCAACTCTGTTGTTTCTTCTTTTAAATGATTGTTTCATTAGTCGTTTATGAAGAGTGTAGCCTTGGGATGTGACTCTAGTTCGAGGAGTTATCTTGAATGTGTGAGACTCTGGGTTCCTTCTACCGCATGGCAAAATCTGTAACCAAATCAAATAGCACTGATGAAAACCCAAACAAAAGGTAGAGAAAGCTAAAGAAAAGTGGATTTGATGGAGAGTAGGAAGTATATATCAACATGTTGATTCAGATTTTCTGTATTTTTTAATTATTTATTTTGAGGCCAGGTATAGTTATGTATAACTCAGGCTGGCTTGAAACTTGCTATGTATTATTACAGACACCTCTTAAACTCCTACAACAGCCTCTTGAAAGCAGGAATTACAGGCCTACATCACCATGCACAGGCTCACTTTTTTTTTTCCTGATACGATATAATACGATGTAATGCAGCCGTTTCTTTCTTGGCTAATTCTTACGACAGAAAATTGTTATTCCTTTATTTACCACACAATGTTGATGAGTAACTGCTGTATCAGTAACATCTGAGTTATTGACTAAAGATCTATAAAGGACTTGCAAAGGCCTCTGTGAACATATTACAAGAAATATTATTACTGACCTTTAAAGTTTAACAAAAACAAAACAAAACCCATGAACCTTCTTATATGGAATTGGCTAAATTTCTTTAATGTATCTTCTTCTTATACATTAAACTTCACTGATTCTTGTTATCTCAAGTGTTTTAAGACTTGAATCTCACCAACCTCAATAATATATATTTGACTTGATCAATGCCTAAAGCAAGCCTTTTCAAGAAATATCAAAACCTACTCGGGTTTCATTTCAGCTATGATGTAATCAAACTCTATGTGGGCTTGCAAGGCCATTCTGGTCTTGTCCATATGCTTTATGACCACCATAATGTCATTAGAACCCCCAAACTACCGTGATGATAGATGGATGATTACTGAATTTCATCCATTTGTTGGATAGATGTCTATTAAGACCATTTGATATAGAACTTTTTATTTTTGATGTTTTTGGATGATATAGCAGTTGGTCAGTGAGAAGTTTTGAAGTGCCTTAAAGAAGATATAAATCCTTTTCTTTCTTTTTTGTTTGTTTGTTTTCTCCCACCCCCACTTGTTCTGGAGCTTGAACTCAGGCCTCAGCACTGTCCCTGAGCTGTTTTTGCTCAAAGCTAGCACTCTACCACTTGATCCAGAGCTCCACTTCTGGCTCTTTTGGTGGTTAATTGGAGATAAAAGTCTCTCAGACTTTCCTTCCAGCTGGCTTCTAATCATGGTCCTCAGATCTTAGCCACCTAGCAGCTGAGATTACAAGAATAATCTACTGGTGACTGGCTATTTCATCTATTTTTGTCTTCACATTCTGATATTCTTTCTTCATCTTGGTCCAGCCTATTGAATAGGCTTTCAAATGTGTGTGTGTGTGTGTGTGTGTGTGTGTTAAAATTCTTCTTGTTGAGCTATTCATTTCTATAATTCTGATTTGATTTTCTCAGTGATTTGCATATTCTTAGTGAATTCTCTTCAAAATCTTTATTCCCTCCCTTTTTTCATTTTATTTGGTTTTTTAATTCATTCAGTTGTTTGTATCTTCTCTAAATTCATTGATTGTTCTCATAATCTTTTAAGAATTTTTTTGAGATTTCAAAAACTTCATTATCATTAGAGTTCCTATTGCAGAATTGTGGAGTTTTGGAGGTGAGATGTTGCCTTGTCTTCTTATTTCTGTATTTATAACTTGGGACTTATGCATGCAAATATGGCTATTCATTGTTTGGAAGGTTTTGTTTGTTGTTGTTGTTTTGGTTGTGGGGCCTGAACTCTGGGCCTGGGCACTATCCTAGTAGTTCAGCTCAAGGCTAGTGCTCTACCACTTGAGCCATAGCACCACTTCTGGCTTTTTCTGTTTATGTAGTGCTGAGGAATCGAACCCATGGCCTTATGTATTCAAGGCAAGCACTCTACCACTGAGCTACCTTCCTAGCCTGGTTTGGAAGTTTTAATCACATATAAACTTTCACAATGACAAAAGGGACTATGTATTTGCCAGATTAATATACAGTTCTTTATACAAGGACAGGAAATATAGTTCAGTTACTAATTGTCCTAGTTCTCAGAGCTCCAGGTGTGATGCTCAGCACAGTTCAGAGAGAAGGAAACTAGTTCGGGTCTCTTATATTTAGAATGTCAATATAGTCCATTGCTGTATGTGGTCTGAGTGGTCAACTTCAAGGTTGCTTTCACTTTATATTGTTCCCCTCTTTGTGTAGTAGGAGTCTCTACTTGTTAAAACAAGCTTTTTGGCTGATGAGCTAGCCATGTTGTTCCTTTTCAACTTGTTCCCCCTGGAGTTGCACACAGATTAGAAGTAAACCTCCCGTTTGTTGCCAAATGGGGCAGCAGTTAGAACACAAAATTCTAGAGTGGATAAAGATAAATTCTCTAAGACTTACTGTGATGCTGTCAGGCATACTATATCTATTGTAGTAATGGAGGTTAACTAATGCTTGAAAAGGCAAAAGTAGACACTAGTTGAAAAAAGGCTAGTATGCCACTTAAAGCTGCTACAGAAAAGGTCACTTCTAAGTACAATACAATTAATCTAGCTGCTTATAATATCCATCCTTACAGAAACTTTTATATTCTTATGAAGATTCTTTTAAAGCTGCTAATTACAGGCCCATAGAATAATGCAAAGCACAATTATTCTTATTGTGGTTAGTGACATTGAAACTTCCATTGTTCTGTGATTGGAGCTGCATAATTATAGATAATTGTTGCTACTGTGTTGTCTGTTCAAATATAGCACTGCAAAATTTATTTTAATTAAACATGTTTAGGTTTTCAAAGTTCACTTTTCTATCATAACCAAACAAATTCTATTTAAATGCTATAGTGATATATACTTCTTTAACTTTTAGTAATTGGGTTTTCCTCCAATCGTTTATCTAATTCTAGATGATCTTGAAACCAGTTAAATATAGCATAAAGTTATATTTAACTTTTGAGGACCTAGTTGTAAAAGCAAACCTAGATATGAATTTTTTTGTGTGATGGCCTTGGAGTTTGAAGTCAGGTCCTGGATACTGAGGTTTTTTTTGCTCAAGCCTGGTGCTCTATCATGTGAGCCACAATGCCACATTCATATTTTTTGATTAATTGGTGATAAAAGTCTCATGACTTTTCTGCCTGGGCTGGCTTCCAACCATGATCCTCAGATCTCAGCCTCCTGAGTAACTAGGATTAGAGCATGAGGCACCTGGCATGCTTTTAATTAATATTAATTTATTAGTATTTAGTTCTAAGGGATGTTATCAGTGGACAAATTAATAACATAAACTCTTAAGGTAAATAAGACATGCTGGATGTAATCTCCAAAAATAAATGGAGGCACATTAATAAAAACTGAAAACCCCTTTATTAAAGTTGCTCTTTTTAGAAAATGCACTGCATTGACCATCATTTACGTTGCCTGCCTGAAACTCAGTTCACTTTAAACATTTGTCTTTGTACAAAGAGCCCACCAGAGAACACATGAGCAAATGTCTTTTCACCTTCTGTTCCTCAGTCATATGCAGAGTTTATTTCTCCCAGACTGAAAATCACCTCTTTAGTAGGTGCCAGTGCCCTTCCTTCTGGCAAAGCTCATTCTCTAAGATTCATAGGCCCCTTTCACATTGTTGTCATTGGCTAAATTTCCCCTCCTCTCCCATGAATGTGTAGGTGGAATTTACTCTTAGAGACAGCCAAGTGTCTTTGGTGAAGTGCTTACATAGCTTGCAGACTTCAGTATGTGAACACAGATGAAAAACATATGTAACTTAGTACCCAAAACTAGCTAAATACCTAAGAATCAAATATTCTGGACCAATGGTCTCCTGAAGACCCATGGATGGTCTATAGCTCATAAGCAATGAAACCTCCCAGGCAGGAAGACAAAAAATTAAGGCAGGTCCAGGACATAAAATAGATTGAAATGGAAAGTGAAGCGGATTCCATTTTAGGCTCTCTGTATTTCTAAAACCTGTCCTCCTTATTGCTAGTGATAATATTATCTTTAAAATTTCAATTTACAAATTATTTTTGGCCTAAAGACAGAGATTTCTATGGATATGGACACTCTTAAGAAATTTTAGCAAAAACAAGTATCAAATCTAAACTCATTTTTCCCACTGATCAGAACAGGTTGTTTTTTTTTTCATAATTGCTGTTATTTTGTTTCCTTGTGTACTTATGTAGGTGTATGTGTTCTTCTGCTTCTTTTCATATAAGTCCTTTTGTTAGTTTTCCAGACCGCAAGATACCTTGTTCTCCTCTTTCACCTGATTTTTTTCTACTCTATTGTGTTGCATATAATTACTTCATGTTCTTAAAAATGTGCATCATTGGGCTGGGGGCATGACTGAACTGGCCCAGCTGTGACTAGCAAGGAATAAGCACTAAATTCAAACTCAGAATCACATAAAGCCAAACAAAGCAAGTGTACTGTTTATTCTTCCCTAATAGCGTATTTCATCCTCTGTTCCTGGTATCTTAATATCTTGCTTTCCTTTTTTTACCATTACAGATCTTCCTGCTCAACTTTTTTTGCCTTAAGACCTAACTGAAATATGACTTTTGTCAAAAAAAACACTTTTCTTTATTATCCACATCTGCATGATGTGGATAATATAGAACATGAAGTGTTCTATATTAAAACAGACATTTTATTTTGAATTTGTTCTTAAAGCACTTGTAATTTTATTTCACTAACTTGAGAGCTCTTAGGACTACATTTCCCTCCAGGCATGAGATATGTGAGAAAAAAAGAAAAACAAAGATTTCTTTTAATTTGGTGCCTTGTAAAATGAAAAGAATATATGAATTCATTTATGCATTTTAGGAGTTGGACTATGTTCTAAGATAACAAAGGAATCTTTCACTGTTGCCTTACATTATCTTCTTCAAAGAAAGACATAAAATATGGTATAAGGGTTTTAAACTAAAAAAAATGCGGATTAGTTGGAGTATTTACAGCATATAGAATTATAGGAAATCATCATTATTTAATGATCACCTCAAGTAGAACAATAATTGTCCTTATAAATATTTTAAAACTTCTTACTTAGAAATACCAAGTATAAATATAAAGATTTTTTAAAATGAGAGCTTAAATAATGTAATAAACATCACTTTGGGGACAAAATCTTCTAGAATTCATCTATAGGAGTTAAAAACATAAAAATTGTGAAGGAAATTTAAAAATCTTAATCTTCTTAGCATAAGATAAAAAGTCTATGTTATTTTCTTTAGATTTACTGTAAATATGAAAATACTGAAAGCGTATATTAGTTACGTTTTCTGCAGCACGTTCAATCAATAACATTATACGTTCAATGGTGCCCAATCCATTTTCTGGGAGAAGCAAGCTAGTGCTTGAGAGAGAAAACCAAGAATAACATTAGAAACATTTTTAACTCCTAGAAGTGAAAGTATGGCTGTGGGAAAATGTAAGAGCCCGAAACTCCAAGCTGTAAGACCCAGAAAGGCTTGAGAGTTTGCAACGCCTTCTCCCAGAAAGCTGGGAGTTTTCTTGGAAAGGTCAATCAGTCCTGGCTTAATGGGAACTCAGATTCCACCTAAAACCATGTGGGAGCTTCAGGGTAAACTTAGGTTTATGCAAATTAAAGGCAGTTTACTGTTTAGCTCTCCTTCCCAGAACAAGAAGGTCACCTACCACTTGTATACAAAATATTGTCACTGGAAGTTTGTACCTTACTTCCTTGCACAAGGTGAATGAGAAGTTTGGGAGGTGGGGAGGAAAGGGATGGTAGGGGAAAAACAAAGGAGGGGGTAACAATGCTCCATAGGAAATGGATTCATTATCTTGCTCCTGTAACTGTAACCCCTCTGTACAGTATCTTTACAATAAAAAATATACAAAAAGAGAGAGAGAGAAAACCTTGGTTAAAGGAACCTTGGGATCTGTTGCCAGCAGAAGGCTGCAGGTTCCCAAACCTCAGTTCCAGGGTCCGGTCTCCATTATTGTATTGCTTCCAGTGGCTGTGGATTAAGGAGCATGTGGCAGGTTGTGACAGGAAAGTCATGACCAAAAATCAAATTTTTGACCATGGTTTTGCAGTTCCAATTTTATGTAAGTCTATACTCATTTATGATAGAAACAAATCACAGAAATATGTAATATTTGGTAATTCTACCAAAGGGACCCATTGTTCATATTTATTACAACTTTTGCATGTTCCTTTCTTTTCTGACATCAACATATGTGTGCTTATATAATTATTTGCGGCCAAAAGGAGCATTAACATTTCTGTAAAAATGAATTTATAGTCTATGTAATTGGTTTTCAACTATGCCTCGTGCAAATTAGTTCAAAGCATTAAAACAAGTACCTATTTTAGTATTATCCATGGTAAGTGTAATTATTATATTGCTTAAACAAATTGGTTTTGCATGTGTGTATTCTACTGCTTCTAAGGACAATATAGAGGAGATTTTGTTTTGTTTTGTTTTTGGTCTGTCGTGAGGCGTGAACTCTGGGCCTGAGTGCTGTCCCTCAGGTCTTCTGCCACAGCACCACTTCCAGTTTTCTGGTAATTAACTGGTAATTAATAAGAGTCTCATGGACTTTCCTGCCTGGGCTGGCTTTGAACCGCAGTCCTCAGATCTCAGCCTCCTGAGTAGCTAGGATTACAGACACGAGCAGCCATGGGCTCCTGGCCAGATTTGTTTTATGGAGAGGGAAACAAACGACTTATATGTAGCAATAAGTCTAGAATACATAAAGCCTTGGGTATATTCCCCAGCACTGCACAATGTACACACACACTCACACACACACACAGTCAAATCACATGGCAGTTTTCACACAAATTCTGTTTACATATGCACACATATATATGTATCTGTATATTTGCATACATGTGTATATATGTATAGGTATACATACATATGTATATGTATACACATATATGTGTATATATGTGCATATATATATATATAGAGAGAGAGGGGGGGGGTTGAAGGAGAGTGACAGAGTTCTATTTGATTAGGGTACAGGTGGAAAAATATATATGTGTGGAAAAAATCACCAAAAATGAAATCCACTTGTTGCCACCAGTATATGCACATTAAAAAAAGTAAAAAAAAAAAAGAAGTGAATAGCTTTCTGTGCTCACTGTTAACCTTAATTTTCAAATTATGTTGAAGTAGTTGTACAAAGGAATTGCCAGTCAGCAGTTTATGAAGCGATGTGTCTCCATTGATGCCATCCGTCCATCTTCCTCACCTCTCTTACCCAGCCTGCCCTTCCCCTTGCTTTTCTCGATGGGCAGGGATGGGAAGGGGGAACAAAGGAGGAGGCAACAATGCTTGATAAGAAATGTACTCATAAGCCGGGCGCTGGTGGCTCACGCCTGTAATCCTAGCTACTCAGGAGGCTGAGATCTGAGGATCGAGGTTCAAAGCCAGCCCGGGCAGGAAAGACCGTGAGACTCCTATCTCCAATAAACCACCAGAAAACCGAAAGTGGTGCTGTAGCTCAAGTTGTAGAGCGCTCGCCTTGAGCTGAAGAGCTGAGGGACAGCGCCCAGGCCCAGAGTTCAAGCCCCAAATGTACTCATTACCTTGCTCATGTAATTGTAACCCCTCTGTATGGTATTTTCACAATTAAAAAAATCAAACAAATTTTCATAGGGTATGTATTGAATTTGTGACTATATATATACTCCCTTCCTTCTTCTCTCCATTTGTCCACCCCACCCCTTGACCCCACCCTGCCCCTTTCAAGTACCTGTTCCCTAGTGTTCATGTTGTTGAACTCTTTTACCTTTCCAAGGAATTACACTGTTTGTGTTCTCCCCTGAATATACCTTACTTCAATTGCATGCATGTTGAGTCAGGCATAAGTGGTTTAGATTTCCCTAATATGGTTTAGAATTAGCATGAGCGTCTTTATTCATTTACCTGTGTGTGTGTTTGTGTGTGTGTGTGTGTGTGTGTGTGTGTGTGTGTGGTGTTTATCTACTCTTACCTGACTATTGATTAAATGCTAGAAATTTAGTAGGTCAGGAGCAACAGAATGTAAAAAATGTTTTGCTAGTTTCAAAAAGGTGCCTTCAGCAGGTAGGACAAGAGTTGTCTTAGGCTCTTAGAGTCTAAAGGAGTAGGTTTACCTGCAGAGGCCTCTCTGAAACTGAGCTAAAGCTGTGGAAAACCTTGCTTAAAGTTGATCCCCACAACACACCGCCTACGTAATTTGGAGAAGGAGGTTTTATATGTATTTTCTTTACTGGAGCTACTCTGCTCACATACAAATTAGCACAAAGGAGGAATAATTGAATTCAATGTCAAAAATGCATTGTTCAAGGGATCCTAAGAACACAAATTAAACCTGATCATTTGCTTCTTTACAAGTAATGCGAAGAGATGATTGTTAATATATTATTTTTAGCTGAAGTTGTGTAGATCACATAATAATAGCATGTCTCTAAACACAATTCCAAAGACATGTAAGATTAGTAATAAAGAGCTATCCTGCACAATAGTAGTAAAACCAGAGTCTCTCTGAGTGCCACAGTATATTTCCATTCCCCTGACAGTTTTTGTTTCCTTTTATAGAGAGAATACTATAGAGCATTTAGCTTCTAAGAAAGTGGCTTCCTCTTCATAAATTAAATGCCAATTAGCCATTTAGATTCATAGTTAGCATCTGTTGCCTATAATTAATTGCTATCATTAATGCAACAAACACAGGTTTAGCACAAACAGAGTCAGTTGGGTATACATTCTACAGAGTAGATTGGTGAGCAAATGAGTTCTCATTTTTTTTCCGTCTTTCTCAGTCAGCAGGATTTTTGCAGTCAGGACACTGACTGCTGAGTGATGCCCTCCACATAGGCCTGTTTTACCTAGTGAGCTAGATCTCTCAGTTCCTGGGGGTAATAACTTTGAAGGGATCAGGTGAAGCTTGAATGGGATTTTCTTCCTTTGCAATAAGTATACTCTCTGAAGGTGTATATTTATCACTAAGTATTATGTGGATATTCATAAGAGAACTATTTAAAAAATCTGAATTATAGGCAGGCACTCATGGATGATGCCTGTAATCCTAGCTACTCAGGAGGCAGAAATCTGAGGATCGCTGTTCAAAGCCAGCCTCGGCTAGAAAGTCCATGAGACTTTTTATCTCCAAGACACTACTCAGGAAAAACCAGAAGTGGTACTGTGGCTCAAGTGGTAGAGCTCTCGCCTTGAGCACAAAGAAGATCAGGCCCTGAATTCAAGCTTCTGGACCAGCAAATAAAAGGAAAGGAAATAGAAAAAATTCAAAATTATGAGGTAATTTTACTTCAGACCTTCCCCCTCTCATTCAGCCAACATTGTATTGTTCTTTAGTATATATAATATTTTTGGAAATTATCTATCGTTGTACAAAGGGGTTTCAATTTAACATGTCGGTTTATGAGTACAATGAATATTGATCAGTGTCATCCCTTTCAACATTCTCCCCCCTCTCGACCAACCCAACCCATCCTCTGAAGTTACCTCATTCCATTTTCACATAAGTTCATGGAATACTGGATTGTATTTGTTAGCTCTTCCTTTCTACACTCAAAATCATTTATTTAAAAATTGAGGACATATGTATATAGCTTTTGGTCTTTTCTGCTTATCATACACATGTACTAGTTATTGCAAATAAGGGAAACCATGGCACCTATGTTTCTTTGGGCCTGGCTTACTTCACTTAATATAATTTTTCCAAGTCTTTCCATTTCCTAACAAATGGGGCAATGTCATTCTTTCTGATGGAGGCATAGAATTCCATTGTGTGTATATACCACATTTTCTTGATCCATTCATCTACTGAGGAGCATCTGGGTTGGTTCCATATCTTCGCTATGGTAAATAATGCTGCAATATGTTGTTATTAGAGTTCTCGATTCTAGCCATTCTAACTGGGTTGAGGTGGAATCTCAATGTTGTTTTGATTTGCATTTCTTTTATGGCTAGAGAAGTTGAGCATTTCTTCATGTGCCTATTGGCCATTCTTAATTTCTCTTCAGAGAAGTTTCTCTTTAAGCCTTTAGCCCACTTATTTATTGGGCAGTTGTTTCTTGGAGGATTTGTTGTTGGGGAATTTATGTTTTTGAGTTCCAGGTATATTTTAGATATAAGACCTTTGTTCGTTGTATGGCTAGTGAAGATCTTCTCCTAATCCGTGGGCTTTCGATATAAGAGATGTTAAATGAAATGAACCCCACGATAGGGACGCAGATATCTTTTTTCTTTCTTGCTATTGTTTCTAACATATTTAATGTACCATGTGATTTTTTTTTTGCTTTGTATGTTCCTCTCCCATGGTATAACCCCTGTTTTCACTGTATTTGATGTCAGTGCCCTGCATCTTGTATATACACTTCTCTAGCTTGGGAAAGGGAAGGGAAAAAACAAAATGCTTAAATAGGGATATAGGTTGACCCATTTGTAACAATGATGTGCACAAGACACTATGTTTAAAACGAACTTTGCAACTTTGGGGTGAGGGGGGTGGTAGTTGTGGAGGTGGGAAGGAAGGGATGGTAGGGGAAAACCAAAGGAGGAGGCAACAATGCTCAATAGGAAATGTACTCATGACCTTGCTCATGTAATTGTAACCCTGCTGTGCAGTATTTTTACAATAATAAAAGCATACTAAAAAATTGAGGACATCTGATAGTAAAAGAATGTGCAGCAAGTTCTACAATTGATTTTCTTTTTGTCTTCCACAATGGTCAGTAGATCAAGTTGTTTAGAACTTTATGGACTACCAGAAAAATATTATATTCTTGCTCTAAGGGTTTGCCTCCAGTCTCAAGAAGAATTACTTCTTTTTCTTTTCTAATTATTTGACCAAAACCCAGCAGTTATCTCATTACTAAATTTCTGAACTAACAAGAAAAAGACCCAGGAGATAGGAGGAGAAAGCTGAACAAACAATTCCTGGGCTTCCCAGGATTTGTCTTTTAAACAGAAGGTAATATATTTTTAATAGTAAGCAAATGGACTCTAAAATATCCTTCCCCACAGAAATCTTTCATTACCTCAAGATTCCTTAGAATCATGGTACCTCCAAAGTGATTTATTACTAGATGAACTGAGCCTAGTAAGTCAATGTTATCTTGCAGTTTAAACATATCAGATAAGAAAGACCACTAAATAACATTGAAGCAGTGGTAAGGAACAGCTATTCACATATATGTATGTATGTATTGTTTATGTATGTATATGTGTGTCTATATACATATATACATACATGTATGTACATATGTGTGTCTGTTGTAATTATAATCACTATTAATACAAAACTTGGTTATGCATAAAGTAAAATTGCCTGAGATACACAGAAAGCAATGCTATGGCACTGGTTTATGTCAAAAGAAAGAACTCCATGGAAAGGTCAACCGATACATAGAATGGATTCAAAAAATCACACACACACACACACACACACACACAGAAAGACAAAATCAGCCTATTTGATGATAAGTCAACATTGGGAGAATTTACAGGAAGGGAGAGAAGTGTGTTGTTGATTGAGTGGTGAGAAAGGAAGTCTTTAAGATTCTCTGGCACAGGTAGAAATGATCACGGCGCTTCTTCTGAGGTCATGTGTTTATTTATAAAGGTGATTATTATGCTCAGCACAGCTTTGAAGCTTTTGAAGCCAAAAGGTCACAGACTACAAAGTGGTTTCTCTGAAGGACCATTCTCAGAAATCTGGTTTCAAATCATCCTGCACTCAGTTCTGTATTCGTTTCCTAAGAAACAATATAAGCACTCTGTTCTTTAAGGAACTTATGCCCATGTGTGTCTAGGCCTTCAAAATTGTCACTGAGGGAAAAGTTGTAAAGTTTATATTCTACTATTACATGAGATAATATGGGCCACCAACATGGAGGGTAGCATTAAGAGTAATGAGCAACATTAAGGGTAACACCTTTATCAGATACACGTGAGAATGAAAACGGTTTCCTTTGAATAGTCCTACGGGGGATGTGATGAATGTGTGTTGTGATGAATGAATTTAAAATATTTCATCAAGAATCTTTGAAGGGGTTAAAATTTTGCCAGAAAAAAAAAACACAACAAAAAAGAGAATAAGTGATAAACTGTTTACCATTAAAAAGACATTTTATGTAGCTTAAAAATGTAAGTGATTTGAGTCTTGATTTATCTTTACTACCTGATTTTGTTTGAAAAAAAAAAGAAAATATTTAAGACCAACAAGAACATTTATGAAAGGCAAATTATACATCTCTCACATTAAGATATTGAACTAAACCTTGAATTAAACTGGCCCTTTTCAAGTCCTGTGTCAATCTCCTGTGTCAAGAACATAACTGATGATTTCTAATTGTCTCCCTGTCATCTTTTTCACAGACTCATGCTCTTATTGCTAGGATTCAACAAAGTGTCTCTCAAAAGTTATATCAATGAAAGCTGGGTACTGGTGGCTCACACCTGTAATCCTAGCTACTCAGGAGGCTGAGATCTGCAGATCACGGTTCAAAGCCAGCCTAAGAAGACTCTTATCTCCATGAGACTCTTATCTCCAATAAACCACTAGAAAACTGGAAATAGCACTGTGGCTCAAGTGATAGAGCGCTAGCCTTGAGCTGAAGAGCTAAGGGACAGTACCCAGGCCCAGAGTTCAAGCCCCATGACCAACAACAGAAGTACTATCAATGAAGAACAGTTTCTTCAGAAAGCTTAATAGTTAGTATTTCTTATAAATCAGCCTTGTAAGTCCTCAAATAACAGTCGACATATGATGTATTTTCTTCTATCTTCTGACCCTGTTAACCATGGGCCTGCAAACATTTTGCAAAGTGAATATGGAAGTTCAGTTAGAGGCAAAGTGGCTTATTCAGGCTTCCTAAAAAAAAAAAAAATCTACTAACCTCAATTCCAGTAGGAATTTGAAGCCTCTGGCAAACCTTAAAAAGCTCCATTTTCTGTTTAAAGTTATGAACTTTTCTTTGGAAATAATTTCAAACCCACAAAAGATTGTACGAATAAGAATACTACAAAGAACACCTATGCATCTCTCACCCAGATTTATCTATTGTGAACATTTGACCATCTGTTTCATAATGTGCTCTTTCCCTCTTTTTCTCTCTCTATAAAAAGATACAGTCAAATTTATATGTGGATCTAAGAAAAGTTGATCCCACAGGAGTAGAATGGTCATTAGCAGGGGCTGGGGAGATGTTAGTCAAAGGATATAAAATTTTAGTCAGACACAGGGACTAAGCTCAAGAGAGCTGTTGTAGAATATGATGATGGTGGTTAATATATGGGATTCTTGAAAATGCTAAGAGAGTAGAAGTTAAGTGTTCTTACCACAAAAATGGTAATATGTGAGAAGGTGCATAATTTAGTTAGTGAGATTTAGTTATTCCCCCATGTAAAGGAACTTTTGTGATACACAGGATTAAAAGGTAAAATTACAAAACAGAAAATAGGATATTTATATATTGTTTATACATATGTAGCTTTAATGTATGATAAAAATAATAGATGTAATCGAATACAATTATGTCTACCATTACAATTATTTACATATGTAATTATTAACACACCCTTACACACATATATGTATGGTTATATGTATGTAATAGTATATAATCATATATATATATGATATCTATCATTTATATTACTGATAACTGCTTTATTTTCCATTATAACAAGAAAAATCCTAACTTATCCTGTACTTAATTTATCCTAGCTCTGGACATAGGGTCTCTGAAGAATTAGGGTTACTTTTAGTAGAAAATAGTACTAGAGATGGATTTTTTTTTTTTTTGGAGACGTAGGCACTGCCGGGAAGTCATTGCTTCTTGCCCCTTTTATCCACCAAAACTAGGAAAGATGTCCCTTGTATAGTTACATGGCTGTATCTACACACAACACACACAATCTACCAATGGGTTTCCTTTATTCTTAGGTTGATTAAATACAAGAAAACTCATGAAATATCATTAGGTACTTTGCCAATATTTTCCCAGTCACCTTTGCTTAGATGATTTTCATCCTTGAGTATATTATTGTGTCAGTCTTTAATTTATACACAATCCTGAATTTGTTGTTCTTCTTTACTTTCCTTTTGCTGTATAATCTCTTAGGGTTACTCTCTCTCTCTCTCTCTTTTTTTGATGGCCTTTTAAAAAAATTATTGTGAAAATACCATACATAGGGGTTACAATTACATGGGCAAGACAGTGAATATATTTCTTATCAAGCATTGTTGCCTCCTCCTTTGTTTCCCCTTCCCATCCCTAACACTCTCCCGCCCCCACCCCCCACCCCACCGAAGTTGTAAAGTTTGTTTTTCAACATAATGTCTTGTACATCTCATTGTTGTAATGGATCTACCTGTAACCCTATTTAAACAGTTTGTTTTTCCCTTGCCCTCCGCAAATTATATCAGCATCAAATATAGTGAAAGCAGGGCTTATACTCTTTTTTGTATTTAAATACTGTTACTGCTGATACTACAGACGTTTAAGTTTCTCTACTGTGAACAATATTGAGTGCCACTCCATTCTGAATTGTGTTTAGAATTTTATCATTTACTGCTTCATGCTTGCCTGTAATGACTTTGTACTTCACCTGAATTTTCTGTTCTCCTCTCTGCTTATTCATAGAGAATTGATTGTCTTCCTTTGTTCTCTTACACACATATTTGTGGCACAGAGCTGGCTACAAGTGAAAAAGCCATTGGAATTTGTTTTTTCTTTCTGTACCTACAGGTGTTTAATTGTAAGTTTTTCTGTCTCAATAATACTAGAAAAAGCAGTTCTTTGGAGTTTAATTGCCTTTAGCTGATGTTTTTATGGTATGTCACTGGAGGTGGGGGAAGAAGAGCATTGGATTCTATTTGAAATCTGGCTCCTGTCATTGTGCTCCAAACCTGAACCTCTTCAAAAGTCATCAGTTACTGTTTTGAAATAGTCATTGTGGGATGGAAATATATAGATCTATCATCTTAAAAACAATGAAATCCTGTCAGATTTGAAGGGAGAAAACAGAAAAGAGGGAATGGGGAAATGTAGAAAGTGAGAAGCAAAGCATAGTATCCCCTTCTAAGATTTTAGGTTCTTGAATTGAGATTCAGACCACGTTTAAGAAAAGCTATTCACGCACATGCGTGCACACACATGCACACACACACACACACACACACACAAATCCCAGAGATAACCCCTCTGTACAGTATTTTCACAATAAAAAAATCCCAGAGATAAAATGAAGGTACAAAAATTCATTGACTACTAATTTATAAATCAATACACTTGGCAGATCAACTTCTGAGACCAGAAAGTATCTTCACTGTGAGGGAAACTTCACATGTACATGCTTCACACCATAAATCTGGACATCTCCTTACTAATGCATTATTTGAAGAAATTACTCTTTCATCTTTTCTGATATCCATTAGAAAGTGCTCTTTTAATCTCTTCACTTGTATTAATAGTCCTTATCTGTCATTATATTGTTACCTTTGGAGTCAAGGAGAAATGTTGGCCAGATGCTAAGAACTTGGATAAGTTAGGAGGGCATGAATGGAAGGTTGGAAATTAAAAGAGAGCAGGTAGAAGATATGGTTAGTATAGCCAAAGACGGAGAGGGTCAAGCTAGTGGGGGATGATACAGGACAAATGAAGGGTAATGGGCAAGGGAGCACTGGAGAGGAATGACTTTAATGGTCTCCTAAACCATAGCATTCTCAAACCCAGCAGCAGTTAACGTAAGAGAGCTACTGGATACAGTATTGTAGAAAATAGAAGATGAGTAAATTGTGGGGTATACAGGTCAGATAAGATTGATAATCAGCATGAAGAATGATAAGAAAAACTGATGGGAGGCCTCACGGCATGAAGCATTTTAAACAGTCATCATATAGTAGTGGGCCCAGTGAGGTCTCCAGTTGGAGTAAAAGGTTTAAAGAAGAACCCATCGTAGTAAGAAAAGGTATCAGATTGGAGTACACTGAAGCAGACACATGGGCTTGCAAAAATGCAAAGAAAGATGCAGACAGAGCTAGAAACACTCACTCAACTCACTGTTACCTTTGATTCTCCCACCTAGTGACCTTTAGATGCTCAGCACTGATCTATAGTCTTCCAACTTCCAATACAATACAGATGTCCTGTTCCACATCTACATGGATTCTAGTAAGATATGACCACAACATAGTCTGAAATTCAGGGAAACCGTTTAGTCCATAAATTCAAGTTTTTCTAATGTCATCGTTACTGATAGGGGAGAGAGTATTTCATGTGGGATAATTTGAGCTTTTAAAAGATGAAAAGGATGTAGGAGAGCTGTTAATTAACCATTTTCTCACCATTCTCCTCTGATTTTGCCTTCACTTAGACATATCTTTCCCCTTCTTATTTTCTATCATCTAGACCATTAATTTAGTTTTCAACAGGGTTATCTCCAAAGAACTATTCATCTATGAAAAGTTATGTTAGCCAAAGTAATGGATAGCCATGGGCTGTGCTTCGTCTGTTGTCTCTTACATGTCCTTTCTGATGGACGTTCTCAGAGCTGGGTTGGATGTTAGTTAGTTCTCTCCTAACTATATAATAGGACTTGACTATAATAGATGGAATGGTGAAGTTTCAGTTTTCCCTTTGTAGATTTCCAACGGCCTACTTTTCTTCCATAGCTTGATTTCCATGTGGAAAAACAAGCATGCTGACATTCTTCAGTATGATATATCTGGAGAAAGTTTATCTGTTTAGGTCTTTCACCATTTCTGGGTTACTGAGAATTAGCCTAACTGCTCAGTTCCTGGAGGTATTTTGGGGAAAGGGATGCAGTTCTTGAGACCATGTTTGGATCTCTTTTTTGTAGTCGGCTACTTCTCTTTATACATTTACCATTATGAATATTTTATGTAATACAAAAGTCTTTATGAGTTATTCAAGGGAGTAGAAACTACTATATTAAACTATTTCCCAGTAGGCAATTGGGAATTTAAAGTTACCAAACAGGATAAAAAAGTACACAGTACACAATTTGTATATCATAAACATAATAGGTTAAAAATCACAAAGACAAGAAGTACCAGAACTGCCTATAAATAAATTAGAAGATTTATATCATTTTTACCAGAAGGGTTGTAGATTAAGATAGTTCTTCTAATTTACTGATAGAAATGTAAAGTATGGCAAGTATTTGAAAAAGCAAATGGATAGTTTCTATTAAAACTGAACTTGCAAAAACATCTTATGACCCAGCTACCTCATTAGTGGAATTTTTCCCACTGAAATGAAAGCATTCATCTGTCAGGTCAGAAGGATAGGAATGTTTATTCAGTATTGTTAGCAATGACCAGATTGGAAATCAGTTGAATGCCCCAATATGAAGATATTTGCATCTTTCTTTTACTCAAGCCAGAGAGAGAAGGCAAGATAGAATGTGTATCTATTTCTAAGCAAAAAATGAAGACAGAATAAAAACATAAAATACAATCTTAGCTTAATGTATTTTGTATCTCAGTGTATATATTTGAACATGACTGAATAAATATGGATCAAATATGTATATTTACAGACATTGATTTTATAGTAGTGAGTATAAAGAGTATGAAGTATAAGAGGAATGAGAAAAATTAGAGAGAAAAGCAAAATTTAAAGGAAAACATGAAAAACACTGTCACAGTGAAAATAATACATTGTGTAATTACATACATAAATTTATGTAAAAGTACTTATTGCCTTCTATATAAACCAATTAAACTAATTGACTATTTTTTAAAAGGATCTTCGTATTTGTGTACAACTTATGCACATTATAGGAATATCTTCATAGCTTTTTACCTCATAATTTGTCTTTTCTCCGCTACATTATGTATCATTTCATTTCCTATGTCTATGATAAAAAAGGCAACTTTGACAATTCTGAGTGGAAGTACGAGCATACTTATCAGCCGGTGTCTGAAGATGATTGTGTTTTAGTTTGTTCCTCTTCTTTTTCCCTCCCTCTGTGGGAGTATAAAATAACACATCCTTAAATATCTCTTTGGCATAATTTTAATTGATTATTCTGAGAAACTGCAGACTCTACAGAGTCTGTAGAAATCAGGTGAAATGACTCTGAAAAGCTGTCCTTCTTAGAAATTTACCTCTATCTGTATTAGTAAATTAAATGCAAATGCAGTCAGATCCATTTCAATTTAATACAGCCCTTTTGCCTGGATCTTTTCCTGAGAGGGAGAGATGAGTGTTTGCTAACTGATCTGGACAGATTACCAAGTGGCTGTTACCCAGGATATTTCATTGACATTGAAAACGATCTTTGCTTGTTGCACTCATCTCTTCCTGTCGTCAAAGGAAGATCAAAGGAGTATTAAACACGTAGGTAGTTTCACTCCTGTGATGTTTTCCCATACTGATTTTTCCCATTTTGCATCTTAATATATCTATGCTTTTTCTCATTTTTAGTAATTGTTAGTTTGCCCGGGAAACCTTGAGAATGGAAAGGGGAAAATTCTCTTTTCTCCTACACTTCCTTCCTCAGCATTTCCTGCAAAGTTCTATGCCAGGTGTTCTGCTAGTTCAGAAAGCTCTTTCACTCAATCCCACTTTGAAAAGATTACACAGCACAGTTGGAAATACAAAGGATGAGCACTCTACTGAAATTTTAGAATTAACCCAGCAAGCCGGGTGCTGGTGGCTCACATCTGTAATTCTAGCTACTCAGGGGGCTGAGATCTGAGGATTGCGGTTGAAAGCCAGCTTCGGCAGGAAAGTCCATGAGACTCTTATATCTAATTAATGACCAGAAACCTGAAAGTAGTGCTTTGGCTCAAGTTGTAGAATGCTTGCCTTGAGCTGAAGAGTTCAAGGACAGTGCCCAGGCCCTGAGTTCAAGGCCTATGACTGACAAAAAGAAAAAAAAAGGCTGGGAAGGTGGCTCAGTGGTAGAGTGCTGAACTTGCATGTATGAGGCCCTGGGTTTGATTCCTCAGCACCACATCAGCAGAAAAAGCTGGAAGTGGCACTGTGGCTTAAGTGGTAGAGCGCTAGCCTTGAGCTGAAGAGCTGAGGGACAGCGCCCAGGCCCAGAGTTCAGGCCCCATGACTGACCAAAAAATGAAAAAAAAAAGAATTAACCAATGCAAATGCTGATGCAAACTAGGGTATACTTATTGCAATTTAATGGTAGTCCAAATAACAGTCTTCTGAGAAGAGGAAATTTACCATGGGTTGGAGCAATCAGGAAGAGAATTTATTGAGACTGTTAAGGACAAGGATTACTTTTCTAACATATATGGAAGGCAGTGAGAAGAGTAGAGGTAGAAAATGTAAGCACATCACCTGAAAAAAGAAACCACATTTCCCGAGAAATGAATAAGAATCTTCAAGAGAAGTATAAGGTTTTTTTTTTTTTATCATTTTACTGAAGTTGCAGTACACTGAGTTTAAGTGCAATT
This sequence comes from Dipodomys ordii, assembly GCF_000151885.1. Classification (NCBI taxonomy): domain Eukaryota; kingdom Metazoa; phylum Chordata; class Mammalia; order Rodentia; family Heteromyidae; genus Dipodomys; species Dipodomys ordii. The sequence goes on along the minus strand of NW_012267236.1, from coordinate 2,301,403 downwards.
CTACTAAATCAGCTAATATCTTGCTGCAGTAGGAGAACAGGTTTGCTCATTGCCAAAAATTCATAAGCAGAATAGTAGCCGGAATTTTCTGGCCTATCTCACTATGCTCCATGCACTGTGGTAAGTGTCCTTTTTGCCTCTCGGACACTTTTTTCTTATTTTGATATAGAGGGGAGGTGACTGAGTCACAAGTAGGCTAGTACGTTTTTCAGAGTCAGAAAGTAGTGAGAATATAGAGCTAAGCCTGGAACCGGGACTTGTAATCATTCTGCTGACTCCTTTTTAATAACAGCCATGCCATTCAATTGACTGTGGAAACAAGTGGAGAATGCACATTTTGTCACAGTTCTTAAAAATGATATTCAGCTACTTAAACCATATATCAGGGAAATCCCTTCCGGCCAGTAGTAATTACACAAAGGATTTGTTTAGATGACTTTATGGTACAGTATCATGGTGAGGATGTTCTGGGTTACTCCTGGTATATTTTAGTACTTACTCTGAAATTTAGACAACTAAAACAGGGTGGACTCCTTTATTTAAAAGAAATGAATAGCTGATAATTCATAAGCTAACAAATCAAACATTCTGCAGAATGGAAGACAACACCATCTGTAGATGGCCTTCAATCTTGGTTTTAAGTGTTGTAATTCAATTAAAAATAAGTTCTTTGCCATTTAATTTGATCAAATACCATCTGTTTTTCCTCCAAAATATCTAGTTTTTAAAATCACCCACCACCTCCCTTAATATACATTTGCATTTTGATTTTGTTCTGAGAACATTTGTCCATTTGTAAATGAAATAGATTGAATGAGTCTTTCCAAGACGTGTGGAATTCCCTATTTAGAAAGAATAGTGTGGAGTGCTAGGAAAGATTTCGCAATCTCCCACTCCACTCTTTCAAATTACTTTTCTGTTTTGTTGAATGAGGATGATCTACATTTGAGACTCTGTGCTGAGTTCCTTCGTGTAACACCCGCAGACTTTTGTGAGAGTCAGGTTTTTATCACTGTGACCCTCACGGTGACTTTAAAGGAAGAGGGACTTATTTTGGCTCAAAGTGTCTGAGGTTCCAGTGGGTGGGTGGTGGTTATTTCTATTGCTGAGTCAAGGCTAAAACAAGATAACGGAAGGAAAGCTTCTTACCTCGTAGCACTGAGAGAGCAGAAAGAGCCCAAGAGAGATGCTTCAAAGACATGTTCTATTCACCTACTTCCTTCAACCAGGTGCTAACTACCCATTAGCTTTCATCACCTCCCAACATTGCCATCAAATTATCAGTCCATCAATGGATGAATCTGTTTTTTAAAGAAAGTCAGAGCTCTCATGAGCTACTCACTTCCCAAAAGTCTGACCAGCTGGAAACAAGCTCTTAACACACAAGCTTTCAGAGGCTCTTTATGTCTAAGTCATAACAGGCTTCATGGCAGTATTAGGCAGTAGCATTATTATCATCCTTAATGTAAATAGATCCATTCATAAGTTCAACATTAATTATGTTAATGGTCAGGCACTGTGTTGTACAACCATATCCTCGTGGTGAGAAGGTAACCTTGTTCAAAGAAGTCCTAACCTTCCCTTCAGGGTGACTAAACTCTCGATGGGTGTTTTCCTGATGATAGTCTTCTCTTCAGACATTTGTTTTAGAAAACTTTACTTACCAATACTTTGTCTGTGCCTTTGACATGTAAATCTCACATAAAAAGACATATAAATCTTTTTCTTTTATGCCTCTCAATTTAATTAGCATCAATTAGTTGTATAAGAGGTTTCATTTTGACCTTCCCATGGAGATATCTTTTACCTGTACAAGATCAGAGCATATGCATATTGTTTCCATTCTTTGGTTGTGATTAATCACAGAGAGTATCGATAAAATAATAATCAGTTGTTAAGTAATAAGCAGTCATTAAGTATTGACCAAGTAAGAAACTGCGGAACCAAATGTTTTCTGTTTTTTCTTATAAACATGGTGGGAGTCTGTTTTATTATCACAGTGATAGTTTTTAAATTATAATTAATGCATACTTATTGATAAATATATTATTTTTCACAATTGTTTTGAATTTTCAAAACATTATCATGTAACTAAAATTGGTAGCAATGGAAAATATACACAAATGGACTTAATGCAAAGTAATTGATACCTTTAGGAAGTGAATGAATTAAGAAGACGCAGGTCATATTCTAAAATATCTTCATTAGAAATAAAGATAAGAGAGAAAAAGAAGTGTATATTACAATATACATTATTTTACAGCCAGTCCCTTCTCTGCTGCTAGAGTGAAGCAAGTTCAAATCCTTGGATTTTCTTAGGCAAAGAAGGTCTTCCAGATTTCTTAGATAGTCTTCCTACTCAGAGGCAAAATGGGAAAGCTGATTGAGAACTGAGTGGTGACTGAACCACATTTTCCCCAAAAGCATCATCCCTCATCTCCTCAGCTACTGTGAACACACATTAATGTCCTCAGAACTCTTGAATGAAGAGGCCTCAAATCTAAGCTATAGTGGCTACCATTAAAACAATTTCTTTTTTTATTATTATTTTTTATCATTAAGATACTGTACAGTGGGGTTACAGTTACATGAGTAAGGCAATGAGTACCTTTCCTCTTGAGCATTGTTACCCCTCCTTTGTTTTTCCCAGCCACCCTTCCCTTCCCACCTCCCCAACTACTCCCTCCACCCCTACCCCCCACCCCCACCCTGAAGTTGTAAAGATCATTGTTAACATAGTGTCTTGTACATCTCATTGTTACAATGGGTCAGCCTGTTTCCTTGTTTCAGCATTTTGTTATTTTTCTTCCCCTTCCCAAATTAGAAAAAAAAATGTGTATACCAGATGCAGGGCACCGGAATCAAATACAGTGAAAACAGGGGTTATACCGTGGGGGAAGAAAATATGAAATAAAAGAAATCACATAGTATATTATAAGTATATTAAAAACAACAGCAACAATGATAAAACCTCTTGTGTCTCTATCTTGGGATTCATTTTGCTTAGCATCATCTTATATGGTCATATGTACATAGTTTTTGACCTTTTCCACTTGTCTGGTAAGATTATCCTAGATGTATACTAGTTATTATAAATAAGCGAAACCATGGGACCTATGTTTCTTTGGGTCTGACTTACTTCACTTAATATAATTTTTTCCAAGTCTTTCCATTTCCTAACAAATGAGGCAATGCCATTCTTTTAGATGGGAGAATATGGAGAATAATACTGCAATAAACATAGTTGTGCTGGTAGCTTTAGTATGGCTTTGTTTGTGATTGTCTGGGTAAATGCCCAAAAGTGGGAATGCTGGGTTATAGGGGAGCTCTATGTAGAGTCTTTTGAGGAACCTTCATACTGCTTTCCAAAGTTTACAATCCCACCAACAATGCAGTAGGGTTCCATTTTGGCCACATCCCCTCCAGCATCTGTTGTTATTAGATTTCTTGATTATAGCCATTCTACCTGGGGTGAGGTGGAATCTCAATTTTGTTTTGATTTGCATTTCTTTTATGGCCAGAGAAGTTGAGCATTTCTTGATGTGACTTATTTCCTCTTCAGAGAAGTCTCTCTTTAAGTCTTTAGCCCACTTATTTCTTTGAGGATTTGTGGTGGGGAGTTAATTTTTTTAATATACATACATATATAATTGTAAAGATGCTGTACAGAGGGATTACAGCTACATAAGTAAGGTAATGAGTACATTTCCTCTTCAGCATTGTTACCCCTCCTTTGTTTTTTCCTGGCCATCCCTTTCCTCCCCATCTTCTCAACTCCTCCCTCCCTCCTCCCTCCCTGCCCTCAAGTTGTGGAGTTCATTTTTAACATAGTGTCTTATACATCTCTTTGTTATAATGGGTCAGCCTGTGTCCTTGTTTTGGAGCTTTGTCCCTTCCCTTCTCAAAATTAGAAAAATGTATAAAGAAGATTCAGGGGAGTTAAATTTTTGAATTGTAAGTATATTTTAGATATGAGACTCTTATACATTGTATGGCTAGTGAAGATCTTCTCTCAATCTGTGGGCTTTCTATTGATCTTGCTAGCTATGTCCTTTGCCATGCAGAAGCTCTACAGTTTCATGAAATCTATCTTTGATTTGTTGTGTTTCTAGGTCTCTATTAAGAAAATTTTGGCCTGTGCCAAGAGCCCTAAAGTTTCTCATATTCCATCCTGCAATGTTTTACTTTGAGGTCTTTGATCCACTTGGAGTTGATTCTGCTAAAAGCACTTTCTTAACAATGAACTTGACGATAAAAATATTCTTCTAATGGGAACTGGAAACCCAAAAAAGTGCATTTCTTTATTTCTGGTCAATAGTTGCTTCAATAAAGCAAAGCATGTACATTCTGATAGATTTGTATCATGAAGTAGAAATTTCCTTAGGAAATTTGCCTCGATTACATTGACACATTAATTTTTATGAGAACAATATTTTTGGAACAATATTTTTCTCAGGTTTTTGCTTTAGCCTGCATGAAATTAATTTCTAAAGCATATAAACAAAACCTTATGGAGTTTCTTAGCTCTAGGGTGTAGGTAAGATGGGTATAAGATAACTTGTTATTCTTTAATATGTGAAGTTCTTTAATATGTGAAGGTCTTGTGGTTAAAAAAAAAGTGGGTCACCCTAAACTCTTAGGCTTAAATAGTGTACAAAGTTGTTCTTTCTATATTATCCAACTCAGGAAATGTCTCCAAATCCTGCCTTTTACTTCTATATTTCAAACATAGTCTTCTTTTCTGATTTCTCTTCCTTCCTGTATCCCTCTGCCTCCCTTCCCCTTTCTTGTCCTCCGTTCCTTCCTTCTTTAACAGCCCAACTTTCTGTTAAGTAGTTCTAATTATTATTCTTTTTTTGGTGAAAGGGAATTATACTCCACATAAAATTGTCCTTAAATTTTTCTAGCTTTACACTCTTAAGCAAAAACAAAATAAATGTTGCCCTCTATGAAAATCCCTCTTGAAATTTGTCTGTCTTTCAAATCACACTGCAAAAATAAATTCCTATATTGGAAGAGTGACTTTCACATAAAATACCATTATTTTATGAACTAAGTATTATGATAAGCTCCATAGATATAAGAATGAAAATAATAGCTACTCTTTGTTGAGTGATGGCCAGGTGCCAAATGATCAATGGTAATCAAAAAGTGATCCTATAAAGCTGGTGCCATTACTCACTGATGTGAATTAGGAAAGTAAGTAACATGCTAGGCACACATAGATATTAAGTGATGAAGTTAAGATTCATGTGTAACTCTATATTTCTATTTCTAAAAAATCGGGGAAGATACTTAGAAAAGAAAACCACACGTAGCAAAAGAAAAGGTGATTATAGTATATACTGTCGTGTCTAACCAATTGTAGGTGGACCAAACTATCTTTATTTCAAAAGAATTCTAGGGGCATATTGTGTACATTGAGTCAGAATTCTGTTTAATTCTTGGTGTTTTATTCAAGACTCAAATCCATAAATTCAGACAATTTAGGTGGACATATAGTTCTTCATTGGTCCTCCTAATCTCCTACAGTGCCATAACTTCCACAGGGAAAATATAGAAATTTTCTGAGGGAATTATTTGAGTACTGACATATAAATTTTAAACACTTGCTACCACATTTTAACTTGTAATTGAAAGAGTACAATAATGAAACAATAGCGAAACTGTGGGTTGGAGAGGCTTGACGTTAAATAATAGTTTGGGCGTCTTATTCATTCTGAAATCTACACTTTAATACACTTTTGCATCTCTAATTATTTGTGTTGATCTTAATTATACCTGCTAATTTCATTTGCTTTTATTTTATTTATTTTTTGGTCCGGTCGTGGGGCCTGAACTCTGGGCCTGGGCGCTGTCCCTCAGCTCTTCAGCTCAAGGCTAGCGCTCTACCACTTGAGCCATAGCACCACTTCCGGCTTTTTTCTTATGTGGTTCTGAGGAATCCAACCCAGGGCCTCATGCATGCAAGGCAAGCAGTCTACCACTGAGCCACCTTCCCAGCCCCTTCATTTGCTTTTAGAAGTTCTTATATTGTTACTATTATTGCTACAGATCCTGATTGTTCATTTACTATAGAAATTAACTCAACTAAACTAATTTTAAATTTTTGACAACCTCTACTAGTTTCTATATAACCAGCCTGCCTTTTGTGCTCCAGGGACTTTGTTAGGTTCAATATTTCAAATACTTATTTTTATATTATGATGTTTACTAGAGGATTAAACATTCGTATAAGCGATTGAAGCATTTTCTTCCGGAACCCAATCTATTTAAACTAAAATGATTTAAAGAAGCATTTTAAGTGTCTGTTATCAAATTCCAATGATTATTGAAATGAGGAAAGAATTCTACTCTTAACAAGGTCCTAAAGCCCAAGATACGAAGTCATATATAATGTACATCTAACTAGAGGTGTGAACTTAGGTCATGATCTCCCTGTTGCTCACTAAACTCCTTGTAAAACAGAGGTGGTAATGTGCTTCTAACAGATAACAAGTCAATGATAACGGAATACTTGTTAAAGCAGGGATCAATTTGCATTTTCTGTACATATGAAGTACAGTTCACACCAACTACACCAGATACATTAGAGAAGGAGAGGAGTAATGTTTAAAATAATTTAAATTATAAACATTTTTAAATTTAATTAAATCATAATACAATTATAATGTATAAATATAATTTATATACTTATATACAAGTATATAAGTATATAAATAAGCATAATTATAGATTAATTATAATCAAATTGTTTATAAATACATCATTATGGAATTATTTATAATTAAATGATTATTTAGGTATACCATTTTAAATTTTAATTTATAGACCAACTGCATATCATTTCATAGGGAGAGCTACTTGAAAACAATTTTTTTTTGTCTGTCCTAGGATTTGAACTCTTGGCCTGGGCACTGTCCCTGAGCATCTTCTATACAAGGCTAGCATTCTACCACTTGAGCCACAGTGCCACTTCCAGCTTTCTCTGTGATTAATTGTAGGTAAGAGTCACACAGACTTTGCTGTGGCTTCAAACTGTAATCCTCAAACTAAGCCTACTGAGTAGCTAGGATTACAAGTGTGAGCCACTGGTGCCTAGCTTTAAAATCATAATTTTTCTGTACAAAACTTGTATACTGGAGCAACCATAAAAAAATCTTTGTAAAACAAATGTTTGAATACTTAAAATATTTAAATATACTTTACATTTACACACTATTCATTTGTTTTATGGGTGTCTACTTCTATATTATGGAGAAACTTTTCAATATATTCTTTTCACATAATTGCTGTGATAGTGATAGTTAATACTCATGGATTTAAATTGTTAATTATTTTAATTAATTTTATTTAAGACAAAGGGGTATTAGTAGAATAAGTCAGCTTATGAATACAATGCATATTGACCAATATAATCCCTTTTGTCATTCTTTCTCAATTAAATAACACACCAAATTCACCCAAAAATAAAATTTTCAGTCCATGTTATTGTAACATGTGAGTTAAAACCATGCTTGATTGACTTTGGGAGGTTCCGATCGTGGGGCCTGAACTCTGGGCCTGGGCGCTGCCCCTCAGCTCTTCAGCTCAAGGCTGGTGCTCTGCCACTTTGAGCCACAGTTCCATTTCCAGTTTCTGAGTGGTTAACTGGAGATGAGTCTCATAGAGACTTTATTGCCCAAGCTGGCTTTGAATCATGAACCTCAGATCTTAGGCTCCTAAGTAGCTAGGATTACAGGCATGAGCCACTGTCACCAGATGTAACTTGTGAACTGTTTTTTTTGGGGGGGCAGTCATGGGGCCTGAACTCTGGGTGCTGTCCCTCAGCTCTTCAGCTGAAGGCTAGTGCTCT
>NW_012267236.1:2279466-2281463 GCF_000151885.1 Dipodomys ordii | reverse complement strand
TAATGTTTTCAGAGTGTCTGCTTTGACTCCGAGGTCTTTGATCCATTTGGAGTTGATTCTAGTGCAGGGTGATATATAAGGATCTAGCTTTAGTTTTCTACAAGTTATTAACCAGTTTTGCCTGCACCATTTACTGAAGAGTCTGTCTTTCTTCCATTCTATTGTTTTAGCTTCCTTATCGAAGATTAGATGGCTATATGTCTGTAGGTTCATTTCTGGGTTTTCAATTCTATTCCATTGGTCCTGAGGTCCATTCTTGTGCCAGTACCAAGCTGTTTTGATTACTATGGCTTTGTAGTAGAGTTTGAAATTTGGTATTGATATTTCTCCAGCACTGTTCTTTCAGTTAAGGATTGTTTTTCCTATTTGGGGTCTTTTTTGGATTGCCTCTTCTATTTCCTTGAAGAATGAGGTTGGAATTTTGATAGGTATTGTATTGAATTTGCAGATAGCCTTGGGAAGTATTGCCATTTTCACAATGTTGATCCTTCCAATCCAGGAGCGTGGGAGGTTTTTTCCCACCTTCTAAGTTCTGTTTTGATTTCCTTTTTCAGGTTTTTAAAGTTTTCATCATAAAGGTCCTTCACTTCTTTGGTTAAGTTAATTCCTAGGTATTTTATTTTTTGTGGGGCTATTTTATTAATGGAGTTGCTTTCCTAATTTCAGCCACACTTTTCTCATTGTTGGCATACAGAAAAGCCATTGATTTTTGAGGGTTAATCTTATACCCTGCTGCTTTACCAAAGTTTGAGTCAGCTTGAGTAATTTGGGAGTGGAGTCTATGGGATTCTTTATATACAAGATCATGTCATCTGCAAAGAGGGACAGTTTTATTTCTTCTTTTCCTAGTTGGATCCCCTTTATGTTTGCATCTTGTCTTATTGCTGTAGCTAGACATTCTAATACTAGATTGAAGAGCAATGGAGAGAGTGGACATCCTTGTCTCATTCCTGAGTTTAGAGGAAGTGGCTTTAGTTTTTTAACATTAAGTATAATGCTGGCTGTAGGTTTGTCATACACAGCCTTTATTGTATTGAGGAATGTTCCCTGGATTCCTAGTTTTTCCAGAACCTTCATCATAAAGGGGTGTTGGATCTTATTCTACCAAATCTTTTTTAACAAAATGTACCACTTCTCAGATTAAACCCTTTATCTGTTAGGCATAATTCTCAGTGATTTAGCTAATATTCACATGAAAAAATGGTCTTAAGGCCAGAAAATGTTGGAAGTGGGGGTGTGGCTGAAGTGGTAAAGCACCCTCTTTGAGTGTATTGGGGGAGCCAAGTGAGAGCATGAGGCGCTGAATGCAAGCTTCAGTACCGGCTCACAAGCATGCACGCAAACACGGGCACGCGCGCACTCACCCACACACGCACACGTTGAAAGTATAGTCTGAAGAAATTCAAGTGGGTACAATGGGAAGTTTGTGAGATGCTTATCCACCTTAAAATCGGAAATGGAGCTGAGGCTCAAAGTGGTGGAGTGCTAGCCTTGAGCCAAAGAGCTCAGGGACAGCTTCCCAGGCCCTGAGTTCAAGCCCAGCACAAAAAGTATTCCCAAATGGATTCTACAAAAATTCTAGAATGTTTTGCCCAAGGGGAGCACCATTTCACACATTGTATTCTCTTAGGTTTGTAAGTACTTGGCCCCTGACCTTGAATGCAAACCCATGATTCCTAAGTAGGTTCTTATATGATCTGGGAATTTCACTACATTTACTATTTAACATCTCTTCTGCTATGTACTTTATATTTTATACTGTCTCTTTATCTTATTCTCTCTCTCACCTGTTCATCATCCCATTCATTTATCTTCATTTCTATTATGACTTCAATTGCGAATATAGCAACAATCTGAAAAACATTTCTTCAGCTCACATCCATGCTTTTAGTGTTCCTGACTGAGCACACACACTGTAGCAGCCTTGTTTTTTATAGTTGATGAGTTCTTCCATTCTTCTCTATGGCAATATTCTTGCCTCCTGAATCATCATCATC
>NW_012267236.1:2272629-2279416 GCF_000151885.1 Dipodomys ordii | reverse complement strand
GCTCTACCACTTGAGCCACAGCGCCACTTCCGGCTTTTTTTCTTTTTGCTTATGTGGTGCTGAGGAATCGAACCCAGGGCCTCATGCATGCAAGGCAAGCGCTCTACCACTGAGCCACTTTCCCAGCCCCGCTTGATTGATTTTGATAGGCTATTTTATTTCATTTTCTAGTAAGGCAATTTTTCATTGAATAAATAAATTTTCATGCATGCATAGGATGGGAAGGATAGAGGGAAGAGATAGAGAGATCTGAAGAACAAATCATAATCACTACAAAATAACAATAAAGAACATTTTCAAGGAAATTTGTAAGAGTTACTGAGCGATAAATATATGTACATCATCCCATTTAACATTTACAATAATGCTGTGCATTAGCCACTCTTAACTCCTTTCTACAGATTGGGCTATCAGACTCTGAGTGGGTGTCCTGATTGGAGCAAATATCTGAGGTGGAAGCAAGAGCATTTGTGTGTCTGCCACGCCAGTGCTCCCTTTCACACACACACATAACCATTGAGTAAGGGCAACTTATTGACCATTTCTTCATCTGTCAGAACATAATTCAGGCAAAACAAATCCCAAATAGGACTTATATCTGAATGCACATGTCCTTAGTGGGCAAGCAGAACTGAAGGGTCTTACATGTAGCTAAATTATAAGAGCAGCAAATGATTAATGTATTTGGTCCTTCCTATATTAGTCTGAGATATGTTTTACAAGGTAAGTTGCATGCAGGACAAGAGATTTAAAAAAAATAAATTCTCAACAATCCCTCTTAAATTAAGACACAGATGAATTTGTACTGGTATTATATCTGGCCATAAACTTATAGACTTAAAATCACTTTTTATTTCTTTCTTGGAAAATTAATGTGCTTAAATGCCAGAAAAAAGGGCAGCCTTGTAAATTTTCTGTCTCTGAAGAAAATGCCACCTACTTACTGCATATCAGTTTATGGGGAAGAAGGGGTGTATAGAAGAGGCAAAACTCTCTTTTGTGCCTGTGTGTGTTTCAGAAATTGAGCTACCACTTATGGAGAGTATTAAGTCAATCTTCCCTCTATCTTGTTTCCTAACACTGGTTCTATAGAGACCTTGAGCAAAAACTAAATTTGAAATCCCTTACCTTTCTCTGGTCTGTTCAGTTTTTTTGTGTGTGTGTGTTCAGTGTTTAGGTCTGGGACTTCCCTTATTTCTGCATATAGCTATGCCAGTAAACTTAAAATTAGTTCATTGGATTTCTCTCTGAACACAAAAACATTGAGAACTTATGAGAGACTCATCGCCACAAATTTTGAATCAAAGGATCACCATAAGTCATAGAAATGAATATTCTCCCAGGACAACTTTTCACTTATTGGCTGGTCTGAAAATAATTAGCCTTAAGTGCTTTGGGCATATGAGCCATAAAAATGTTCATTCGCCTGTGTGCTTACTGTTTTCTTCATTAACTTCCTGGCATCTCAGCACTTTTAATTATACAATCGTGATACCCATGTATTAAGTTGAGAAACAAATTGAGAAAGACTTTCTGGAGTGGAGGGAGGATACTGACTTACTTTGAAAATGAATTACACTGTTCTGAAGGTTTTAGCATTGCTAAGGATGGGAGTTGTCCTGGCACTGGAGAGCAACTGGTGGCTTCAAGTCAATTTCTATAATAAAAATGCCAGGCTGTCATCATGGTTTAGAACCATGCATCTTAAATCTGTACATATACCACTGTGGCACACTGTCCATGGGTGCTTGGGGATGAGGGCCGGCAGCCCCAATCTTTCACAAGATAGAATGAGGTGCTGCTTACCCAGGAGCTGAAGAGCTGAGGGACAGTGCCCAGGCCCAAAGTTCAGGCCCACAACCAACAACAACAACAAATCTCTCTCTTGCATGCGTGCACGTGCATGTGCGCATGTGTGTGTGTGTGTGTGTGTGTGTGTGTGTTGTATACATGTATGCAGATACACATTATATACATGTATATATACATATGTATGTATATGCATATATCTATGTATGTCCAAAACCTTAGGAAAATAAGTCACTGAAAACATATTTTGTTATATTCATTTAACAAAATTCTCCAAAAACCAACCTATCTTTTGGAAAAAAGGATCACCTGTATTAAATCATAGTCTATGTGCTTTGGGGAAATTTTCCAAGGATGTTTTCTCAGAGTTGGACAGATTTCAAATGCCTGGAAACTTTCAGAACATCTTACCAAGTTTTGCGAAAATCTCAACATGACCCGCAGCAACATTGGCTTATGTATTTGCCAACTCTGATGATTATGCAAAATGAAAGATGTAATGAAAGGTTATTTTTCTCCCCATCTTAACCCCTTTTAATATAAAATTGGTTTGGTTGTATGTGTCTCTCTTCTGCCAGTCAGTACATTACTTAAAGTAATGTTCATCACTCTTTCAAAATGGCACCATTGTCTTCATTTGTAAGGTACAGTTTGCTGTGCACACAGTCTAGTCCAACCTCATCAGTTGTTTTCCATACATTTGTCTCACAGTCTTTCTCTATTAAAAGATGCCCAATAGCATCTTACAACATGATGCTGTGAGTGTCTTTCAGTAATGGGAAAGATAGGGATAGATGAAAAAGATTTTTCCAATTTTGGTTTGGAATTAGGTTAGAAGTAGGGTTGTTTTTTTATTTTTGCATTGTTTGTTTGCTTCAAAATTGAGCTTTTCTCACCAAACAAATGAAACCCTGAAAATGATCAGTTGATGCTGCAATTTATTATCTTACTAAATACCTATCCAATAGATAAAAGCAGTGGCAAGTTTATGATGGATTCAGATCAATATTTTATTTTGCCATGGATATCACTTTTCATTAACTAAGTGTATGAAAGCTAGCTCTCTGTCTAGATATGAGATTATGGCTCATAAACTCATCATGTGTGCTGATACAGCAAATAACTTTTCATAGTTATTCTGGGAATGATATTGTTTGGCTTCATATACTAGACCACTAGTACTCACAATCTTCCTTTCTCCACCTCAAGGTAACAGAATGCTTTGTTCTTAACACATCCAAAATTCTTTGCACCCAGAAGAATTATTTTCCCTACTTCTAGCCAATCAGATTTATATAAAAATCTCCTACCGGCTGGGAAGGTGACTCCGTGGTAGAGTGCTTGCTTTGCACACATGAGGCCCTGGGTTTGATTCCTCAGCACCACATAAGCAGAAAAAGCTGTTAGTGGCGCTGTGACTCAAGTGGTAGAGAGATAGCTTTGAGCTGAAGCGCTGAGGGACAGCGCCCAGGCCCAGAGCTCAGGCCCACAACTGACCAAAACAAAACAAAACAAAATCTGCTGGCTATTTATTTGGAATTGTACTTCCTATTTCCCTCATCTGTTATTTTTATGCTAGAAGGAAAGATGTGAAAATGGATGTGGAGCAGCTATTTTGTGGTCATGAAGAGAAATACCAGGGATTTCAGAACAAATTGATAAAATAGCCCAGACCACTACTTGCATCTGAAAGCTACATCTACAGACCTGGGCCTAGCTAACCTTTCTTGTCACACAATATTTTAAAATGAACCTTGTATTTGTTAAAGCGCTCTGAGCATACTTTCCTGGTGGTATTTGTGAGAACTGATGAAGAACACAGACATCAACTCTCCATGAACATGGCCAAAGCAGTTTGTATTGATTAGGTATTTAATTATCAGTATACTGTTGTTTTGGTGAACTGTTAAGCTTTCACTCAAATGTTAGAAGCATAAAAATCAATGTTTTAAAGATTGTAGAGGGGCTCAGACATCGATGAGGCACTGGGTGTCTAAGAATTTCTTACTGTATTTTCTCAATTAGAAACCTAATTTTCAAGGATTTAGGTCAGAGAGGGCTAAAGATAAATATAGTTTTGCCATCCAATGGAACATATGTATGGCTCCAGAAATCTCTTCTGTGAGAAAAGTTCAAAAGTGAAGTAATAGAGAGAGGAGCGAAATTCGAGGAGCAGAACCAAACCCCAGGACGAAAAACTCAGTGGAGGAACCAAATGCCATTTGTTCAAAATTGCAGAAGCAAAGGTCACAAAATGGAGAAAAGTTACTGACCTTACTAGAAAGGACCCTGATGTGTTTCCAGCTTGGCTTTCTTCTGAAGGCAGGGCAGAGAATTCATCCAGGAAGTACAGTAGCTGGCATGCTATGTAGGTGACTGGCGAGGAGGGATGTGAGGAATACTTTGCAGAGGAAAAGGCCACAGGAAATATAAAACACGCTACCAATTAGGGTACACTGATAAGCGTCCCACTGAGAGGTGACAGGAATGGGAAAGTAGGACAGAATAAGCAAAAGCAGAAGACAATTAAATATTTCTCCAACATTTGTACGTCTGTGAGCAGGTAGAAGTGTGACAGAAAGAGAGTACAATGAAATCTCTTGTTAGGATAAGTTCCAGGCTTGCATTGCAGGTCCGCCAAATTTGTTATAAATGGTATTCATGCAAAAATAATTTCCAAAGAATAAATTAAAAAAAAACATAAAAAACTTTGTGGCTCAAGTGGTAGAGCACTAGCCTTGAGGTGAAGAGCTGAGGGACAGCGCTTAGGCCCAGAGTTCAGGCCCCATGACCCACAACAACAACAACAACAAACTAGCATCACTGGAGATTATTTCTTGAGATGAGGTTCTAACATAAATCACCATCATTTTCTAGTTAGGCAACAACTCTTAAGAACTATGAATCCTTTAAAAGGTAAGTTGATAAACTGAAACATTTACACAGTAGAATATTACTCAGCAATAAAAAGAATCCTAAGTGATTCACAATGCTAAGTGAAAGGAGCAGGTTTGCAAAGGCTACAGTAAGTGACCACAACAGTATAATATTCTGGAAAAAACAAAGCAAAAGTTAAGAGTCAAAAGATCCATGGTTGGAAGAATTCAGGGGATAGAACATGTTATGAGATGAAAGCTGAGCGTTTTTTCTCTGCTTCTCAAAGTATTCCTGACCATGTCAGCTTTGACTTTCCTCAGCAAAATCACAAGGGAAAAAACTCAAAGGGTCTCTCAGAAAAGGAGAAAACAACTCACAGGGTACATGAAGAGGTCCCAGGACATTTTTAAGGCAATTGCTCTATTCTGTAAGACACTTTACTAGCAATGAACCTATTTGGTAAAATATGAGAGTAGTGCATAATGACATTAAGTCTTTTGGAAATCCATGAACCGTGCAACACAAATGCTGTGCCACAGTGTAAATGATGAGTTTTTTGTTTAGTAACAGGGAATCACTACAGATTCCTGGACTGTGACAGATGTGCCATAGCAATGTTACATGTTAACCATAGTGGATGCTGTGGGGGCATTTAAAATTTCTATTTGCTATCTAATGTTTTTGTAGATTAAATGGCTCTAAAACAGCTTACTAGGGAAAAAAAAATCTCTCCTTCAAGCCAGATCTTAGAGACATAAATTTTCAATACGAGGGTATCTGTGATCAGGGGCTCCTTTGTGGCATGTCCACCAACAAGCATCAGCTAATGTTACATACAAACTTTTTTTCTTCAAAAGGAACAGAAACAGTTGAGCGTCTTCACCTTTCAGTGTAATAGTTCTCATTAGAGTCAATAATTATATTTCATACACAGAGAGAGAGAGAGAGAGAGCAATCGATAACTTTCATTCTGACATTTGGGATTTGATGAATTCTTTTGGTTTTCGGCAATTGTTATTTGGGCCTCTCCCCTTCAGAACCCACAGTTCTATTGTCATAATCCCCTAAGCTTTTGTTCCTCCTATCATAGGCAGTTTCAGCTTCTGGGTGTTGCCATGGTACCAGGTACCATTCAGCTCTACAGACCAAGGAAGCTAGCCCGTGGGGCAGGTGACATTTCCTTCACAAAAAGCAGCCTACAACAGAGATCCGGTGAACTATTTTCTTGATCATCTCTGACTGTGGTATGGTCCACTACAATTCAAGAGTCCCAGGTATTTTCTGACTTAAGTGTTTATTTCATAGATAGGCAAAAATAAATCTATTTTGTAGATAGACTACTTATAGGTGAGAAAGATACTGAGAATTCTATAAACAAATCCTTTCAAAGTTTGTCATTTAAAATGACAGCACAGCACCTTTCTCTTATTGCACCACTTTTGACATTGCTGTGAGTTAGACTCTTGGCTGATCTAATTTTCTTCCACCAAATCTTTTTTTTTAATTTTTTATTGTGAAAATACTGTATAGAGGGGTTAAAATTACATGGGCAAGATAATGAGTACATTTGTTATCAAGCATTGTAGCCTCCTCCTTTGTTTCCCCTTCCCACCCCTTCCCATTTCCCCTCCATCGCTCCCCGCCCCCGCCCAGCCAAAGTAGTAAAGTTTGTTTTCGACATAACGACTTGTACATCTAATTGTTGCAATGGGTCCACCTGTATCCCTATTTAAACGATTTGTTTTTTCCCTTCCCCTCCACAAATTATACAAACATCAAATACAATGAAAGCAGGGGTTATATCGTTGGGGAGGGACATACAAAGCAACAAAGAAATCAACTTATAAATATGTTAGAAACAATAGCAAGAAAAAAACATTTGAATACTTATCTTGGGGTTCATTTCCCTAATATCAACTTATCTGACCTTTTCTGCTTGACTCAGACATATACTAGATATTGCAAATAAGGGAAACCATGGGACCTACGTTTCTTTGGGCCTGGCTTACTTCACTTAATAAAATTTTTTCCAAGTCTTTCCATTTCCTAACAAATGGGGCAATGTCATTCTTTCTGATGGAGGCATAGAATTCCATTGTGT
>NW_012267236.1:2253016-2269814 GCF_000151885.1 Dipodomys ordii | reverse complement strand
TCTTCTTCTTCTTCTTCTTCTTCTTCTTCTTCTTCTTCTTCTTCTTCTTCTTCTTCTTCTTCTTCTTCTTCTTCTTCTTCTTCTTCTTCTGGCTTTTTCTGCTTATGTGGAGCTGAGGAATTGAATCTAGGGCTTCATGCATGCAAGGCAAGCATTCTGTCACTGAGCTACCTTCCCAGTGCCCCCATCCCACCTTTCTTAAGGAAGGCTCCCCTGTGTCTTTCCTCTGCTGCAGATTTTCATTTCTAGCTGACACAGTAACAGCAGCCGATCTTCACATTACATTGCGAGAGTTGCTTAGACTCATGGTCTACATGTACTTAACTTATTCTTCCCAAACACATGCTTAACAATGTGGAAATGGAAACCCATTGGTCAGAGTTAATCATGACTCTATCTTTGTCAACATTATGAGTAACACATTAGCCTTTATCTCTGTTAACCTTTAGGATGTTCCCAAATCCCTCCAGATGTGGTGGCCTGTAATTCCAGTTTTTTACAAGACAGAGGTAGAGAATAGCAGTTTCAGGCCAGTTACCCCAATTTTTTTCCAGGAAAACTCTTATTGAGACTTCCTCTCTACAAACAAACAAATAACAACAAAAACTAGGCTTGCCTATGCCCACTTGTAACCCAAACTTCACAGGAGGCAGAGTTAAGGAGGATTCCTTTCTTGCTGAAGTGATCCCAAGCAAAGAGAGTGAGAACCTGTCTGAAAAGTAACTGACACAAAAATGGCTGGAGAAATGGAGTGTACTAATAGGTACACTCTCAGTTCAGCTAGGAGTCAGTGGCTCATGCCTGTAGTCCTAGCTACCTACAAGGCTGAGCTCTGAGGATCATCGTTCAAAACCAGCTGGGGCAGGAAAATCTGTGAGATTCTTATCCCCAATTATCCACCTAAAAACCAGAAGTGGAGCTGTGGCTCAAAGTGGTAGAGTGCTAGCTTTGAGCAAAAGAATTCAGGGACAGATTCCCAGGCCCCGAGTTCAAGCCTACTGACAAAAGTATTCCCAAATGTTATCTGCAGATTGAAGTCTATCCTGAACATGAGATATCTATATTGATAGTTCTTTTAGGTCATGCTTTATGTATCATATCTGGCCTGATTCTCTCTCAGTATTCTCTGTGTCTGATAGTGACTTTTTAAAGACCCCACAGTCTTTTTCTTGCATCTTATGGCAGCACATCTGACGTCAGCCATCTTGATAACATGCCCAAATATGGAAGAAATCTCACAAATTTTACTACTACTACATCACTGCCCAAAGCATTGCTTTTTCTTCCCTAGCTTCCAAACTAGTCTCTCTGCTGCTTCCCCACTTACTCTTTCTCCTCCTTTCAGTCTTTAAAATATAACATACACATTACAGCTTCCTTGCTCAGAACTATTCAATGGATTCTCCTCACAGCTATGATAAACTTTTAAGGTGAAGCTAACAGACTTCACAAATCTGGCTTTTAAGAGTAGCATGATGTCATCCCTTGTTTCTATGTCTTCTAAGGTGAATGAAGCTAACAGACTTCACAAATCTGGCTTTTAAGATTGGCATGGTGTCATCCCTTGTTTCTATGTCTTCTAACCACACATCTTCAGCAGCATTGGCTTTCTTGGTGCTTTCTCAATTGGTGAAACAATCTTGTTTCTGGATATTTGCACCCTATTCTTATTTGTTTAAAACACAAATCCTGTTTCCTCATTTTACTCAGATTTCTGTCCAACCTTCTTCCTTGGAAACCAGTATTCATTTCCACATCAGTATGTTGAAATAACAGCCCTCATTTATCTGCCACTTCATTACCCTAGGTTATTTTTTTATTCTAGAACACATGTATATTAGCAGAGTTTTATTATTTGGGTCCAGTTTAGCTACTAGATTATAAAATATTTATCAGTATTTTTTTCACTCTATGATTTCTAACAAATATGCAGTGTCTAACCCACAGTAGGTAGTTAGTAAATATTAGCTGAGTGTATGAGTGAATATCCACATTGAGAGGAAAGAACTAATCATTCATCAAGGAATGCTCGCAATTTTATCTGAACTACTAGAAGCTAATATTTCTATGAATACTGAGCTTCAATGTAAAACTCCCTTATTCCACCTTTGGGAAGAAGACTTGTTTTTTTTATTTTTTTTCTTTACTGAATTCAGCTTGAATTTCCTACTTTAAAGAAGACGATGGGGAGGGAAACTGAGTATATGGAGGAGGGGGGCCTAGGAAAGGGAAAAGTAGACATTCTCCAATATAGCTGTGAGATTTGGATTAGCTTTTAACTGGAATCATTTGAATCATTTTTGATGGAAACTCCTTTAACTTCTCCATGAAAAAATTTTCATGAAGTGGAAGAGTAAGTCTAGTGTAACTGTAAACCTATTTTTAGGATATTTGAAAAAAAAACTTGAATGCATTTGTGCTATTTAACATCACTTACAATGTTAAGAGCATAATTTTATTCTTGGTATTTGTATAGATGACATAAAATTAAGGATAAATTTTACATGTTGAGAGAGGATTTAAACTATGATATGGAAACAAACACCTGCATACTTAGTACTAAGCATAAGAACAAGGGACCTGTGCTAATATGCTTGAAGTTCATTGCACAAGCGCTCAGGTGTGCACGCATGCACGCATGCACACAAGTGTGCTCATGCAAGCCTACTTTGTAGAGAGCCACTGACTTTGGTGACTAATCACTCCATTGTTTTTCTGTTTCCATAATCTTACTATGTATTCCTAAAATATTGAGTGTACTCAATTTCAACAAAAAGAATATACTATTAGTATCATCCCATGCTTTACATTCAGTGTGAAGGAGCTGTTTCTAGTGGGACTGGTTTTTCAAATTTACATAGTTATGTTATATTTTTGTGAATACAACTACCATCTTTCTTAAGCATTGGATGAATTTCCCATTTCCTTTTAAAGCCCAAACTTTGAGGCACTAGAAGTCAGTATATACAACCAGGCAGATATGAGATTCTTTCTAACCATTTCTAGAAACCAAAATTTTTTGCTATTTCCTTCTAGTTCAATGGGCATTATATAATTTTTTTTATTGTCAAGGTGATATATAGAGGGTTACAGTTACTAAGTAAGGAAATAAGTACATTTCTTGTCAAACTTGTTACCCCTTCCCTCATTTTTCTCCTATTTTCCCTCTCCTCCAACCCTCCCAAGCTGTACAGATCATTTCCAACATATTGTCTTGTGTACATAGCTATTGCATTGGTTCCCCCTTTGTCCTTTGTCTCACCATTCTGTTGTTCCCCTTCTCTTCCCTTATTCAAATAAACATATATACAACACCAGGGTACCAAAATCAAATACAGTGACAAGAGGGGATATCCCATAGGAAGAAGAACATACAAAAGTAACAAAAAAATCACATTAAAAACAACAACAACAACAAAGAAAAACCTCTTAACATTTTAAATGCATATTAAGCACATTAATTTTGAGATTTTTATTGGCTTGTGCTCATTTATAGAAAGTTAATCTTATATTTCTTTCCTTAATTGTGACACCACTTTGAAACTAGACTGTGTAAATCTATGTTTTATGAGCTTACACAGCCTTTTAGATTTAAGTGGAAAATTATCTTAAACAATAGAGAAAGATAGTGTGTCCAAAAGATTCCATGAATTTGAAATCTACCTTTTCAACTGTGACAAACGCAAATGTGCCCTTCTTTTAGATCATTAGTGATAGCAATCCAGGGGCTTACATTGTGCCATGCACATTTCTAAGCATATTACTTGAAACCATTCATTTAGCCTCACAGACAACTTAATCTGTTTTAAAACATTTTGTGGATCATGAAACTGAGACTTTGGGAGCTGTAGAAATATACTCAAGATCATATAGTTGATGCCAAAGCCAGAACCTAAAAACTGTGGAAAGCAACTGGAACATGACTTTATGAAGACATCCCATAGGAAAAGAAAAAGACTAGAGGAAAGAAGATCCTGGGTCTGGGAAGGTGGCTCAGTGGTAGAGTGCTTGTCTTGCATGCATGAGGCCCTGAGTTCGATTCTTCAGCACCACATAAACAGAAAAAGCCAGAAGTGGCACTGTGGCTCAAGTGGTAGAGTGCTAGCCTTGAGCTGAAGAGCTGAGGGACAGTACCCAGGCCCAGAGTTCAGGCTCCACAACCAACAACAGCAAAAAAGAAAAGAAAAGAAAAACAGACCCTGACAATATCAGCCTTTGGAAACTCCTACTGAGGAAGGAAGACTGTGGTTTCTTTAGTCTAATTCAGTCTCTTCTAAGTGTCTAATTATATATTACCATTTTATGTGTCATAGCTGAATTCCTTTTGCAGAATCAGCCAGATTATAGAAAATAGGAACCAAGTGTTCTATCAGAGATACTGAGTCGCTTACATCCCTAGAGTATAATAAATACAGAAAAATGGCTTTTTAAAGACATGAAGGGGAATAGATCAATGAAGTAGCCCAAGGCCAATGCAAGTTTTTCAGACTGGACAAAGGCTGAGGCAGTAATAATTTCTAAGTTGGCAGATTTAAAATGTGTACTAAAGGAAAGATTGGTAGAAAGATACACAGTCACGGATCTAAAGAGGAAAAGGACGTGTGCAGATTAAAAAACATGGGCGTTAGAGGTCTTATCAAGGTGATTCATGAAAAGCAAAACCTTAAAAATGGAAGTTGGGCAACAAGTGGGTAGAGTCCAACTACTGGTGTGCAGGAGAGAAAACAGGAACCTAGTAACGGATGATGTACCAAGAACATAGCAAGTCTGACTTGATAGAAAAGCCAGTAGATGTACTTGACTAATGCTCTTAATATCATCGGCTTCCAAATAGGATTATGTAGTTCATAGGGTAACAGTTGAATATGAAGGTAATGGTTTAGTAGCCGCATGTGCTAAGTTTAAAAGGAATAAGGACAGGAAGCCAGGTGATCATTAGTCAGCTTAATATGTCGTTAGAACCAGCTGTAACTCCTTGGCCTCTGTCACTTATGTTAACAAATACATCATTAAAAGAGTCACCTTTGAGCCATAAAATGACAGAGCATTACCTTCCTACTCCATTTTTCCTTTGCTGTGTTCTATCACTTGTTCCTACAAATTTAGTGCTGAATGCCAGAGAGAATACACACACACACACACACACACACACACACACACATTTGCCTCTGACCTGAACTGGACTGAAGATTCTATTTAATGTAAGAGCGTTTGAAAACCATAATTATATCTTTTTTCATATCTAATAAATTCATAGGAATGCCCCATGTAGAACAAACCTATTTGAATAGTAATACATTCAGTTCCTATTTAACATGTCAAGTACTTTAGAAAAATATTGACCTAAACAAGCATCTTTCACAACACTCCACTCATATTTCCTGTTTTAATGAAGTGCATAAAAATAACAAGACTGAAGACTATTGAATTATGTACCGGAAGTTTACCTAGTCAGTGGCAAAGATGAACGATGAGGAAAAGCAAGTTCAAGTCATCAAGCTCATGATGACTCAGCAGGAACAGGAAGGGTGAATCCTACCTCATTAATGTGACTCATAGCCAGCTCCTGCTCTTTCTTATTCTGTGTGTGTGTGTGTGTGTGTGTGTGTGTGTGTGTGTGTGTGTATGTTTTCAATGCCTTCATAGCTAAGATAGTAAAAAGATTTAAAATAAAAGTAACTTAAAAATAATGATCTTTTGGAGCTCTAGTTAAGATGGTAAAAAGATGTGAAATAAAAATAACGTTAAAATAATGATATTTTAGAGCTAGAGGAGGAGGTCTTAAAGATAATCGTGTCTTCACAGCCTCTTATTTGGAAGACAAGATCACCCAGAAAGACCAAATTTTATATCATCAATAAGAAAATTTGGAAATGCCAGAAATAGCCAATCCTGGGGGAAGGGGAAACTACACAAGTTTCGGGGAAGAAATGAATAGAAAGTAAAGTGGCCAGGTAGTAGGTTATTGGACTTCTTGAAGGAAAATTGCTAATGTTAACAATTTATTTGATGTTAGGTTGGAGTTCAATGTCTCTAATTTAATAATGACCCTAGGAAAATTTTGTTCCAGGAAGAGGAAGAAGAAGAGAAATAGCAGGTGGTGTTAGGGATGAGAAGAGAATGACCATAGGGAACGGAAGGGCTTTGAAATGAACTTGAAAGCACCATAGGTGTAATGGGACGTGTTTTTCATGATTCTCTCACGGACACTGGGACTTTAAACTCAAAAATATTCTAATTAGAATGTGCTTATATAGGGACCACTTCTGGAAATTTAATGAGCAATCTTCTAATTCTGATAATCTGACAGTGCTTTCTCACTTCAAAGAGCATTTAACAGGGGTGAGATGGGAAATCTCAATGTTGTTTTGAGTTAAATTTCCTTTATGGCTAGAGATGTTGAGCATTTCTTCACACGTCTATTGCCATTCCCACTTCTTCTTAAGAGAAGACTCTAAAGGGAGTGATTAACCTGTTGTTTTTTTGAGGTTAATAAAAATAAAAAAGGAAACAAACAGAATTTAATGCAAAGAATAGTTTATCAAGGTAGCTTATGAAAGGCCTATTTTAGAAAACAATTACCTGCATCAAATATGTAAGTCAAACAGATCTTCCTATAGTTTCTTCTTATTTTTACACCCACCAAATAGAAAGTAATTCTGTAATATAGGATCACCATACCCACCTTCCTCCCCTCTCACAAACACTCATAAACACAAGCACTTCACGTTTATTAGTTTCTTGTCACTTGTTCAAGCTTTCATATAAGTAAAACCATTTAAAAAATTTACCAGGGCTTGAACTCAGGGCCTTATATCGTTTCCTTGGGTTCTGTTTTGCTCAAGGCTGAGGTTTTACCACTTGAACCACATCTCCACTTCTAAATTTTTGCTGGCAAAATAGAAATTACAGTCCTATTGATTTATCTATCTTGATTGACCTCAAATCTTGATCTTCAGATCTCAACTTCTTGAATAGCTAGAATTCTAGAGATGAGCCACTGACCCTGGAAAAACAAAATATATGATTTTTGGTAAGTACAAATAATAATTTTTCCTTATTTTCTTCTAGCTATTATGATCTAAAATTTTACAGAAGGTGAAAAGGAAGAAGATGGCAAGAATTTAATAACAGGTAATGTGTTTAGAGGGTCGATTCTTCATATTTGTATTCCAAATTGCTAACATTAGACAGACTTATTTTCTGGCCCGTATGAGTCTAAGACATTTATGATGAACCTTTAAAGATTCTGATAAATCAATAGCATTTTAAAGAAATGTCAATAACTTCATCAATTCACGTGACACTACCCTAGGTTCACAAACATAATTGGACACCGGAATGTAATTTTGTAACACATTGCTTACTCGAAGTGTCTTCTTTCCATAATTCATAGAGACAAAGATTTGTTACTACTGACCTGGAAAGTTAGCCAGTACTAATATTATAAACTATGTGGAGACACACAAGTTTCTAAGAGGATGAGGTGTAGTGATCAGCTGCTAGGAAGGAAAGACCAGGACTGTGAGGTTATTGGATTTGGGTCCACGAGAGCTATTTAGCTGCAATGGCTTTGGAATCTGATTTGGAAGAGGGAATGGGGCAAGTATTGCAAAGAGCTCACTTGTCAATACTTGGAAAGTTTTCCTGTAAAGAAAAAGGAGGTTGTTAGATGGGAGGTTGGGGTTTTTCCTACTAGGAAAACCAATAGTGATTCCAGGTTTGTTTTACTTTGGCAATATTTGGAGATTGAATTTGGTAGGCTAACAATCCGGAGCCACATTCTTTTGCTTTCATGCTGTTTTGAATAGACCCATGATTTTTCCCCACACTGGCCTATATTAGTATTATTTTTATTTATGCTTCCTGACTAGCTGGGATGATTGGAGCATGCCAACATACTCAGTTTTTATTGGTTGAGAAGGGCCTTCATCAACTACAGTGCCTCTGATCTCAACCTCTTAAGTAGCTATTACAGATAGGAGATATTACACTCAAGCCAAACTTTTATGATGTTGATAATAGTCTGGTATAAAGGAACACTTGAAGGTTAAAGTAAAGGTGGGCAATTATTAGAACAACTTCCTTGAAGAAGAAGTGTGATTCAGTACATGTGAGCAGGAATGACTATAGTAATGGGTAGAGTTTATCTCTATGGATATAGCATATGCTTGAAAAAGCATGCATCTATAAAGCTAAATATACTTGTGAACTTGTTGATGGGAAGATACCTAAGGGCCTTCTAACCACTTCTACTTTATTAAATCATTATGAATATTGCAGTGATGAGCTAAGGCTATAGTGCATAAAGGGATGTTAGAGGTTTGAAGATTTCCAGTAACTGTCTAAGACAGCAAACATAGAGGCAGAGCAGGATAGCCCAGCAACTCCAAGAACCCATCCAAAGTCAGTCATCTCCCGTGTGACGCTGAGACAGCCAGCAGAGCCAGGAGTTTACCTTCTCCTACAATCAAGTATCAGCTGCCACCACAGAGAGTGGGAGATAGTGTCAAGTGACAAGAGACTTGGGCCGTGTCCCCTTCAGCTTTACTCATCTCTGAATAGATAGGAGGTTGGAACAGATGGAACACCAAAGCATTGTGAGGGTTCTTTATGTGTATCTCCACATATTATGGCATACCCACACCATAAATTATAGTTGGTTATTGCATGCACTTGAAATAAACAAAAACAAGAACAAGCGGATTATAAGAATTTTATAAACCCTAAAGTGCGATTTAAATGTTAGTAAATTTTTATTGTCTTTCAGTGGTAATTATGTTTTATGGAATATCACACAAAGAACAGTAAAAACTATTAGACTATGAACAAGAAAAATATAATTCGTGCAGCCATTTGTTCCACCCAACTTGCTCTTTGCTCTGTAGTTTTAGTAGAATACTTGGGTTTTATGTGTTTTTGTTTTTGACTCTGTTCACATCTGTGTAGGTAAATGGGCAGTTAATTATTGTTTTTTTCAGTGTCATTCTGTATGTTTCTCAGAAGTTGCTGCATTATGGAAAGATATTTATGTTAGATATCTGTACAGTGAATAGATATCTGTACAGAAAACCGTAGCTTAGAAATGTAGGGGACTGATATATGTGCACAAGAAGAGGAGCTGGTATGGGACTTGTACCCGGGTGTAATGGCTTTAAAAAGGATGAAAGAGGGTTGGAACAATTTCTACTACTTAAAAAAATACAGCTTGCCAATGTTATTCAGAGTATTAGAAAGAGATTTCAGAAAGTGGGTGCCAGTTTGCTGAATCTGCTGTCTTTCCCCTATGCTTCATTCCACACCCAGCTCACTGGTTCAATGGCCAAAAATGTTTCACTTGCTATTTTCTGGATCTTTCCATCTGCATTGTTAAATCTCGCCATAAGTTTATACCAATTTGTCAGTTGGTGGCATTATTTTCTTTATGTCTTGTCTTGTTTTGGAGTTTTCTTTTCCAAGGTAGCCTACATGAGTACAATCTTGTCATGTAGTTAGCCATCCAGCTTATTCAGTGTAATGAATGCATGCATCAATTAATGATAGGTGGTTTTATCTTAAAGGCCATGCTATGTTGTATTGCATAGATTTTTTCATGTTCAGTGTTTATTTCACTTTCTTTAGCCAGAGATTTGTCAAGCAGTGAGACTTTGGGAGAATGTAACTGACGTCAGAAGTGGTGCACAGCACTGAGTGGGTGTCTTATGCTACTAGAGAACACAGCCAGGGCTGTATCCATGGTGGGGGAGCCACAGGACCCCAAGAAAGGGGTGAAGAGTGGAAACAAATTTCAGGAAATGAGAGAAGACATCCCAGGATAGAAAGTCCATGTTGGGAAGCTGAGGGCCAAGGGAGGAATCTGGGAAACAGCCAGATGTAAACTTTTATAAAGTTAGATGACTTTTATGTTGAAAGGACTAAGAACCAGCTGTGAACCCAGTTAATGGCATCCCATCTTCAATTTTCACATCATATTTCACAAAACAAAATGATTAATTCTGGTATTTACTCAAAAACATATTTCACATTGTCCTTGTAGGAACCATTTTTGAGATGATTATTATTAACTAAATATAAACTGATTAATATAAACTCATATATGCACATATATGTATGTGTATATATATATATATATATATATATATATATATATAGTATGTGTAACTTCTTAGCACATAAACCTACACACAGTCTAGCAAATTAGAAACTGAAGTCCAGCCTTGACTTTCACTCAAGGGTATAATGGTGCATAAACTGAAATTGAAGTATAAAATAGTTTACTCTTGAAATAAAATGACATACTATTCCTCAGAATAACAAATTGTAAGTCAACCCTTCCTTTATTAGAAAAAAATGGTTTAGTTCAGGATAAGTATACTGTGCATCATGTATCGTATTGTAAATGTCTCCATCATTTTAAAATGTATTCGCCATAATGTATGTAAATGGATTGAACATGAAAACCAAATGACACAATGATGATATACAGCAGGGCTTACCTGGTATAGATCTTATTTCTCTCGCTTTAACTCTTGATGGCAGAAAACACCAAGGAATCATTCTTCATGGTTTCAATGGAACAAAAACTAAAAATAGAGAAATCATTTTAAAAGACTGTCACCTGTAATAGGTTGCCAGCACTTTATAATGGAAGTTATATGTATTATACCTTCAGACATTCGCTAGAGAGAGGTTTCAGCATGAAAACAAAATAAATATACAATATATTACATTATATCTATTTAATGTATGTTGGTTTTATTACACATATTAGTCATAAGAAGTGATTCCCATCTGACAACCATCATTTTTTTCCTGTTTCACATTGGAGAATCTTAGACATCCATAGCATTGAACAGATGACCAAACTTGGCTCTAGCCCATGGATATTGATCAGGACTAGAAATATAACTGGCTCTCCATCAACATTCTCCTAATTAGTACACAACATACAATTTGTGGAAACATACAAATAAGCATAAAAGTTGCTTAGACAGGAAACAGATGCTTTGTGAGGAACTGAGGAGGGTGTTTCATAAAGCAATGGATACTCCTAGACAGAATGGCTCAGTATACAGCATAGCTGAAAATAAGGTATCAGCTCAGCTGCCTAAAGACAGCTGCAGAGTATATAAAGGCATGGGCATGTTGTGCAAAGGAGCCAAACTGAAGAGTGAATTTAAGTCTGTTTTATAAAAGCTTCCTTAGCAATGAATTCTTGAGATCATACCCTCGCACAGAATGTGAAGACTCTTTAATGCAATTTGTTGCTACTCTTGTTGTGGAAAATATTGCTTATTTGAGATTCCTTTTTACTGCTGACTGGTTATTAAGCTGCAAGCCTTATAAATAAGCCTAATTGGGATAAGACAATAACAGTTGGGTTTACATTCCTAGCCAAACATGCCTCTCAATAAAACAAGATAGCCAAGGAAAACAAGCCACAATTACTGAGCTATACAACTGTGCCTGGTGTTGAAATCATGGTTGTAGATGTTATAAGAGACTGATCCTGGCATTGATGGCATAGGGAGAAAGTTGTGGGAATTTCCAAAAATGTCAGCCTATGTGCTAGGAGGCTATATAAAGAGAACACTTGTTTTAATCAAGTAATTAATCATTCTAAAATTGAGGCATTTCACATAAGATCATGTATGCCAAATTGGAAACTATTCAGGTAATTTCTGAGGCTTAAGAAAGATGATTTGTTGCTATTGTCTCGCCAAAGAAAGTGCAATTGAATTGATAATGGAAAATAATGCCAACGGTGGAGGTATTTATTAAAGACTGGATATTTGACTGTACTTGGTAAAGACTATACTTACACTGCTAACCCAACTCTGACATACGCAAAATCTGATATTTAAAACATCAAGCTTTTTGTTGGTCTTGTTATCATTCCATATTTCCATAGTCCTAACAGAAAATTAAATTATCCTGCAGAAAAAAACAACTTTATTTCTTAGAAAAATCATTGCTATTGTTGTTCCTAGATTTACTGTCCAATGCAATGGGAATTCTTTTGCTTTTAATTTTGTGTGTGTGTGTGTGTGTGTGTGTGTGTGTGTGTCTCATTTCAAAATTCATTGTAGTGTTAAAAGCCTACATTAATTTTGGTCACAGCCTCATTTTCCCAAACTGACCATAGTTTAAATGTTCCTTTTCCCCATTGAACACTCATAACTATACTATTTCAGAAAAATGGCTGCTTTGACTTCCAACCACTTTGACTCTCAGTTTCTGTCTGTTTCCTTTCGGTCTCAACCCATAAATACAAATAATTCTTTCCTTTTTGACATAATTTCATTAGATATTTTTTACAACAATGGAGTCTAACACAATTATCCAAATGCAACTTCTGTAGCCAATTATAGAGCCTTTCTTGGAGTTTCTTATTATTTCTCATCAAATGTAAATACCTTTAGAAAAAAATAACAATAATCCATTCACACTGAAAGGTGAATGGAATGGCTTATACAATCCCAAGTTAACCTAAGAACGAACGACCATGTCTGAAGATTCCTTGCTAGCTGAAGAGAACAAAGAAGAAGGGTGGAGAGCTTGCAAATTATTTAATTGGAGAAAACCAAGGCCATTTGTAGAGTGGGAAAGAGTTTAAATGCTGGCTGTGAAAACAATTTGTTTTTGTGATTTTTCTAATATCAAACTACTGCCTTGCATTTTTTTAAGGGCAACCAAACATATTCTTCAAGAGAATTTGCACATAGCACAACATACTATAGGAGAAGAACCGAGATTTTTTTTTTTTTTTTTAAGTAGAGTAGCTTGTTACCAAGGCTAAAAGAATGTTTGGTACAAATCGTTTCTAGCTATAGGTAACTCCCTATCCTTTAAAACTAAAAAAAGTATCAAAACAAAAAAGACACGATTTATTCACTATTATTCTGAAATTTGTAACTGATAAGAAAAGAAAGGCAAAGGAAAAAATTACTTATTGAAGAAGACAAATATTATTTACTGGCAATATAGCGATCTAACGCAAAGTCTCAAAAACAGGAAACAAGCAATTAAAAACCTTAATGAGAGATTGTCCCTGGGTAACCAATCATAATCAAAGTGTACAAAATACAAAAATCAGTCTACATATAACAGCAATAACTAACCAAAGGATTTTATTTAAGCATTCCACTCATATAGAAATGAATAAATTAGGGCCGGGTGCCAGTGGCTCACACCTATAATCCTAGCTACGCAAGAGGCTGAGATCTGAGGATCGAGGACAGGAAAGACTGTGAAACTTATTTCCAATAAACCACTCAGAAAACCAGAAGTGGTGCTGTGGCTCAAGTGGTAGAGTGCTCACCTTGAGCTGAAGAGCTAAGGGACAGCGCCCAGGCCCAGAGTTCAAGCCCCATGACCGACAAAAAAGAGAAAGAGAGAGAGAGAGAGAGAGAGACAAATGAGTAAATTATTGAGGAATATATTCAAGAAGAAAACTAAAAAAATCCATCATGGATTTAAAAGAAGGCATGAATAAAAGGAGAAAATGCTATACTCTGTTCTATTTTATTTCCTGACAACTTTTAGGGCTGTCAGTTTTGAGTGGGGCCCAGGTCTGCATAATCTAGTACCAGGAATGAACACAGATGCAAAAAGTGAAAACAAAACAAAATCAAATCATGTTCAGAAGCATATAATAGAGTAACACATATAAATCAAGTATCATCATAATGATACAAGGATTGATTAATCAAAGGGCAGAAAGTTTGTTGTGTTCTCATTTTAATTTTCCGACTTAGTTTAGTTCTTGGCATATTATAGGTACTCATCAAATTAAAAACAGACATTATTTCTGAAGAAAAAAAAGTAAAATGTGATTTGTTTTCCTTTCACAAAAGAGGAACATATATGCCAATAGAACACAGAGGAAATATTACTTCAGGAGGTATGAATAATATCAAAAAATCATATTATATTCATAAACTGCTTTGTGAAAAGCTACTCCTTTGTGCAACTACTTAAAGATAAAAGTAACAAAAAAGGACAAGCAATTGAAAACAGGGGAGAAAAAATTTCAAAGTTAAAAAGTTGATAAAAGTTGAGCTATAGACTTGGGAAAAATATTGATGTGTGTGAAAAGCTAAGAAGGCAAGAATTTTAGACGAGTCTTGAGGAAATGGTTGTATGGTTTTATATCACAAAAAAATCATCCTTCCCACTACCCAATGACATAAAATATATCTGGAAGTCCTCATTTACTGGGGTCTCTTCAGTCCCCCGGTGTTGATGGAAGATTAGAGAGATCATGACCAATGATTGAAAGTGTTACTATTGGGTTGGGAAGGATGCTCAGTGGTAGAATGCTTGCCTTGTGTGCATGAGGCCCTGGGTTTGATTCCTCAGTACCACATAAACAGAAAAAGCCGGAAGTGGTGCTGTGGCTCCAGTGGTAGAGCGCTAGCCTTGAGCTGAATAGCTGAGGGACAGCGCCCAGGCCCAGAGTTCAGGCCCCATGACTGGCAAAAAAAAAAAAAAATCTTACTATGATGCTCTCTGATGAAGTAGCTGAACTTGTTGGACTCAATATGGGTAGCCCAATGCAAATCTACACACATGATTAAAACATGACGGATTACTATACAGCCCCCAAAGTACCAATCCAGTCTACTGACTCCCTGAGGTTGAAAACTGGATAAAATTGTGAAATTATACTGTAGAAATCAGCTGGGTTCTATTTCACCAGGATCTTTTGGATTCTGATGGGAGCTTGAGTCTTGACTATGTGGGCCTGGACCCTGCTGTTCTCTATCCTTCTTTCCTTCCTGAATCATCAAATCCCTTTTAAATCAAATTGCCATCTCAAGGGACTCATCATTCACCTCATCAGAGTACTTGGTGGTCATTACTTAAACCCTCTTGGAACTTCCTGTTATGAAGTGGAATTTCCTCTTTAGAATGTATCATGGGTTCTTCTTACTTCCTGGCTTTTGGTGGGGTTTGGCCACTTATAGGTGTTGGGTTAAAACTCTGAGGATGAGAGGGGAATGATATAAGGATTTTCTTTTTCAAAGTATCTTCCCAAAGTTGACACTCTTATGATAATCCTCTCTTTGAGTTACAGCTATGGCTCTTTCACCATACCCTTCTGACCTAAGGGAGGCAATGATATTGTATTCTTCCTGGTCCTGGGATGCTATAACAACTTTCAAAAAAATTTCATTAAACCTTCCCGCTCAATTTTTATAATTCCTTTCATTAGATTTTCTTTGATCTTCTTTTCTGAGAGTGGCAACAGTTCCTCAAAAATGAAATCTATCTCAGTGCCTCCATTTGGAATCTGTGCTGCTATCTTTCATTTTCCTGAAACAACTAGTAGTTACAGCAAACCAGTATAAAATAGAACTACATATCTAAACTGTACAAAGGCCCTAGTATACAAAGAATATAATTATTATTCTATGCATTAACTTCATTTTTATTTTGAGTCTTTTTCTTCTTACTTGATGGCAGATGGTTCATCATCAATTGAAAACATCCCACCTTCAAAGCAGTGTTTTATTTAGAGGAAGTCTCATGAACCCAAATAAAATGGTGGGGCAATTTATGTCCTATCATCAATCCATGTATGTACATATTTGTAATTGAAATGGTGATACCAGGCTCTTCTCTGTTCACAAAAGGGCAGATAGCTTCAGTTGCTGAGATTATGGTCAGGAGATAGCCTTCAGCTGGTGCCATGTGACCCAAGGTCATGACCTTTCTTAGACTGGACATAGTCGGTGACAATTTACTATGGCAGTGAATTGGTCAATTCACTATGGAAGTGTCAATCATTGATTTGCTACTTTTGGTCCATTTTTGTTTTCCACATGAGTTATCCATTTTTAACAATGTTATCGAATGCCAACTCAAACAACTCATAATTACTATGAGTCTTTTTGTGGGTGTGTGAATCAGAAGGAACTCTTTTTTTTCCCCTAGGGCTGAGAACCGAACCCAGGGCCTTGCTTGCGCCAGGCGGGCGCCCTTCCACTGGGCTAAACCCCCAGCCCCCAGAAGGAACTCTTAATCTTAGACTAGCCCTCAAAGTTACAGAAGACATCAAGCTAGATATAAGTAGGACTTCAATCTTATCTGAAACTAAATTGAAAATAGCTACTTTTAAGATAATGGTATTTATTTCCTTGTGAGCTATTGAATAGTCATTAAAGACTAGCATCTAGATATCACTTTCAGTTCTTTTACTGAGAAGATTCTCTACCTCACTCCTGCTTGCTGAAACAGCCCAGATATCCCTGATTGTATGCCCTTCATTGTGCAAATGTATCAAAGAAATATGTTATATATGCATAATGGAATTTTAATCATCATTAGGAAATGATACATCATTTGCAAAGCAATGGATGGACCTGGAAAAAGAATTTTGTTAAGTAAAGTAAGTTAAGCTAAGAGAAATAAAGGATGCATGTTTTCTTTCATAAGTACAAGTTAGAATTCATTTATAAATGTACAAGTAAACACATGCAAATTGACTGTGTCTACAAATGTATTGACCAAAAAACAGTATATGCAGGGGAGAATTCGAATGGTATAACTCCTTAGAAAAACTTAATTCATGTAATATAAGTTTTTCCAAGTCTTTCCATTTCCTAATAAATGGGGCAATGCCATTCTTTCTGATGGAGGCATAGAATTTCATTGTGTATAGAGACCATAATTTCTTGATCCATTCATCAACTGAGGGGCATCTGGATTGGTTCCATATCTTAGCTATGGTAAATAATGCTGCAATAAACATAGTTGTGCTGGTAGCTTTAGTATGGTCTTGTTTGTGATCATT
>NW_012267236.1:2235155-2240421 GCF_000151885.1 Dipodomys ordii | reverse complement strand
TTCCATGAATGCCTTTAGTGATCTTTGTGTGTTCTCTTCCTGCTCTCTCAATTCCTGTATTACTCTTTGATTAGCTTCCTCCTGTTTGTGGGATTCCTGCAGTTCTCTTTGAGTGTTCTCAGCCTGCTCATGCCATTCCTGCCTTTCTCTTTGAGTATTCTCAAGCTGCTCACACAAATCCTGTATCAGTTTTTGAGTAGCTTCCTTATGCTTATGATATTCCTGTATAAACTTTTGGATTGCCTCCTCTCTCTCCCTATCTCGCTCATACAGAGTCCTTTGTATGTTTTCTATCTTTTCATTTATCATGTTTGCCAGCAGTGTTTGTAGAGCTATTTGGGAACTCTCCTCTGGATTATTCATTATCTGTTCTGTCCCCTGATTATCAAGATTGGGAATTGAGATATCTGGATTTGCCATTTTTCTTGTGTTTTTCTGGCTTACTCTGCCCATTTGAGATGAAAATAGTCAACTAATTTAGAAGCACAATTAATCACTGAAACTTTCAGTTAGCTCAAAGAAGATAGAAGCAATAGATCTTTTATTAAAAAATTTCACTTTCATTCTCTATTTTCCTTTTTGAAAAAAATTGTTTGTTTATTCCTTTAATATTCTCTCCTGAATGTCTCTAGCCTCTTTCTCTCTCTCTGCCCCCTCTCTCTCTCTTGTTTCCCATTTTAACTGATTACATCTTATTGCCTTAGACATTTTAGGACTTTACAAAGTATATCCACCAGTTATAGGGAGGCTTGAAAAAAATCTATCTGGTAGCTTAACTATATTCCCAATAATAAAAAAGCAGAGGACATTTTATTTTATTTTTCACACAAAGATATATGAAATGACCGTGGCTTAAAGCAGCTTGTTTTCTCATATAATTAAAGTTCTCAATTTACTGACAAAGCTAGTATGTATAGATCTTAGAATTTTCTTGATGAAAAACTTGAATTGTTCTTTATTAATAGTTTTACTGGCTTAATTATAACATTGGTTAAAATTTACAAAGGATAAAGCATATTCTGATACTTTACAAGTTGTCATTTTAAATGGATACTGTACATGGGGCATAATACAAGAATATCCTTAAAGTGAAACAATTTTTCTGTAAATATTCACTTAGAAAAGATAATAGGATTTACTTGAGCAATATTCACATTTTCATGAAAAATATTGTTACTCTTGCAAATAATCTCAAAGATGGTATGTCTGAGTTAGAAAATATTCAAATCTATACAAATCTGTTCATATTTTAATAAAAAAGTTCTATTATTTCATCATGCTCATTTGTGTTAAGGCACATAGAGCTATTCAAACACATTTTAGCAAAGTTTTCTCCCTTGTTGTGCCTCCTATATTCTTTTTATTTAAAAAAACATATATTTCTGTACAAACATCAAAATTTTAATCTTACATATTTTAAAACCATTAAAATATTTAAGTAACCCGAGTAGATGATAATAATAAAATGTTATCATGTGCTATCACAGTTAGTAATCCTCAGCCATAATCATTGATTGTGTGTGTGTGTGTGTGTGTGTGTGTGTGTGTGTGTGCCAATCCTATAGCTTGAACCCAGGTCTCTGGGTTGTTTTTGCTCAAGGCTACTGCTAGAACCACAGCTCCATTTCTGTATTTTTGCTGGTTAGAGATAAGAGTCTCACAGGTTTTTCTGCCTGGTCTGGCTCCAAACCAGGATCTTCAAGATCTCAGCCTTCAGAGTAGATAGGTCTGATCCAGCTAATCATCGAGTTTTTATTTTTTATTGTGATTGATTACATAAATTTCATAGTATTGTGAGATAGTTAAAGTCACAAACACATTCTACCTTAAATTGTCATTATCATGGTTGATAAAGTTTGTGAAAACTATGAGCTATTTCTTCCAGTTTGGATGATATGTACATTTCTTTCCTTTTGCTCAGTATTAGCTGTTCCCTCTTTCCTTCTCATTCCCTCCCTACCATCACTGCCCTTGAGTTGCTTAGTTCGTTTTCATAAATGTCCAGTGCAGCTGATGGGTCCCTTTGTTTTATGTTTTTCCCTGTTTCCCTCTGATTCTGTGTCCTCCTTCTACTTTCCCTCAGATGTGTGCGTATATACTACATATGTGGTCAGCATTGGGTCATTTAGTAATGATATGACAAGATGAGTGGAGGTCCTTTGTTTCTCGAGTCCTGTTTACTTTGTCGTATCTCCTTACAATTTGTATTTAACATCCACATATCAGGGAGACCATGTGCCATTTGTCTTTTTGCTCTTGACTTACCTCACTCAAAATGATTTTTTTCTAGCTCCATCCGTTTCCCTGTTAATGCCATTATTTTGTTTTTTCTATTGGCTGCATAATATTCCATTGTATATAGGTACCACAATTTTCGGATCATCTGTACTGGGACATCTGGGTTGTTTCCATATTTTGGCTATTGTGAACAGTGCAGCAATGAACATGGAGGTGCATGTATCCTTGTATCCTGGTGCCTGTTGCTCTGGGTAGATGCCTAGGAGTAGTATGTCTATGTCTTAGTAGAGATGTATATTTAGTTTTCTGAGGTACCTCCAGACTGCTTTTCAAAGTGATTGTATTAGTGTACATTCCCACCAGCAGTGTAATAAGGTTCCTCTTTCTCCCCATCCCTTCCAGCATTTGTTGTTGGCTGAATTTAGAATGTGGGCCATTCTGACTGGGATAAGGTGGTATTTCAGGGTCATTTTTATTTGCATTTCCTTTACAGCCAGGGATGATGAACATTTCCTCATATGTTTCTTTGCCATTTTTATCTCTTCTTCTGAGAAGTCTCTCTAGTTTGTTAGGTTTGAGAGGGATTAGTTTCTTGAGTTCCTTGTATATATTGAATATTAGGCCCTTGTCTGGTATATTGCTGGTAAATATTTTTTCCCAATTAGTTGGCTATCTTTTTAATTTGATTCTAGGTTAAAATATTTAAGTAACCCGAGTAGATGATAATAATAAAACGTTATCATGTGCTATCACAGTTAGTAATCCTCAGCCATAATCATTGATTGTGTGTGTGTGTGTGTGTGTGTGTGTGTGTGCCAATCCTATAGCTTGAATCCAGGTCTCTGGATTGTTTCTGAGCTCCGTTGTTTTTGTTTAAGGCTACTGCTAGAACCAAAGCTCCATTTCTGTATTTTTGCTGGTTAGAGATAAGAGTCTCACAGGTTTTTCTGCCTGGTCTGGTGTCAAACCAGGATCTTCAAGATCTCAGCCTTCAGAGTAGATAGGTGTGATCCAGCTAATCATTGAGTTTTTATTTTTTATTGTGGTTGATTACATAAATTTCATAGTATTGTGAGAATGTCTTTGGCTCCTTTGTTAAATATCAGCTGAGTATAAGCATGTGGTTTTATTTCTGGATCTTCTAATCTATTCCATTGTCCTTGGGGTCTGTTTTTGTACCAGTACCAAGCTGTCTTTGTTATTATGACTCTATAAGTGACTCTATAATAAAGTTTGAAGTTGACATCATGATCCCTCCCATGTTTCTTTTTTTCCCTAGAATTGTTTTTGCTATTCTAGATCTTTTGTTGTTCCATATGAATTTTTAGACTGTTTTTTTTCTATTTCAGATTTTATTGGGAATTGCATTGAATTTATATATCAATTTTGGCAGTATGGCCATTTTAACTATATTAAGTCTACCTATCTAAGAACATGGAAGGTCTTTCCATTTCCTGGTGTCCTCTATGATTTCTTTTATTAAGTTTTTATAGTTTTCATTAAATAGTTCCTTTACATCTTGGGTTAGATTAATTCCTAAATATATTTTTCAGGTTATTGTAAAAAGGGCTTGTTTTCTTGATTTCCTTTTCCCTTCCTGTACGTTGTTGGTGTACAGAAAGGAAACTGATTTTTGGCGTTAATTTTGTATCCTCTTACTTTGCTGAAGTAGTTTATAAGTTTTAAGAGTTTGAGGATGGCGTTTTTGATATCATTGAGGTATAATATCATGTCGTCTGCAAAAAGGGATAATTTAACTTCTTCCTTCCCTATGTGGATACCTTTAATGTCTTTTTCTTGCTTTATTGCTCTGGCTAAGGATTCCAGAACTATATTGAAGAGGAGTAGTATGAGTGGGTATCCTTGCCTTGTTCCTGATTTTAGGAGAATTGGTTGTATTTTTCCCTATTAAGTATATTATAAGCTATTGGTCTGTCATATATAGCCTTTATTGTTTTAAGCAATGTTCCTCCTATTATTCCTATTTTCTCCAGAGCTTTTATTTATTTTATTATTTTTTATTGTGAAATACTGTACAGAGGAGTTACAATTACATGAGCAAGACAATGAGTACATTTCTAATCAAGCATTGTAGCCTCCTCCTTTGTTTCCCCTTCACATCTCTTCCCATCCTCCCCCTGCCACCCCACCCAATCCTCCTCCTCCCCCCACCCACTGTACCAAAGTTGTAAAGTTGGTTTTTGACGTAACAACTTGTACATCTCATTGTTGCAATAGGTCCACTTGTATCCCTATTTAAACAATTTGTTTTTCCCCTTCCCTTCCACAAATTATACCAACATCAAATAGAGTGAAAGCAGGGATTATACCGTGGGGAATGGACATACAAAGCAACAAAGAAATAATCTTATAAATGTGTTAGAAACAATCACATGAAACAAAAAACATTTGAATACATACCTTTGAGTTCATTTCCTTAACATCAACTTATCTGACCTTTTCTGCTTGACTCAGACATATATTAGTTATTGCAAATAAGGGAAACCATGGGACCTATGTTTCTTTGCGCCTGGCTTACTTCATTTAATATTTTCCAAGTCTTTCCATTTCCTAACAAATGGGGCAATGTCATTCTTTCTGATGGAGGCATAGAATTCCATTGTGTACATATACCACATTTTCTTGATCCATTCACCTACTGAGGGGCATCTGGGTTGGTTCCATATCTTACCTATAGTAAATAATGCTGCAATAAACATAGTCATGCTGGTAGCTTTAGTGTGGTCTTGTTTGTGAACATTTGGGTAAATGCCCAAAAGTGTGATTTCTGGGTCATAGGGGAGCTCTATATGGAGTCTTTTGAGGAACCTCCATATTGCTTTCCAAAGTGGTTGAACAAGTTTACACTCTCACCAACAATGCAGTAAGGTTCCCTTCTGTCAATATCCCATCCAGCATCTGTTGTTTTTAGAGTTCTTGATTATAGCCAGTCTAACTGGAGTGAGGTGGTATCTCAGTGTTGTTTTGATTTGCATTTCTTTTATGGCTAGGGAGGTTGAACATTTCT
>NW_012267236.1:2231086-2235105 GCF_000151885.1 Dipodomys ordii | reverse complement strand
AAAGTGGTTGAACAAGTTTACACTCCCACCAACAATTATATTAAGTGAAGTAAGCCAGGCCCAAAGAAACATAGGTCCCATGGTTTCCCTTATTTGCAATTACTAGTATATGTCTGAGACAAGCAGAAATGGTCAGATAAGTTGATGTTAGGCAAAATTAAACCCATGATGAGGACTCAAATGTTTTTTCTCTCTTGTAATTGTTTGTAACATATTTATAAGATGATTTCTTTGTTGCTTTATATGTCCCTCTCCCATGGTATAACTCTAGCTACTCAGGAGGCTGAAATCTGAGGATCATGGTTCAAAGCCAGCCCAGGCAGGAAAGTCTGTGAAACTCTAATCGCCAATAAACCATCAGAAAACTGGAAGTCGCACTGTGGTTCAAGCAGTAGAATGCTAGCCTTGAGCTCAAGAGCATAGGAACAGCCCTCAAACCCAGAGTTCAAGCCCCAACACCAACAAAAAAACAAAAAAAGAATAGTTAATACCATTAAATTCAAGCAGATGGTACAGCATAATTGTAGAATGCAGAGGTTTGAGGCAATGATAACTCATGTTTTTGTTATTGTTTCAAAGTATTTTATATACAAAAATGTTATGAGTGAACTTTAGAAAACTATTGGCACCAAACCTACTTTTTTTTTCTGAGAGGTACGTGGTAGTTTTTATGAATTAGACATCAAAGTAAACAGGTTATTTTCTAACAGCCATTAGCTAAAAATGTGTATGCTTAACTGCAGGGAGACAATATTTTCAACATCATTTTGTTCACTATAGCACTTCCCATTTCATTAGCAATTCCAACCAAGTACCAAAATTGCTCTTTCATCGAAATCTACACATATGAAGGACTGCATAGAACTATCCCCAGGCTTCAAGACAGTTTGATGTGACACAGCAAAGTTTAATAATGTGGTCAGGTTTTGCTTCCATGAAAGGAAATATACTGCCTGCTGTGTACTATTGAATGTCTCAAGGAGTAGAAGTAGGAAATAAAGACTGGGTGAACTACAAGGGCATGCAGATGGGAAGTTTTAAGATGCTGAAGCGAATGTAGATAAGATGTTAAGGGCATGGGTATATTTGTGTAGGCAAGGACTGGTAATAGAGCTTCTTACATTCTGTTTATACCCATATATCCTTTTCCATTCCAATCTGCTGCTTTTGTTAACTAAACATTTTTCATCTCTAGTGGTGAGACTTTTCTTATTTTCTGAGTTTATGTATTGAAAAATGAAGACAATTTGACAGCTAACCTATCGTTTCAGGGCTTATTTCTAGGTTTGGAATGACTTTAATTTGCTCTGGAGGTTAATACAATAGTTACATGGAAAAAAATGTTTTCTAAAACCTGGTATTTTTCTTTAGAGAAACATTGCAATATGAAGTTTAACATGTCAATAACTTTCAGAGAACTCTGGCTTTCTCAGTATCAACTCTTAGGTTGTCACCAAACTTTTATATCTATTATTTATCATATCACACACATGACTGTGCTATGTTCTTTGTATCTACCTTTTGGACTGACATTTTATTCAAGAAAACACACTCATGAGTTCAATAAGTGACTGACTACTCTTAGTCTTTTTATTCATCTCCCCTAACCTAACATTATCATTGCTAGAGGGCTTTTTGGCAAACATAACTGTGTTAGCCTGGTGACATTTGTCACTGTTAGCATGCCACATTAAAGAGAAAGGAATGGCATGCCTCATCCATCACAAATGTGAACACTCCATAGTGGTTCAGATGACAGCATAAACCTTGGCAAGGTAACAATAGGGAGAGGTAATGACCATGAACTGGGTTGGCCAAAATGACAAAAAAATGAGACTTTTGATACATACTGATAGGAAACCTATTCTGTATTTCCTGTAAAATGTTAATTCTCCTACAGTCTTTCTTTTTTGACTCTTTAAGGGATAGTTACATGAGGACATGAAAAAAAATATCTTAATGTATTTTCAAAATATTAACAATAAAATAGCCAGGCACTGGTGGCTGTAATCCTAGCTACTCAGGAGGCTGAGATCTGAGGATCGAGGTTCAAAGCCAGCCTGGGCCAGAAAGTCTGTGAGACTTTTATCTCCAATAAACTACCAGAAAACCAGAAGTGGCACTGTGGCTCAACTGGTAGAGTGCTAGTATTGAGCTGAAGAGCATGGGGACAGCACCCAGGCCCAGAGTTCAAGCCCCACAACTGACAAAAACATAACAAAAACAAACAAAAAGCAATGAAGTTCAAAATTCAGTTTAAGATATGGATTCCTTTTTCAAGATTCTGTGTGTTCCACAGAAGATACTTATACCAAATTAAAACAAAAAATCTCTTCAACCAAATTCTTCTGTAGAAGTTTATACAATTTCTTATTTTCATTTGTTTTTGCTGGTCCTGGGGCATGAGCTCTGGACCTGCGCAGTGTCCCTGAGCTTCTTTTGCTCAAGGCAAGTGCTTTATCACTTGAGGCACAGTTCTACTTTCAACTTTTTTTTTTTTGTTGGTCATGGGGCTTGAACTCTGGGCCTGGGCATTGTCCTCAGCTCTTAGCTGAAGGCTAGCCCTCTACGACTTGAGCCATAGCACCACTTCCAGAAGTTTACACAATTAAATACTTGGTATACAATCTCAATTGAATTGCACATTGAGGAACATGGCATCTTCTCTTCTATAGTAGGGCAAAAATATTATTGGCCTTTTTGTAGCTTCACCTTTCGTGAGACTCCGGAGCAATGGATTGCTATGGAGAGACGTGGACTATATGACAGTGAAAGAGGAGTAGATGAACTTTCACCTCACGTGGAAACCATAATCCAGGCTGTTCATAATCAGATGACTTCGGATTTCTGTGTTAGAGTGTGTATATGCAGTTTCCTGGGATCCCACCAGATAGAAGCTCTATGAAGTGATTGCCATTGAGGTCAGGATAAGTACAAAGTCAATCCAGATGGCTTTCTTATCCCACAGAGAAGCTTTTTGTCTTCTATGGAATTACATTTCCTAAAGGAGCACATCAGCAGAAAATCCTCATTTCCTCTTCAAGACTTTGGGATTCCAAGACGTACATGGAATTATTACTTAGACCTTGTATTTAATCTTTGATCCCCATGTCTGAATATCAGCCTAAAGGCAAGATGAATAAAAGACTTCCTACTTTATCCTGTTGTTCCCTCCCTCCTGCAATTCAGGGAATTATCAGCCCTGTCACTGCTTGCAGTGTTAGATGTGGCAATGCATGAAAGCTCTAGACTTTGATAGAATGAGGAGGTGGCAGGGAAAAAGCTATTTTCCCTTACATCCTCTGGCAGAGTACTGAATAATATACTCGTCTTTCCCCATGTGTTCACTCACTGCCTTTCACAGGTATTTCCCTAATGCATGTGATGACATTCACTACGCTGAGTATTGGATGGAAAGCTAGCCTAGATAATAACCAGTTTTAAGGACAGCACTTAGTTTGTAGCTAAGTCATTTTTTTCTACCCCCTCTCCCAGAAGATAACCTAGAACCTTTGACAGAACAGCTCATCTAAAAAAATAGCTTTATATAATCTATACTCTAGAATTATATAGTTGTAAATTTTATTATAAGAGCAACTGGTTGAGCTTATGACTTTATTGGTTTAGGCATGACTCTATGTTATGGCATTCAGGTAATTCTGATACAAACCCAAACTTTGGAATCAGTTTTTATTTTTTAATGCCTATTACTATTTATAGCTAGAACATGGCTAAAAACTGACTCAAAGTTAAAGGGAAGATTGTATGATACTTGTAGTGTTATAAATATTAAGTAGGGAGGTGAAAGCTGTAACCATTATGATCACAAAAATTTACAAAAATTTAAGAGATATAAATCTATAGATCCTTGGTGTAGAAGAGAAACTGAGCTACAGACAACAGACTGAAAATTAGTCAACTAATTTTTTTTATTTATTTTATTTGTGAACATACTGTACAGAGGGGTTACAATTACATGGGCAGGATAATGCATACATTTCTTACCAAGCATTGCAGCC
>NW_012267236.1:2184565-2218491 GCF_000151885.1 Dipodomys ordii | reverse complement strand
GATTTGTTGTTGGGGGATTTAATTTTTTGAGTTCCAGGTATATTTTAGATATGAGACTCTTGTCTGTTATATGGCTTCTCCAGAGCTTTTAACATGAATGAATGCTTTATTTTATCAAAATCCTTTCCCACATCAATGGAGATAATCATG
This sequence comes from Dipodomys ordii, assembly GCF_000151885.1. Taxonomy (NCBI): domain Eukaryota; kingdom Metazoa; phylum Chordata; class Mammalia; order Rodentia; family Heteromyidae; genus Dipodomys; species Dipodomys ordii. The sequence goes on along the minus strand of NW_012267236.1, from coordinate 2,218,341 downwards.
TAGATTGACCTTGGATCTGTTGATGTGATGGGTTACATTTATTGATTTACATATGTTAAGCCGTCCCTTCATCTCTGGGATGAAGCCTATTTGACTGTAATGTATAATTTTTTATATGTTTCTGGATTCTGTTGGCTAAAATTTTATTGAGGATCTTTGATTCTGTGTTCATCAAGGAGATTGGTCTCTAGTACTCTTTTTTGTTGGGTCTTTGCCTGGTTTGGGGATGAGTGTGATATTGGCTTCATAGAATGAGTTTGGGATAGGTCCCTGTTTCTATTTCTCAGAAGAGTTTGAGGATTATGGGTTTTAGTTCCTCTTTAAAGGTCTTAATAGAATTCTGTAGTGAATCCATCTGGAGCTGGGCTTTTCTATGTTGGAAGACTTCTGATTGTTTTCTCTATCCCATTTTAAGATATTGGCTTATTTAATTGATTTATTTCTTCTTGGTTCAGTTTGGGCAATTTGTATTTCTCTAAAAATTCAACCATTTCTGCTAGGTTTTCCTTCCTTAGTGAGTATAGATTCTGGAAATAATTCTTTATAATTGTTTGAATGTCTTGGGTATTTGTTGTGATTTTTTCCTATGGCACCCCTGATCTTATTGATTTGAATTTCATCTCTTCTTTTTTTAATCTTGCCATAGGTTCATCAATTTTATTGATTTTTTTCAATAAACCAGTTTTTTGTTTTATTAATTTTATTTATAGTTTCCTTAGCCTCTATCTCATTAATTTTAGCTCATATTTTGGTTATCTCACTCCATCTAGTAACTTTAGGTTCAATTTTTTCATGTTTTCTAGCAGTTTCGGTTGCAACATGAGATTATTTACTTGGTCTGTCTGTATTTTTTTTTTGATGTCTGCAATGAGAGCAATAAAATTGCCCCTCAGGACTGCTTTTGACATGTCCCACAGGTTACTTTGTGATGTGTATTCATTTTCATTGAATTGTAGGAACTTTTTAATTTCGTCTTTAATTTCTTCTGTTACCCAGGAGTTGCTCAGAAGTGTGCTGTTGAATTTCCTTGTATTTGAAAAATTTTTATGGTATGCTTTGTTATTGAGAACTAGTTTGATTCGACTGTGATCAGATAGAATACAGGGAATTATGTCAATTTTCTTGTATTTGCTTAAATTCCTTGTATGAACTATGATATGGTCTATTTTGGAGAGAGTTCCATGTACTGCTGAGAAGAATGTGTGTACTAGGTTCTTGTAGGATGGAAAACTCGGTAGATGTCAATTAATTCTGCTTGAGATATGGCATCATTTAATTCAGAGCCTTCTTTGCCAATCCTCTAGTTGGTAGACCTGTCCTTCTGTAAGAATGGAGGATTTAAATCTCCTAGTATTATTGTATTCAGATCTATTGTATTCTGTAAGTTTAAGAAAATTTGCTTAACATATTTGGGTACACCAATGTTTGGGGAGTGTGAGTTGTTAATGGTAATATCTTCTTCTTGGATTGTTCCCTGTATTAAAATGTAGTGTCCTTTGTCTTTTTCTATTGATTTTAATGAAAAGTTTATTTTATCAGATAGCAGGATGGTAATGCCTGCCTTCTTGCTGGGAGCATTTGCATGGTAGATCTTCCTCTATCCCTTCACTCAGAGTTTGTTTTTATCTTTGGCTATGAGATGCGTCTCTTGAAGTCAAAAAAGATGAATGGGTCTTGTTTTCTGATCCAATCTGCAGTTCTTTTTCTTTTGATTGGTAAATTGATCCTGTTAATATTTGTGGTTATTATGGATGATGCATTGAGAGATGCAGTGTGTTTCCTGTCATTTTCCTGCTTTCCTAAGTTTTTCTTCTTTCCATTCCTTCTGTCCTTACTCAGTTGGACTTCTAGTGATATCTGTCTGATGTGGATCCCTGATCTTGATTGTTTTCTTCAGGTGGTATTCCCCCTCTTAATATTCCTTGAAGTTCTGGCTTATTGTTTATGAATACCTTTAGTTTTTCTTTATAACCCCTGCTTTCACTTTACTATTAAAAATTTTAGTTTTTCCATCAAATATGAATGCTAGCTTTCCTGGGTATACCCAGTCTGGGTTGGCAGTTATTGCTTCTCAGGGCTCAGATGGTACTTTCCCAGGATTTCCTTGCATTCAGTGTCTGTGTGGAGTGATCTGCAGTGATTCTGATTTTTTACCATTACAATACAGCTCCTTTGTTTTCGTTGTGTGCAATATGATTTATTATTCAGATCTATCATTTTTACTATAATGTGCCTAGAAATGTTCCTCCTGGGATCTTGCTTGTTAGGTGTTATGTATGCTTTTCTTATGTAGGTAAGATTTTCTCTTTTATGATTGGGGAAATTTTCAGTGACAATCTTATTGAATAGATGTTGCATTCCTTTATTCTGGTATTCTTCATCCACCCCAATTATATGAAGGTTAAATTTCTTGGTCCTGCATGCTTGGTTTTGGACTTCCCTTTGGCATAGTTTGTTTTTTTTCATATCTGTGACTTTTTTTGTCCAGTTGCTGCATTTTATCTTCTGTACCTGATATTCTGTTTTCCATTTCATTCACTCTGTTAACTATGGCTTTCCTTGTGGTTTGTATGGAGGAAATTGAACCATTTATGACTTCTATGTTGGTTCTCTTAGCTCTTAGTGAAGTGTATGCTGCATCTATTTTTTGAATGCATCTCCTGTTTGAAATCCTGTATCTCTTTTTATAATTCATGTCTTTGTTCTTTAAACTTCTTATCTATTTCTTACTTTAATTCTTGAGTCATTGCCTCTAACATCTCTTGGATGCAGTGTTTGTCTTCCATTTCTGTTTTGCTTTCACTGGGACTCTTCCCTGGGTGACTGCTGGCCTTTGGGGGTGGCTTGCTATCTTGACCCAAACTCTGACTGTTTTGGTCAATAGGTGGCTGTCTTTGCTTGATTCTGGGTTGGTTCCTGAATCAATTGATGACCTTTTCTCTCAGTTCTGGGTTGGCTGGGCAAGTCTTTACCTGGTCTCAGTTCTGTTGGGGGAGAGGCCGGCCTCCAGCTGCTAGTCTGACCCATGTAGTACTCTCAGCTGTCTGCTGGAGATCGCAGGCGATTCCCGCCTTTAGCCAAGGACTAAGCAGCCTAGACTGCTCGTGCTTCCTCCTACAAGTGTTCTTGGCAAGACCAGGTGTGCTGGGTGTATTCTCCCAGTTCCTGGAGTCCACTATGAGTTTCTGACTATAATCAGGTGATGGCAGCCTGAGCTCTCCAATCCCCAGCCTGGGATACACAGGTCAGGCTCTGCTAGGATTTGGGCTTCTGGTTCTCCTGCCCTGGACACAGGTCTTTTGCCATCATGGGTGTGATTGGGGGGAGAGTGGTTCCCTGCTTTACCCCCTCTACTGATGCATTTGCTCAGCTTCTGACTTCAGTCAGCTAGGTTATCCAGCTCAGGCATCCAATCCCTAGGCCTGGCTCTAACTCCTGATCCCCAGCATGGGACACACTGGTTTGGCTCAGGTGGGACCTGTGCTGCGGGGTTTCCTGTTTGGGGTATGCAGTTCAGATTTCTTCCACTGCTGGCTGCTGTGGCCCATGGGTGCTGTTCCTGGCTTGAACACTTAAGCTCCCTACCAGGGGCGCTCTTGGTCAAGCCTGGTGAGCTGGGTGTGTTCCACAGGCTGGTGGAGCACTTGCACAGTTCCCAGTTTTAGTGGGACCTGTAGTCCAGGTGGTAGAGGAAGGAATCCTGGTCAAGCTCTGGGTTTACCACCAGCACTGGTCTCACAGGGGAAGCTGTCCCCAGTGGGGTACTAGAACTGATTAGGAGCTGTCCAGCAGTGCTGTGGCAGATCACTGTTTCTGTAGGATATAGGTAGCTGGTTCCTACTGGGCTCTGTGTTCTGTTAAGATGATTGTGGGCTGGGCCAGTTGGCAGTGGTGGCTCCTGGTCTGTGTTTCACACCATCTCTGTCTCTGTTTATGCTGTTTGAGTTAGCTCCACAGGCATGGCTTTGGTGGAATGGCACAGAGCTGCCCAACTGGTCAGGGATGGGGGAGGGGTCTTTGAGCAGGTTCTGAGCTGGGAGGTCTTTGTCTCTGTTTGCACTCTCTGGGTCAGCACTGGCACCCTGGGAGTCTTCTGCACTGGTGTTATGTGGAAGTATCTCCGTAGTTCTGGGGTTTCCCCCATGGCTGTGGCTGGGCAGCTTTGGTGGGATATTGTGGGGTCACTCCGCCTGTGAGGGGTGGGGGATGGGTCTTTGTGCAGGTTCCAAGCTCCGAGGTTGCTGTTTGCAATTAGCAAACACCTTGGGGGTCTTTTGCGCTGCCATTGTGCAGAGGACCCACTGTGTTTCAGGGGTCTCTAGCAGCCCCAGGCTGCTGGAGGGGTGGGGTAGGAGAGGCGAGTGTCTTTGTGCATTTTCATTCTGAATTTTTTTTCCTTTTTTTTCCCACCTGCTGTTTTTCTCTGGGTGTTTGCCTCTTTGCTGTTGTTGGTCTCTTGGAGAAACTGAGTATTGAAATTCGAACTATGTTTGGTTGGAGAGAGCTGTGCTGTTTCCCTACTGTTCCATTGCCATTTTGGCCCACCTCTAATCATTGAGTTTTATAAAGGGAATTATAATCTTATTCTAATCTTAAAAGAGAATTTTAATCTAATTTTTAAAAGAGAATTTTAATATTATTTCTCCACTGGAGACATGTTTCCAACCTTTACTTATGCCTTCATATGTTTTTAAATTTTTAGACTATAGTATCATAGCTAGCAAATATCATTAACAAAGCTTACTATTTTTTTAATCTTTAGAACCATTCCTTTTCTTTATCAGAACCTTCGTGTTAGTGAAATGATGTTTAGAAACTGTTGGGCAGCAGAGTTTCATAAGTAAGGATCTAATGTGATCTCAGGAGAAGCGATCATTTTTATCTTCATTGTGGTTGAAATGTCATCACAGAATTGAAAATGGTTTGACTAATCTGTGTTGAAATGGAAGTTATTGGCCTGTCTCCCTCAAAAACACGTTGAGAAGAGGAGCAATGAACTAACATCATATTCATAAAGGGCGTCAGAATTTACGAGATGGGAGCAGCTTGCTTACCTCTGTGAAGATAAGTGTCTTTCTCTTCTTTTAGCAACTGGGAAACAGAGGCTCAGACAGGTAGTCTATCTTGAGCTGCCAAGTGTTGGCACATAACGGGGGGAGGCCAGGCGTGGTCTTGTGCTTCATCATTCACTATTGATTTTTCTTACAGAAGAGGACCTGGGTCGAGAAGACAAAGTATTTGGAGTCTTTTATTAACATTTTTTCTTTTAATGCTCAGCTACAACTGCTTCCCACTCCCCTTCCACATGCCTAGAGACTGATGTAGGCGTAAGTATAAGTATCAACACACTTGTTTCCTACCTATTAGATGGCAGCGAATGAGAAGCTGTGCAACTATCTTCCTTGTCACACTCCCACAGTGATTTTTTTTTTACAGAAAAATAATAGGGGCAGGGGGTGTGAGATGATGCCTGCGCTCCCTTCCAGCTCTCACATTCTGTGACTCCACCATGCTGAGACGAGAATAAATACCAAATTGCCCACAGAACAAATTAATCCGCGTCAGACAAATGCGAGCAATGGAGCTGTCATCTTTGAAAGATAGTAGGACTGACAGCATTGTATTGCTGACAGCATTCCTGACAATCATTCAGAAATTGATAAATGCCTGGAAAATGAAGCAATCGGAATTTGTCTGCTTTGCTCTTTTAACAATTTCTGACTATGAATTCTGTGGACTTTATAGAGGCAACTGTGGAATGGACATGGGTCTTAGGTATCTGCTCAAAATCTCTTTCAGGGTCCCTCTTCTGTTACCCTGAAATAACATTTCTTTGCCTTCCACAGAGGTTCACACAAAAACTAGCTTGTTGACATTTCTACTTTAAAGACCCTTTCAAGGTCCATCCTATGCAAGTTAGAAGAGCAGATGTTAGTTCGATCTGAAGTTTGAAGGCAAAAGTTCAAAAAAGAGCCAGGGTCCTGGGTTGTAAAAGAAGACGTGAGACTTTCTAGGTAGAATGACAAGTTTGCCAAGATCAGCCATGTAGTAGCAAGGCATAGAGTGTCAACAATATGTTAGCAAGAAGATGCCAGCTTAAAGAAACCAGAAAAGAAACAGAATGACCTGTGAAAGGAATGAGCAGGGGAAGGAGAAGTCTTTAGTGATTAAGTTAATTTTCCTTTTTCTTCTTTTTCTCCCTGTTCTTCTGCCATTGAGAAGTTAGCAGCAGTTCCAGCAATTGCTATGAACAGAATGAGCCTTTAAGAGTGGAAGTTCAGGTGATTAACCTGACACTTAAAAGCCCGCTCTTTCTCTTGTCTTATTAAAAACAAGCATTGCAGAAGTGGGTCCCCATAGACCCAGAATATATCCAGAGCCCTTAGCTTTCCTCTTTTAAGCTACCAACAAAGTGGAGAATTCATATATTTGAGGACTGCAAAGGCCAGTCTGAACTAAGTGACTGTTGGTGGTAAGATATGCTGACCTGGAGCCTTTAAACTTCAAAAATACCTGCCAAGTTCCTCCTTGCAAATTCTTTGACAAAAATAGACAAACTGGATGGAGGGTGTACTTTTTTTGGTCCAGTTAAAATAGTGTAACAATATTTTAGTGAAATTCTCAAAATTTTAATTCACATACTTCTGCTTTTATTTTCTTTCACTATCTTTCATGTCTCCATTAATATAATCAAGTAACTTGGTGATTGCCAATGAACAGAGTATTAAAGAGTCATGTTTAATAATATAATATACTGTATATATAAAGAAAATTACAAAAATTGACTTTTAAATCTAAGTTAGATAAAAGAAATTTTCACGTGCAAGATTACGTTTGTTTGTTTGGTTGGTTGGTTGTGGGGCTTGAACTCTGGGCCTGGGTGCTGTCCCTCAACTCTTCAGCTTAAGGCTAGCTCTCTACCACTTTAGCCACAGTGCCACTTCAGTTTTGGCTTGGGGAGGGGGGAGATGGGAAGGGATGAGAAGGGGAAACAAAGAAGGAGGCAACAATGCTTGATAAGAAATGTACTCATTACCTTGCCCATGTAATTGTAACCCCTCTGTACAGAATTTTCACAATTAAAAAAAAAAGAAAGAAGAGAGGCAAAGTGAGAAGTAGGAAAAAATAAAAGAATTATTATTATAATTATATAAAATTATATATTATTATATAAAAGAAATCTATAATCTAGTGATGTGTAGTAGATCCACAGATGGATAATTATAATTCAATGTATTCAAATCAAAACCAGAATCAACTAAAGACATAACAAATACAGAATAATGAAATCACCACATGTGGGGATGGGTGTGAGAGAAAGGAGATACAGTTTATTGGAGATTAGAGTCTCACGGACTTTCCTGCCGAGGCTGGTTTTGAACTGCGATCCTCAGATCTCAGCCTCTTGAATAACTAGGATTATAGGCAGGAGCCACCAGTGCCCAGCTAAGATTGTGTTTTTATTGGTGCAAGTTATCTCTAATATGCATAAATAAGATTAAAAAATACATTGGGGGAGGTGGGAAGGTGGCTCAGTGGTAGAGCGTTTGCCTTGCATGCATGAGGCCCTGGGTTCAATTCCTCAGCACCACATAAGCAAAAAAGAAAAAAGCCGGAAGTGGTGCTTTGGCTCCAGTGGTAGAGCGCTAGCCTTGAGCTGAAGAGCTCAGGCCCAGAGTTCAGGCCCCACGACTGGACCCCTCCCCCCCCAAAAAAAGTTAAAAAAATACATTGGGATATGATGAATTAAACAAGATTCTAGATACATACTGTGAGATAAAAATTGGATACTCTTAGGATGCACAAAGGCACAATGCCTAAGTGCCTCTTCATATTTAAATAAAATAATATACATAATGAAATGAACTCTAGCATATGGAAACAAGATACCTCTTTTTCACTTTTTTTGTTTTTAGTTTTTGATAATTATGTCTTCTTTATCTTATGTATGGTGTATTCAAATGTATATCTTTGGAGGAGTTGGGGAGGAGGGTATAGAACTCGAGGGAAAAGGGTGAAAAACTGCAGCAGTAGAGCTCAGTGAACAACGATGATAAGCAAAGTATGCATCTCATGGGTGGGAAGAAGGGACTGCGAGGGAATGAGGAAACAAAAGACACTGTATGAAAGGGAATGTACTCTACCTGACTCGTGTAAATGTAATCCCTCTGCATGTCACCTCTGTAATAATAAAATAAGCTACTACAAATGGAAAAGATTGTTTTTATCAATTAATGTATCTAAATTGTGGCAATCATTTGTATAATAGCTTAAAATATTTGGTACTCTATAAAAAAGTAAAAGTTAAATGGCTTAAGAAACTAAGCATATAATTATTGTTGATAGAGCAGAATATTTGATATTTTCATACCAAATAAATATTTGGTACCAAGAATTTATAGTTTGACCACAACCAGTTGTTTATTCTCTTCTGTCTAAAAAGAAGCAAATGGCTCTGCTTCTCTAATAATTGGAAATTCTATTTAGTGCGTGATATGGCTATAGGGACACAGTGAGAGCTTCATTTACTGGCCCTCTCTGCCTTTCTTTTCCCCATTTCTCCTTCATTAGGGTTTCCATTTAATCTCCTCCAAATCTATCCTAGTGTATAGATTGCTCCCTGATTATCACTTTCCCTGAATAATATGCTTCCTCCTACTTTCCATGGATGGAAAAAATAGCAAACATGACTTGAGTAGATATTAGAACATTCTGACATAGGATAAGAAGCTGTGACCTAGAAATGATGATAATTTCCTGAGATACCAAGGACTTCAGGGCATTTGTCAGTCTCATATAGCATTATTTTGTTTTCTCTTTATCAATTTTGTGTAATCCATAGGTTTAAAATGGATCGAAGACAATGGAAGTTACTTGTATGCCAATAAATTGGAATTATTAGTCATAATAAGTAGAAAGTACCACAGATTAAACACACATGTGTTTTTAAAAGAAAACATTTAGAAAAATCATTTCACTATCAGTTTTCTGAGACAAAGATTTTTCAGTTGCATAGTCATAAAAGAGGACATGAATGATTCTGATCTATACCGTCTACACTGCAAGAAAAAAATGCACAGTCTTATCATGGACAATAGTAGATAAAAGACTGTAGAGCAGGAGAGAGTATAAAGGTTGGAGAAGTGAGTGAAGAGGGGAGATGGTGGAACTCAAAGCTGTGGCCAACACTTCTATATATAACAAAGTTGTACACATTACCCCGTGCAGGTCCAAAAAAAAAACATCTATGCTCTTTTGTGGTTTAATATCTAAGTATTATCTAAGGAAAGGATTTACTTTTTTATGAAAAACCTGGTAGGGTCTGGAAAGTTGGCTCAGTTGGTAGAGTGCTTGCCTTGCATGCATGAGGCCTTGGGTTCAATTCCTCAGCACCACATAAGCAGAAAAAAGCCAGAAGTGGTGCTGTGGCTCAAGTGGTAGAGCGCTAGCTAGCCTTGAGCTGAAGAGTTGAGGGACAGTGCCCAGGCCCAGATTTCAGGCCCCAAGACTGTAAAAAGAAAGAAAATAAAAGAGAAGAAAAGAAAAGAAAAAAGAAAAAGCTGGTACACATTATCATTAGACAGTGACGTGAAAAGAGATCAGTATATTAGTAAAGAAATTAACTTTGAAATTAACTCTGGAAAAAGTTTCAAAACAATGTCAGATGATGAATCATTAGTACACATTTCTAGAAGAATCCACATATTCCTTAGAATGCTTGTCTAAACTTGGCCTAATTGTGTTCTGCATCTCACAACAGAACAAAGTAAGAAGTAGGTGAGAATGCGTACTCCGAGTGTCCCTCTCCCTTCCCCTCCTCCTCTCTTCTCCCCTGCACATCTCATAAGTGGGCAAAGTATTGCATTTTCTTAGTGTTCCAATACTATGAGAAACAATGCAGTCATGCAACACATCTCCTTATAAAATTTAATTTCTCAAACCAAGCTGCAGGGGGAGGTTTATGGATAACAAGGAGAAAGGGAAAGGAAAATTTGTGTGTTGTGGGGGGGGAGTGTAATTTTCCTAGGATTGAAAAATAATTCAAAACTGCAACAAATCAATAAAACAGATAAATCTTCTCCAGCAGAAGATATACATCTGGAGAAGATGTACATTGTATGAGTTGTAGCTTTATTACTGAAGACACTCACAATGGAATGAGCAGTAGAAATGAGAGGTTTGGGAAAGTTCCATGATTTTGAACAAGCAACTATTCCATACTTTGCATGCTTGAATGTTAAGAAGTACCCTGTTGAGATTGTATACCATGTATACTATGCCTTTCCATCTCTGGCCTGTGAGATTGCTCAGATGTCCCCAAACCTTCTACCCAGATTCAAAGATGTGCATTTAGTGAAGAAAATATCTCTGATACATATAGTAGCATTGTGATGCTTATTCAAATACCTTATAAAGCTTCTAAGCACGATCCCTTCAACCTACTCTTCTTATCTCTCCTTCCACTTCCCTCCAGAAAATAAGGCCATCTCTTTCCCATATGAAATTGTTGGAGCTGTAAAACGTGATCCTTTATTATATTGTTTTCTTTATCACCCATTATGCTGTTTAGGAGGCAATAAACTCCTCTATTTCATCTGTATGGTCAGTGCAGCAAGAAGACAGAAGCTCATGATGCATGTAATGTGGTTATGGACAATGATTTACCTGGGATCTTGTTTTCTGAGAACAAGCGAGCATTTGGTTGCCTGGGTAAAGGAGCACAGTGTGGATGTCCTCCAGAGGCTTCTCAGTTCAACCCCTAGGGTTCGCCAGAGTGAAATAAATAGCCCTTGTCAGGACTTCAAATGGAGGCAGTCTTTCTGCTAGACCTCTATCACCCTCCACCTAGCTGGGAATTGCTGCAGACAAAGACATTCCAGCCCCCGCCTTTCCAGTTGGAGGACAAGAGTGTTAGAGTACCATGGGCCTAAGGAGTTACTAGAATTCCAGCACCAACAAGGACATTTTGCCCTGTTTCTGTATCCACTGTCATCTCTGCCTAAAGATGCTGTTGGTGAACAGACATACTGTAGACACGTTATCACTGTGCATGGAGAATGAACATTGTTGCAAAGAAGAATGTCTCTCAGCTGACAGAAGCTTCTTTGAAATAAATATATCTGAACATTTCGTTTATATGCTCTAATTATTTTTTAAAATTTCTTATCTAGACTCCTTAAATCTGTTGAGGTTGTTACAAGAAGAGGGGATGAGGGATAAGGGGATAACAAGAGGGTGGGTTTGATTAGGATTCATTTTTTTTAAATAAGTTTTTTTTGTTGTAAATATACTGTACTGAGGGGTTACAGTTACATGAGCAAGGTAATGAGTACATTTCCTATCAAGCATTGTTGCCTCCTCCTTTGTTTTTCCCCTACCATTCCTTCCCTCCAACCTCTGTAGCCATAAAAAACACAAATCAAAACAACATTGAGAATCCACCTCACCCCAGTTAGAATGGCTAGAATCAAGAACTCTAATAACAACAGTTGCTAGAGGGGATGTGACACTGTTAGTAGGAGTGTAAACGTGTTCAACTACTTTGGAGAAAGCAGTATGGAGGTTCCTCAAAAGACTCCACATAGAGCTCCCCTATGACCCAGCAATCCCACTTTTAGGCATTTACCCAAATGATCACAAACAAGACCATACTAAAGCTACCAGCATGACTTTGTCTATTAAGCATTATTTATCATAGCTATGATGCATTTTATGTATATATATATATATATATAGGTATATGTATATATATATATACACAAGTGTATCCATGTGTGGTTTCAATATATATATATATATATATATATATAGGTATATGTATATAGGTATATGTATATATATATACCTATATATATATATATATATTGAAACCACACATGGATACACTTGTGTTCAACTAACACACACATGAAATGAAAAATGGAAACCATCCTCCCCTATTGGCCTGTTGCTTACCTCAGTGAACTCTTTAATCGATTTTTCTTAAACTTGTAAAGGTGTGGAGTACAGAGGAGCCACAGTTACAGTTACAGTCAGGTAATGAGTACATTTCTTTTTGAACATTGTCACCCCTCCCTCACTCTCTCTCAGATTTCCCTCTCCCCACCCCTGAACCCTCAGGTTGTATAGTTCTTTTCCAGCATTTCTGTGCTTCCCTTGACCCTTCCCTTCCCCAAATCAGATAAATTTATATACAAGATAAAGGGTATAGAAATCAAAAACTGTGACAAAAGAGAGTAAGTCAAATGAAATAAAAGGAACCACAAACAGTATAATAAAAAGATATTTTGTTTCGATTTATGGGAGTTCAGTTTGATAAGCATCATTGTATATGGTCATAGGCACATACCTATTGAGCCTTGTGATCCTCTCCTAAGAATTCTCCTTTGGTCTCACCATGTGAAATGTTTAAAGTCCTGTTTATCATGTCCAAGTGTAATTTTTTTGTCTTTTACTCTCCATTGGGTTTACTTGTAGATTTATAGGCATATTCTAATTATTACAGATGAGGGAAGACATACAGCCTATGTTTCTTGTGGCCTGGATTACTTTCCTTAATATAATTTTTTTCAAGTCTTTCCATTTCCTTATCAATGAGGCCATGCCATTCTTTCTGATGGAACCATGGAGTTTCACTGTGTATATATACCACATGTGCTTGAGGGACATCTGGGTTGATTCCGTATCTTAGTTAAACAATGCTGTATAATCCATTTTAACAAGCCATTCTGTGACTGACTTGTATCCATTTCAGACCTGTACTTTACTAGTGTCCTTATACCTGGAGAGTATGAATTCACCATATGGCCTCTTTTATGGTGTCCTTTATATTTTTCATTGGCTGGCAAACAATTTACCTATCAGTTCTTCTTAGCTATGCCCTCTTACCATCATTTCTGTTTCCAAAATATGCATTCATTTTGAATGCTGATCCCTAAGAAACATGATGTCAGAAATAATATAATATCAAGTGGCTCAGTCTGAATGGCTATCACAAAATATCATAAACCAGAGGCTTATAACAACAACCTGGATTTCCCAAAGCTCTGGAGACTGAAAACTCCAAGATCCCTTTGGTGGAAAGGCCACACTCTGATTTATAGATGTTATAGTTGCACTGTGTTCTGATATGGTGAAAGAGCAAGGCAGAGTTCTCTGGTATCTTTTTTTTGAAGTGGATTAACTCCCTCATGATCTAACCATCTTTTGGTTGTTTTTTTTGGGGGGGTCCGGTCATGGGGCCTGAACTCGGGGCCTGGGTGCTGTCCCTCAACTCTTCACCTCAAGGCTAGCACTCTACCACTTGAGACACAGCGCCACTTCTGGCTTTTTTCTTATGTGGTGCTGAGGAATCGAACCCAGGGCCTCGAGCATGCGAGGCAAGTGCTCTACCACTGAGCCACTTTCCCAGCCCCCCAGATCTAACCATCTTTCAAAGTCTACACATCCTAAATCCATGGCATTGGTGATCAGCACTCGACATGAACTTTACCAAGACACAGATGTTCAGATCATACTATATTAGTAGATGTTAACATTCAAAAGGCATTATTCAATCAGCTGAGGAAAATATTGAGATGAATAAGGCATAAAAAAGAGATTTATTTTAGGAAGTTGGAGAGCAGGAAGTGGAAGTGGATGGTTCATTGTGTTGCTTCCTTGTGCATTTTTCTTCTAATAGATGACCAGTCTCAACTCTCTTTTTGTTGTTGTCGATACCTAGTGGGCCCTACTGTGATCCATAGAGTATTGGGTTTTTATTCTGAAGTCAAATTTATTTTTCACACACTCTGTTGTCTTAATATCTATGGATTCAAATTGAAAAATGAACATTTCCATGCAACATTTATGTTACAGTTTGTTGCTTCAAAGTTGTTTAGTATAGCCTTCTTATTTTCACTTAGTCAATTTTCTGTCCCCTCTTTCCTTTCTTTTGTTCATTTTTAATAAACTTATTCTGTGAGTATTATTAGTTGCTCTGGCATCATCTCTGAGATTTACTAACAGTCCCATGTTTGGGATAAATGCCCCGAAAGACTGTTAGATACAAAATAAAAGGCACAGTAGAAATAGTACCCTCTCTTTTCCTGGAAAAATTAAGCAACCAGGACAGGCATAGGGTGGTTGATACAGTATCATATATATTTATGATTATCTTACTTAGTTACTCTAATTTGTTGAGAATGATATGTTTACCTTTTGCTTCCATAAAGTGGAGAGCAATGAAGAATTCAACACTCATGTGGCCAAATTCATGCCTATTGTGTGAGCATGAGACTGAGCATTCACATTCCTACTTATAGAGGAAGAAAGTGGCATTAAGTAATGAAATGAGTTTCTCAAGGTCATGGTTAGTACAGGACAGTCTCAGAGCAGGGAGCAGAAGAAATTCTAATTTAAAAGTGTCCTGAAAAGATAATAGTCCTTTTATATCAATAGGAACTTGTAACTGAAGACATTTGCTTTATCATACTTTAACATAAGTATTGGTAACTTTTTGATTAAGGTCATTGACATGGGGGATGAAGGAGAAAGAGAGAGAGAGAAAGACTGCTATGAAGGCAAGCTGTTTGACACTGTCTATAAAATATTATTGTTGTTTCTCAGTGTTATCCCAGAGGGATAGTTAAATCTAAGAAGCACTAATTTATATGTCAGACCAATAACACAGCCCAACAGAAGATCAATTTAAATAGACATTTATTTGTTGATTTTTTATTTTTAAAGACACACTATTAGAATAGAAGCCATTTCATAAAAGAAACAGTAATCTTTTTTCCTGTGCTCCTCCTGACTTCTGCTACAATGCTTAACACAAAGTCAGAGAGAGTTAGAATATCTCTTTACCATTAGCTGCCCATATTGTATTCCCTTTCCCTTAAAAAGATCACACATGATTATTAATTGATAAATTTATTCACATTATTAACAAGGTTTTTATCTTCTCTTCTTATTACAGTAGATCAGAAAATATGTGAAAATACAAACTGTACTTAATGCAAGGAGTCTTTTTCTTACCTTTGTGCAGCATTTGACATTCTTAGCCACATCCTGTCTTTTGAAGTTCTCTATTACCTTGAATTCTGTAACTCCACATTATCTAATTACCTTCTTATCTCAAATTTTCAGATTTTGTTCACTCCTTATTCTTTAAACTATACCAATGCCTTGAAATTTTACCTTTTGGACTTTGGATTTCATCTCCTGATATTAAATCCATTTTCAGGAGCTTACCAGTTACCTATTATAAATGACTTCTTAAATGATATAATTTTGAATTTTCCCTTAAACCCAATTCACGAACATATCTGGCAGATAGTTTCATCTCACACACTTTTACTAATACCTCAGTATTTTAAGAACTGAGTATTTCACTCTGAAAATTTATTTTATTCAGTGTAATAGTCTCCTTCTTGATAACACTCTTATTCTTCCAGTCTAGAGGCTCAAGTTACAAACTACTTTCCTCTTCTTCCTTGGATGCCTTTATTTTTAAATCACTGTCAATTTCACATTCAAAGTAGTCAGTACTTCTTTTTATGTACGTGTTTTGTTTTCTTCCCATCACTAGATCATGCTAATTGTCAGTCTGCGACAGTGAGCAAAAGCCTATCAACGTTTCCTAATAACTCAAATGTCAGACAGGCAATTCTGACTACACTATTTCGACAACAGGTGCTGGAATATAAGTAGAAGAGATGAGTAAGGGTCTGGACAGACGTTTGCTCAAATGTGGATTGTCTATGCCCTTCTATCCATGTTTCTTAGGCCCTGTTTCTTAGGCCCATGCTTTCCTACTTCTTCTTTTCCTCTCACATATGTATTTATTGGATAGAGAAAAGCAAAAGACTAGAAGAAGAAATTATTTAAGATTTTAGACTCTGCCTGCTAATGACCTACATCTTGCCATTCTCCACATTCTATAGAAGGAAGGGGCAAAGTATAGCTTGCAAGTGGCTGCCAGTAACCTCGTCTTTCCCAGAACAATTGTTATTTCCATCACAAGCAAAAACCAGAAAAGCTTGGGAATGTGTGAAGTAACCAAAACTTTTTATGTCTTTATTAAAAGACACCAGATCCATTAAAAGACATCAACTCTCTTCTTCCTTGTTACCAAGAACACGTTATTATATTCTTAGATATGTGGAACAAGGATTTATTCAGAAATTATATGTATCATAACTAGGCAAATAGCTTCTCACAGATTATGTTACTTAATTCTCATAGTAACATTATGAGGTGGATATGATTGCTATTCCCCTTTTGCCAAAAGGGGAAGCTGAAACATTTAGGTTGAATTTCTGTTCTCATACTTAGCAACTTTTGGAGACAAAAAAAAAATCAAAACACAAACCCATTTAGAAGATAAAAATCATCATTTTAATTGTGGTTATTTCGTAGGCCTTCTGATCTCATACATAATTATCAGTGATACGTGCATAATGGTGTAACTCAGGATGATGTTGCTGCTGTCAGATAATCAAAAGAAACCATTTAAATAAAGGAAAGTTTATTTTGACTCAGGCTTTCATAGGTTTTCGTTCAACCTTATTTGGGTCTATTGTAAAGCAGAGAGGACATAAGATAGAACAGCTTCTCCCTTCATGGCTGCCAGCAAGTAGGATGAAAAGAGAACCATTAAGACAGAAGGTAAACTTTCCACAGCTACACTCTGCAGCCACCTGCTTACTCCAATTTTGTTCCATCCCCTAATAGGCCATACAGTTATGAATGCATCAATAAAGCAATCCATTGATGAAGTTAGAGACCTCATGGCCCTAGTATTGCTCCATAGCACCACCAGCTGGGAACCAACCCTGCAGCACAGGATCACTTGGAGCTATTCCAGACCAATCTGTAACAATAACTAAAATTCTTTGAAGGGTCTATTAAATTCAGTAATGATTTACAGAGGGCCTGCTTTACTGAAGTGCTATCTAAATGATAATAATACCAAAGGGAAGAACTTTCCCATATTTTAGGAAAAACATTAGCATGAATTTTATTTAGGATAAAGAAGAAGGACAGCAGCAAATATAATGCAGAGAAAAACGGAGAGCTAAGAAGAGCCAAATAATTTGATCTACAAAAGAGGTCAGGAAGTAAATGGGCTAATAGCATGAGTTCTCAGATTTAGCCAATAAGAGCAATGGCTGTCTATTTACTCTCTGAGGAATGACTGTCTATTTACCCTCATTTACCAGTAGACAGGATGTAGATTTAAGTTTAAGACTCAAACACAGACTTCTTGATCTGATAGATTGAAGGTCTAACCAGGAAATTAGACATTTATGTCTGGAAAGTTGTTTAGGATGAGGAAAGTTGACCATTTTACATCCCAAATTAGAGTCTGGGTAGCCTGGGGAACACCAACTGACATATGCCCCATAAAATATCCTCCAAGTCCAAACGTCCTTTACATATATCTATATTTATATCCATTTACTCTAAGGATGATACTCCTGTCAACTGTAAGATTCTTTGTGTTAAAATAAGCTTAGCATATCACAAGACAATATTTTCTTGGGAGTTGCTGTTGGAGCCTACTGGGCTAAAATAAGGAGAAAAATGAAGCACTTGGGACAGAAAAAAGAAGGAAGAGTTTGCATGCTCTTGACAGGAAATGCCTCTTTAAATTTTGGACCCTCTCCACTACATTTGCCTCAATTCAGATTTGGCTTTAATACTAGAAAGTGCTTCCATACTTGAGCCACCACTACCATTAAGCTTTTGCCAATGGGCAATTAAGATGATTCTGAAAATGACATGTTTGATCTATTTAGCTGGGCCATCAGTGCTTCTGTTGATTAATTAAAGAGCTGTGATTAATTCAGCAAAAAGATTTTTCGGTGAAACAGTCTTTGGAATCATTATGCTCTGGCGACTGTGGACCGTGATGTAGATTTTTGAGAAAAGTAAAGGTGAGCTGACAATGGCCATCCCAATTTCTATTCCCTCAGCTATTCTCTAAGGAGTATTTCACCAGATGGTGTAATGATGTGTCACTTTGCAGGTGTTTTGTTTATTTGTTTTTTTTTAGAATACAAATTCTTGTATTCGTCCTTCCAAATCAGTGGTTCTTAGCAATGTCCTGACATACATTACCCAGACATTGGATAATTTTGATTGTCACAACAGCTGTGTGTAGGGTTTTGGGATCTTGTGGGTTGAGACCCTCTGAAACATAGCTTTATGCCACTGTAGAATATAGGGAAATATAAATAGAGCCAGGGTTAAGAAATCTTGCTCTAGATTGTAATTCAGTAGGTAAACTAGGACCTTGACTGTGGTATATGTTGGTATTCTATAAAGTCTGACCCAGATGACTCATGACCTTTCATCATGTCAACTTCTCATTTGGACAATTATTTTATTTATCGATGTTCCATCACATGAGAAAACTTTTGGGATCACAGAACATTTAATGAAAGCACTTCCTATTTAGTGATTCTTGACTTTATGAAATATTTAAAATGAGTTCCAGCGTGACTGTCTATTACTGGTGAGAAGCAAGCTGGGGTTAACACGCTTCTCATCTTGCCAAGTCTGACAGGCTCCTCAGCTCTATTGTCAAGGTGTCTGCCTACACAATTGCAGCTTGCAGTCTGCTTTAGTGTCCCACAAAAGGAAAGTATTATAGCCGATAACTGCTTCCAGGATCCCTGCTGTTCAAGAAAATAAGCAACTTACAACTTCTTCCAAGCCCAACTAGACAGCATTTTCAATGGTGTCTGTTGTAGCGTCTTTCAGGTGTCACATGTTGTTTTTCTCTGATAAGTGTTCCAGCTAACTTTTGACTTTATCTTAGGTCATGTCATTATTGATTCTTTCTATTGAAGTTATTTATTGGAAAGTACACTTTTTCTCATGTTACTTCAAAACTTAATTCTGTGCTCCATATGCTACCAGCCTCTAAATCATTTTTTTGGAGTGAAATAATGTGTGTGTGTGTGTGTGTGATTCAATGAATAACTTAAACCATGAATGAAGACATCTCTGTCAGGCATCGCAGCAAGCTTAGTCTCTATCTTCTAATGTTAAGTCTCAACAATAACCCATTCACCTGTTCTTCTACCCGACTGACAATCATATCCTCTTTCCTGACTCAACCAAAGAACGACTGACTACCCCACTTCCATCTTTAATTCTGACCTCCATTACCTGATAAAGTTGTTCCTACCTCCATTTCTTTGTACATATCTCTTCCATGTTCATCTTTCCTGTTTCACTTTAATTCTTGAAAAATTTTGCTTCCAAAATGGTTGCTGCCTCCTCACTTGCTTCTCAACTTTACCTCTATTCCACTTGCCTGACTACATGCCTCCCGTTTCCTTATGGAGACATCTGTTATCCAGCATAGGTGATCCATAAATGTCTCTCTATTATGTATAGAGAAAACGTCAAACTTCTCAGTTTGACCATTATAATACCTGGGCTCCACTAACCCCTCATAGATGGTCAAATACTTGTGTGGATTCCTGAAGTTGTACAACTTACCTGGCAAAGACTAGATATTTGTTGCATTATTCCTTTTTTTTAAGGAACTCTCTATATTTTTTCCTATAATATGTAAACTCTTATTAATATTGAGAATTAATTATTCTCAATGAATATTGAGAAGTATGTCTTAAGTTACAAAACATCTACAAAGTCTTCCTCGATCAATTCTGCTTTCCCAGGAAGCCAATTTTCATACAGACATTTGCAAGCAGGATGTTTCTGAGGAACATGTCCTAGAATCAGTACTGGCGGGAGTGAGAAGGCAGAAAGAAGGCATGTGTATCTAGAGAGAAGGTGAGTTGTGATAGCTCTGGGACAAAGGCCTCTGACAATTTTGCAGGATGCTCTGTAACCACATGAGCCCAAAGAATGGTCCTGAAATAGGGCCTTGAACTAGAAATATACCATAAAATTGACAAGTCCTGTGAATTGTTCCATAGGGATGCAACATTGGGCAAGGACTCCCTGAGAGCCATGGATAACTTACAGTTTGCCAGCTGAAATAATGAGATGTTGAGTTTCTAAAGCATGGACTAAGAGAATATGAACACAATACCCAGGCCATTCACTGGCATTGTGTTTTCTGTTCATAACATTTTTATAGAACCTGTCTAGAAGCACAGTAACTATTTTGTTTCTATCTTCTGCTCAATAAACTAGGATAATGTTTTAAAAGTACTATTTGGGAGAGGAGCACATGGATCAATACCCTCTTATGTACTGAGAGTAGATTCTGATACTTGATAAAGAAAACATAGCTCCTTCTATGTAATCAATGGATAGAATTGATCTACATATTCAATCCTTAATTTTAATTGAGATTGGCTTTTGTTGCTCAATAATTAATATGGTTAAGATTTCACAAAATTTTCAATGGGCAGGATTTATCCTCATTAAACGCATTTTTTTGGTAACATGTATAGTAAAACTTTGCCATAAAAAAATTTGAGATGGGTGACAATGGCTCGGCCCTGTAATCCTTAGCTATTCAGGAGGCTGAGATCTGAGAATCAAGGGCCAAAGCCAGCCCAAACAGGAAAGTCCATGAGATTCTTATCTCCAATTAACCACCACTAAAGAAAAAATGCTGAAAGATGAGCTGTGGCTCAATTGGTTGAGTGCTATCCTTGAGCAAAAAGAACTTAAGCACATCACCCAAGCCTTGCGTTCAAGGCCAAGGGCCAACACAAAAGTAACAATGACATCAAACGTGTACAAATGCATGGGAAATAATATAAGGTGAAACAACTTACCAAAGCCCAGTACAAAGAAAACAAGCTTAATATTTCCTTTCATAGCTGGTAACATTCTTATATTCATTTTTATTTCTAGTAGAAAACATTACTACAATACCAGAGACATAAATGGAAT
Organism: Dipodomys ordii; assembly: GCF_000151885.1. Lineage (NCBI taxonomy): Eukaryota > Metazoa > Chordata > Mammalia > Rodentia > Heteromyidae > Dipodomys > Dipodomys ordii. The sequence goes on along the minus strand of NW_012267236.1, from coordinate 2,197,470 downwards.
AAAAAATTGTGACCTTTGTATGCACTTCATTTACTTCTGTTTGTTACATGATAAAATATAATTGGCTTATTATTATGAATGAGATTATTCAGGAAATGTAACACAGAGTGTTTTCCTAACCGTATATTTAGCATAGCGTGCAATTACTCATTTACTGTTTGTTCTATTCATCATGACTTAGTTGATATCAACATTAAATTTCACCCTAAACACTGCCTACCCTCTCTTTCTTTAATTTGTAACATAAGTTAAATTCTAGACATTTTATTCCTAATCATTTCTCTTATTCTTTACAAATGCCAGAAAATAACAGGTAAAAATAAACTTCTAAAGGAACTTATTGAATGGCACAATGAAGTTTTTTGCGGGCACAACTTTTTTCTAGTATTATGCAAATGACCATGTGAGTTAATTCAGAGCCTGAGGCTCAGATACAATTTTACCAGCCAAGTGTCTTAATTCGTTTTGTTCATTCAAACAACACAAAGCCACCATTAGGTAAAAGAAGGACTATTCTGGTTCACAGTTAAAGAACCAAGGTCTTGGGAATGCATATGGTGACAGTAGAATCACTAGGTACCACAGGTCATCACGTAGTGAGAGCCAGGGTGTATGACCTGCCAGACAGGCCTTTGCAGGAGACCCAGACTCCATTAATCACATGAATAGATTAATCCATTCAAGAGAGCAAAGCCCTAATTACTCCTAAGGGTCATGCCTAGTAACCTTTAATATTTCATTATGGAATTTAACTTTCCACTTGAATATCAGAGGATATAAACCATATTCTGGTACCATCGGAAATGGGGAACGTAAGGAAAGATTGAGTCATGGAGCCTCTAGAAAGAGTTTGACATATGTGGTGTCTTGACATTTTGATTTTTGTGCTCTGACCTCTAGAATGTGAGAGATAAGACTGATTTGTTTTTATAGTGCTAGGGAGCTAAATAGGCTTTGCTATCCTTTTGAATTGTCACTTACAAAATAATGCTTCAACATTATTTATGTAATTGATCTAAAATATTAGGATTTGTGCTGGAGATAATAACTCCACTGGTAGCATGCTGTAGGCCATTTCTCTATCCTGTTGCTCTGTCTTGCATTTCCCGGGCTCCATGTATCACTAAAGGCACTAGGGCTGGTTGGCACATGGATGACATAAAATTCAGGCTTGTTACAAATTTTTATAATTTCATAATGCACCATTATCTTTGTAAAATGCAAGCTGGAAGTCCTCATATAGGAAGGAAATGTTTGACACAATGGACACAGCTTCCAGTTCTCTTCCTCATCCCAGTTCCTCAAGATGGTTGATCCAGGTATTTACCTTCCACAGTTATTACTTGGGGACCACATTACTATGGGATAGTTACATACCACCTACCTGATATACACCACTGACCCCCCTTCTCCCAAGCTCCACTTGGACTGAGTAGTTATATTATAATGACCATACTGCTGTTACAGCATGAATCCATGGAGCTTGTTTCTGCTTGTTCTAACTTCATAGCTAGCACTCTTCAAGGGAAACTTGATCAACAAACTAGATCCCAGTGAAGCCTTTGTTTTCTCTTGATCACTACTTGTTGGTTGAGCCTATGTGTCCTAAATAATTCTCCCTTCCCTATTACCCTGGGTGATATTCCCTGCCCTCTCTGTGAGGCTCTGTAACACACTAGTTCTATTATGTCATGTGCTTTATTGTATGGCCTCCTGTCTCTCTCTTCTGACTGACACACTGGTCAGTCAGAACTCTCATCCAGGTCTGACTAGCTTGGTGCAAATAAATTTAACACAAGTCAGCAGAAAGCTCAAGGGTGTCCAGCAACATGAGAAAGCTTTCTGTTCATAGGTCAGACACTTAAGCATTATGTCATCTACCAGGATAAGGAAATGTCCAGTGAAAAGTGTCCTGTCACATCAGTGTCTACCCACTGAGAGAAGGAATAGATCATATAGCCACTCTCAAGAGAAAGACTTCAAGGACCAAACTAGAGGAAACATACAAGCAGGCTATGTTATTTTAGAGATGATGAAATTGAAACCATAAACTATAACACATTATACTGACCTTATAGGTTAATTTTGGTCCTTGATGCTCTGTTTTATTTTTTGATTAGTCTTTAGTCCCTACTTTACATTGCTACTCTACATTGGTTAGGACAGCTAAACCAGAGACTATAGCATAAGTATTTATAGCTTGATAAAGTATCATAATTTGTATTAGCAAGGTCATATGTATTAAAGTCATTTACATTCATTAAGGTATTTCCTCCTTTCAGTCTTTATGATGCCATTGTTTTTGCAGTGTTGGAGTTTAGTTTCAAAACTTTCTGCATTTGGCAATGTCCCTCAGTCTTATGATATTAATTGCATATGACACTATTAAGACAAACCTAACTTTGTAGGTCACTTTTAAAACATCTACATCTTGATATATTTCATATAACCATAATAATAACTTGAGATACAGTCATTTGTCCAAGGTCTGGAATTCATACACTTTTTAGATCCCATTCCAATTTTATTTTAACATATCCACAAATGGTAGTAGAAGTGGAAAAATGTATTATATTATTACAATATATGCTCTGTTTTGATTAAAGGCAACATTATTTATAAATACATTGGGAAAACAGGTATGAACCAGGACTGCTCAGACAAGGACCTCATAAAATTTCTGGAGAAGGAAGATTGCCATCTTTCTTTTCTGCTGAATATTGAACAGTTAAATCCAACAATTAAATCACATACAACTCCTTTGGATTCTATATGGTTATGTATCTTCAAGAAATACCTTGTAGCAGCCACATGTCACATTGGAAAACAAGCCAAGAATACATCAGAAATTGAAGCCTGCATGTACCCTGAATAATCAGATTTCAGGGAGCTAGAGCTCACAGTCCTTTTAAGTCCTTAAAGCCTTAGCACACTTTAATTATTGCATTTTAATTTTCATAGATCTATCCCTCTCCCCCACTTGAATATATGTCTCATTATCCTGTGGGATACTTGGCATAAAATGATTGGCTGCTGCCCACAGTCACCTGGGGAAAGCATAGAGCTGCAAAATCACAAATGCTCATCTCTCTGGAAAGGAACAAGAATGCCTGGCAGAACCCACAACAGAGAGAAACCTGGGCCACATTCATTTCATTCAGCTTACATAAAAATTGTTCTGTGTGTGCTTAACAATAATGTTATAAATGTTACAAATCCACACGGAAGCAACAAACATTAACAATATGTGTTCTTTTCTTTGTGTATATATTTTTCAGACAGGATAATTATGACCAGCCTAGAATGTCCTAGAGATCATGATCCTCTTTCCTTAACCTCCTAAGTGCTGAAACTACAGGTGTGTGCCCCCATACTGTTCATCATGTGTTCTTTGTAAAACACTTTTACACTGCTAGCCATGAGGGACCCAAAGTATCTTATCATATTTTGCTACTCCATAATCTCCATTAACATCAATCTTTTTACTCCAGATGGATTTTATCTAGGAAGATATTATAGGAATGAGTAAAGACCCATCACTCCTTTAGTAGAAATCACTGTCAGGTTTACAGATTCAGATTTCTGACATCCTCTCTCAAAATATAACCCTTGATGTTTCTTTCTGTCTTAAGCTACAGTAATCCAGTCCTTATCACAGCCCACACTAAAAATCCTGCTTTTAGTCAGACTTCAAAATTTTAATACATCAGACTTTGTTCCATTTCAATATGCTTTCACTCTATAGAGGTGTTCTCTTCAGTCCACAATAGACTAAGCTTTTCTTTATTAAAAACATAAACACCTATTGCTATGCTAGGGAACTCTTAGCAAGTGTTTCCATCTTTGCCCTTACAACGATTCTGTGAGGCTTCATATTATAATCCCCATTTTACTGACGATAACCACAGCCTAGCATTACACAGAAAGTAGGCAACAGGGATGATATTTGAAACCGTTACATGACTACACCATCAATGTAGTTGCAAAAAATTGCTGGTGGTGATTCTCTAAAATCTCTGCCATTGGCTTCATTTGGAATAAATTTTAAAGCATCAGAATAAAATGAAGCCTCTTTTAAAAAGGCACAATTAAAAGTGCAACATTTTTAACATCCTATCATCTACATAAATGAATCAATGATTTCTCTATTCATTCTCTCTGTAGTGTTCTCCACTTAAAGGGGCAATGATAAGCATACTGACATTTTCAATGATCATGATAAAAGCAAAATGCCTTAATTCCAGAAAATGTTCTGGCCTTTGAAAAATAATGATTGTTTTTTATGACTCTTAAATGATTACAGTGTTTCTATGCAGATTTCTAACTGGATCTGCACTTTCAGAGAAAGAGGACAATTTGTTATAAATTTACTGACAGTCCCTTAGAGTAAAAGGGGCAACCAAATCAGGCTGAAAGAAATGAATCCGGAGTGAGTTTTGATGGGAATTATTATAAGTTGGGGCAAGTGGTGATATGGACTTTGAGGAGAATATATCAAGCTGTCTTCCTATCCTATTCTTATCATACCTAACTTGAGAAAACTGGCCTGATACAATGACTTGCTAGCGTTACAAGTGTTGAATTCAAGGCCTCATAATGTGCCAATAAACTAGAAGAATGCAGCAGAACCAACAACTCTCTGCCCAGATAATTGTAAGCTTTAGATGATTTCTAGCAATTCAAAATAAAGCTAGTACTCTAGCACAAGTATTAAAACAGCAACAAACAACAACAGAAGATATCTTTTTAAAAAAATCCCTATGTGCTAGTTAAGCACAATGATGTCTCAGGATCTTTCTAATTTCTAAATCCAGGTTACTATGGGATAGTATATGTTGGCAAATTCAGGTCCAACATTTCAAACTTAGTAATGTGGCATTTAATGATCCCTCACTTGAAATATATGCCAGTAGATGTTTGCTATTGCTTAGAAGGCTGGGCAAAGGATTTATAGTGATTTAAACACTTATGTTCATGGTGTTAATCATGTCCAGATATTTTTTTTTGAAAGGGAGGAGACCTGAAGCATGAATTCATTGCACACCTAGGAAGTAGGGAAATAGTTTGTGCTTCAGGCAGGCAGAGCAAAGGGAAGATTTGTTTCCATTAGATCCTGCCCCTCACTCCCTGTCCTTTATGGCAGAATGGAGTGTCCGACTTCTGGAGTTTAACCATTAGACTTAAGGGTGACTTAGTGTGTACCCTCACATTTGATCTCAGGAAATAACTTTTACGTAGTGACTGCATTGGCAATGACATTAAGGGTTTCAGTGTTGGGAGGAGGTGACCCAACCACAGACTCACAGCCAAGCCCTGGACTTAGGAATGCCATTATTCCAGAATGAAGTCATTGAGTTCCTCAATTACAATGTCATCTGTAAATCATCTGTAGAGGGCTGAGAGCACTTAAGCCATGATGTCAGGAGAGGGGTGGTTTCACTCCAGCCACCACCACTTGAAGCTAATTCTTCCTGTCATTAGAGTCCTGGGTATCTGCTTGCATGACTGGAAACCTTTTTTTTTTCCTTAAAATTATTCATTTTTTAAAAGTACAGAATTCTTAGGTGACCCCAGAGAATGGATACAGAGAAATGTTTCCTTGGCCTTGTTTAGTATGGCATTTCTTCTGTTTCTGCCTCTATGTCTATCTGCCTGTCTGCCTGCCTCTGTGTGTGTGTGTGTGTGTGTGTGTGTGTGTAGAATTGCTTGGCCATATTGTAGATGCCTATAATTTCAGAAGCATCTATATCTAAGTTTTATTATAGTATTACATACTATATTATATACCATACTATAATAATATGTACTAATTATATATATAATAATTCTATACTCTAGTATTACCTACTATCATATAGTTAAAAGAATATGTTATTTTGAATTCTCATCAGAAATATCTGAGACTTCTACCTATCCATATCTTGTATCCTGCAAAGATGGTAAATTAATTTCTCAGTTTCTAGAATCTTTTTATGGATTCTTTTCTCGGAAAGTGTGACATTTGTGGAAAGGGAATATTTTATTTTTCTTTTTCCAAACTGCATCTCATTTATTTTTCCCCCAATGATTTATTGCTTTGCCTAATACTTTCATTTAATGGCTCAGTCAGAGCAGTGAGATTTGTTATCATGGTTCTGGTACTGCATTTAGAGTAAAAAATATTTAGCTTTTTACTCTAAGTAAGTGGGTTATAATATGTTTTCTTTGATAGATATCATAGGCTTTAAGTGTTCACTTCCATTCCTAGTTTGCCTAGAGATTACTGTAAGGTGACATTCCTAAGTTCCTTCATACAGAAAACAACATTAGGCCCAATTTGATTCCCAACTGTAGTTCTCAGAGTTCAGTCTCCCAAATAGCTAAGATTACAGGTGTGTGCCTTCAGTGTCTGTCTCAACTGGCCATTTTTTTTTGTTTAAATTCGTGTTTCTGTTTGTGCTGACCAAACAGATTCATACTGTTCCTCCCTTATTCTCTTTCAGGAGAGTTATTAATTTGGTTTGCTCTCTTTCAATGTATGATAAAATGTTTACATAAATAATTACATCATACGATGTCTGGAAAGCCAGATTGCCTTGGATGATAATTGTTTCTGAGAGCAATTTAAAGCATTGATACTGCTCTACAAAACTCTTGGATTTTGTAGTCTTCTCCCCATTAGAAATTATTGCTCCCTAAAGCATTCTCAAAATAAGGGAGAGGTACCAGGGCATATCTCTTGTAATTGCCCCAAATCTACCTTTAGGAAGTCAGGATTTGGTTATTTATTGGTATGACCTCATCTTTGGAAGGTCCTGTCTATGTGTGCCTGAACAAAATCAATATTTAGTCTCTCAGTAACTGATATAAGGCCTATGGTTCCCAGATTTGGGGATCATATCTTAAAAGTTTATAGCTGACTTGGTAAAACATGCAGCACAAATTGCAATGTCATACGAAATCACTCTTTAATGCTTTTATTAGCTATTTCTCCCTGAAGCAATTCTTAGAAGAGCACATTTTAAAGATTAAGCAAATATGAGGATTTAAGAAAATGTATGGTTTGACATAATTACAAATTTAGACCAAAAATTCTTTCTACACTTACTTTGTTACATGTGAGATTTATTCACTAATTTTTGCAAGGATGTTTTGTATATTTTGATATCCTAGGCTGTTCATCTCTGGCCAAGTCTTTATATTTGGTTGAATTTCATTCATCAAATCTATAACCATATTTCACTATATAGTGAGATTTTTCTTATATTATTTTGAGAGTAGAGCCATTCTATGTGTAATAAAACTTACAATCTAAAGTTCTTTTCTAGCTTTATGGTAAAATATCAACTAAGGGTGCTGCAATTTCTTTGTACTGATGACACTATACATTAAATAATAAAATAAAAATAATTCTTTTATTTTTCTCTTATTGATAGGTAAATCCACACCATCACATTTTACATACTCAGGTATAAAGATTTATAAATAATACAATTTCATGGACAATTCACAGTTTGGTGCAAAGGAAAGCAGATAGGCTTTTGAATGAGAATTATACTTAGATTCTAGTTTTTCTGGTAGTTGACTAATCTGGACAAATTACTCCTTAGCCTTTAATTTCCTTAATATGAAATAGGAATGATAATGTATAGCTTCCAGAAATATTATATTAGGGTAGATAAATTATTTAATGTTGAGAAAAATAATTGAACAGATTGAGATCTGTATAAATGCCAGCTCTATCACTACTGTTATGGTGATTTTATTGGCAATCCTCTATGAATGATGATTTTATTTTCACTTTACAATTTAGTTTACAAAATTCAGCCTGATCAAATTCAGCCATGCTATCATTTTACAATAATTACTATAAGGTAAGGAAATCTAAGACACAAATGAAATTCCATTAGTTTATCTGCCTCTAGTTTGCAATTGGTAAGTTTGTATCTCGGCCTGTGGTTTCAGGAATATTTTCTTCTCTGTCTTATTCCTCTGATCGATTGGTTCTCTGTAGTATCATCTCTGACTAGACAGGTAATCTTGAGAATCTGGAAGATAAGACAAAGTAGATAAAGTAGGAGAAAATACGTCTTAAAAATGGAGGAGTAAGTCTGGGTGCCAGTGACTCACATCTGTAATCTTATCTAATCATGAGGCAGAGATCTGAGGATCGTGGTTCAAAGCCAGCCTACACAGAAAAATCTGACTATTATCTTTAATCAACCAGCTCCAAAGACGGAAGTGGAGGAGTGGCTCACATGGTACAGTGACAACCTTGATGGGAGGAAAAAAAGCCTGAGTATTATCACACATACAAAAAACAAGAATGACTGATGCCAGTATTGTGATCATAAAAAAACGATTCTGTTCCCTATTCCATATCTCTAACCCATGCATCTTTCTGTGCACACACTAAGATAACCCCTTCCTATATTATGACCACTGATTGGTACTCACTCCTTTCTACAGATTAGTCCCTCCCACCTTCAGTATGCTCACGCTCTAGTTTTGAACATACTGTCCTTCATTTCTTATCATTCTTGAATAGTAGTCTAAACTCCTTTGTAACAATATTTTCTCCACTTAGGGTTTCCATTATTCACTGTTCTTTGCCTGCACCTGAGTTAGGTGAGCAGTCCTGAAGAAACAAATGTTCACAAGAGCTAGTGTGTACAAATAGGCTTTCAGCATTGCCTGGAATTCTTACTATGTTTTCCTGTAATAGTGATGATAATTTTATTTGATTTCCCTCAAGTTTCTAACCCTGTCACCTCCACTCTCATTTCTGGCCTGTATTACCTTTGCTTTTATTTTTAACCAAACTAAATAAAAACGTTTAAACTGGGGGATGCTTTCCTGATTTAATTAATTATTTCCTGATTTTAAACTCCATCTGCTCTGTTTCCTTTTATCTTTTATCTCCATGTCAATTTTTTTTCTCTCAGAAACTCTAGACACAGTCATCAACTTTCAATCTCTACCTTCTTCTCTAGTGCTTTTTCCCCCCTCTCCATTATTTACATCCCCACTGAAAAATCTTCTATCTTTAAAACCACAGAAGTAATTTAGTTTTTCATTTCTTTATCTCTTCTTTTCCACAAACAGAGCAAGCTCTCCAGCATCCACTGACCTCATTTCTCATTTTCTCAATCCATTCCAGTCTGATTTCCTCCCATCGCCGTCATAGAGATATAAACTGCTAGGATCAACTATGATTTCCATTTTACTAAATATATTGGGTATTTTTCAGGCTCTATCTTAATAGAACTCCTGGAGCAACAACTAATGTTGAAACTATACCTATTACTGAATGCTATTTTTTATCTCCATGACACTCTTTCTGCTGGCTATTTTTTTCCTCCCTAAATAGTCCTTTTTATTCTGCTTTTACTGAATCATTGCCCTTTCTCCAGCCTTTATATTTTGGAGACCCTCAAAAGCCCGCATGTGATCACAGCCTTCTTGCTTAATAGCCCTCATTGACTTCCAATTGCTCCTAGATTAAAAACAAAAGTCTGTATTTCCTTTGGGCTCTGTGCAATAATGGCTTCTCTGCAGAATCATGTCTTCTACTGCACAGCTTTCTCTTTTTATATTTGTGCCTTCTCCCCATGCTTTCTCCTGTCAAGAGCTTTCAACACGCTGCTTTCTCTGGAAAATCCTTTCTCCTCCTCTCTATGTTGCTGACTCTTCAATATAATCTTACTTAACACTACCCCAGATCATACCTTTGCTACAGAATCCCCAAACTACCTCAAGCCACTATATTGATACCCTTGTATGACCTTTTTCCCTGGAAGCAATAATAATGTGCTGAGATTTTTATTTATTTAATTTTTTGCCAGTCCTGGGGCTTAAACTCAGGGCCTGTGCACTGTCATTGAGCTTCTTTTGCTAAAGGCTAGCACTTTACCACTTGAGCCACAGTGCCATTTCTGGCCTTTTCTGTTTATGTGGTACTGAAGAATAGAACCCAGGGATTTAAGCATGCCAAGCAAGCACTCTACCGCTAAGCTACATTCTCAGCCCAAGATTTATTTTTGTAATTTGTTCAGTAATATCTTTTCTTCCATAGACTGTCAGCTTTGTGAAGGCAGAAAAATGGTGTCAGTTGACTTACTGTTTTTTGGGTTTTTTTTGCCCAGCATTTTTATAGAGCTAAGGCCCAGACTTGGGGACAGACTCATTGTAGATCTGTGTCTTTAAGCCATTATCTTCCAGCCACCATGAACTGCATAGGAGAAGTATCCTGCTTTCCCAGTTTTAGATGCTTAAAATTTGTTAGGAAATGGAAAGACTTGGAAAAAATTATATTAAGTAAGCCAGGCCCAAAGAAACATAGGTCCCATGGTTTCCCTTATTTGCAATAACTAGTATATGTCTAGGACAAGCATCAAAGGTCAGATAAGATGATGTTAAGCGAAACGAACCCTAAGATAGGGACACAAGTGCTTTTTTTCTTTCTTGCTATTGTTTCTAACGTATTTTTAGGGTACCATGTGATTTTTTTTGTTGCTTTGTATGTCGGTCCCCCAAAGTATAACCCCTGTTTTCACTGTATTTGATGTTGGTATAATTTGGGGAGGGGAAGGAAAAAAAAAACAAATTGTTTAAATAGGGATACAGATTGACTCATTGCAACAATGAGATGTACAAGACGCTATGTCAACAAATGAACTTTACAATTTAGGTGGGAGGGTGGGGAGGTGGGAGATGGGGAAGAGCTTGGGGGGTGTAGCTGAGGAGGTGGGAGGGATGGTAGAGGAAAAACAAAGGAGGAGGCAACACTGCTGGGTAAGAAATGTACTCATTACCTTGCTCGTGTAACTGTAACCCCTCTGTACAGTATTTTCACAATAAAAACCTTAATTAAAAAATTTCACAAACATTTTCACTTTTATTGAATTTTCTAAATGAGCCAGGAAAATGAATATTTCTATTCTTATTTATTATACCAGGAAATTGTGGCTATTGTATATTGAATATATACACTAAAAGTAATATTTTCTGGATTACAAAAACTTTTTGTTGTTGAAGACAATCTAATAACTACGATATCAAAAGAGTTTATGTAATCACTGTAATCACAGTGCTTAAAGCATGCTGCACTCAAATTAATATCCCTATTTCCATTTCTTTTTATCATTTATTTGGGCTTTTTTCATCTTCTTTGATATTTCAGTAAATTGGTGAATATTTCTAGAACATTTCAACAGAAAATCCATTTAAATAATATGTCAGCTGTAAAAAAAGTGTTTACAGCTTTAACTCAAAAAGTTTTTACTATTGAACAAGGTTAATATGACATATATTCAGCCCTTAACTTTCAAGTTATTAAGGATAGTTTTATTACATTAAATTTAGCAGTTTAAAAATACATATCTTTATCAGTTGAATGTATTGCATATGAGCACAGGAAATAGAATCTTTTGATATTCTTTTTGAAAAAAAAATCTCCCCATTTAATTTTGTTAAGTTCTTTATTGAAAAGAACTCCATGTTCCCTAGCAATCAAAGGAAAGTAAACAGTCTTATCAACTTTATTCTTACCCAAGTGGTTGAAAATTGTGCAAAATCCAGCATTGAGCACTTTAAGCAGCAGTGGAAGGAAATACTACTTAGTTTTGCAGGGCTCCAGAGATCAGTTCTGAGGTCATGGCTTCTGCATTGTGCAGTATTACAGGTGAGGAGGAATTAGCGTGCAAACCATCTACCATGACAACTTCCACTTCACTCATATAGAGTCTCTGATTTCAGGTACTCACTTTCATTTACTTCATAGATGTGGAATGAAAAACTATAGGAAATGAAGGAATTTTGTACAGTTAGGCATGATTTCTTTTGTCATTGGAAGGGGGCAGGTAAGGAAAGTTGAAAATAAGCATAATGTACATTTCTCTCCATTTTAGACTTTAAAAACCAGTTAATAATAAAGTAAAAAATAGATTTTTGTAAATCTTTGTTTTTTCATAAGAGAGGTGATCAAGCTAGGTGCAGGTGCAGGTGCCTCACACCTGTAATCCTAGCTACTCAGGAGGCTGAGATCTGAGGATCGTGGTTCAAAGCCAGCCAGGTCAGGCAAGTCCATGAGACTTTTATCTTCAATAATCCACCAGTGGTGCTATGGCTCAAGTGGTAGTGAAGTAAGGAGGTCAGGTCTGAATAGGGTCATATTGGCCACATGATGGATGGTAGGGTCTGGCATCTTGTCTTTATGCTGGGGTAAGGAACTCTCCCCTCCCCCCCATCACCTGCCTCCCAGGTAATGGGCGTGCCTGGACCCCTGGAGGCAGAGGCAGGCACTTGGCTGACAGGTTACTGAATCTGTCAGTCCAGTGCCTGGGACTGGGAATTTCCTGAAGATCTGCCTCCCTGCACCAACCTATTTAGGCCCGGACCATCCTAGCAGCCAGGACTCCATGCCACGTGTGTCTCCGTGATTGTGTCCTGTGTCCTGTCTCCTGGCTCATCTCTAGTCATCATGGCATCCCAATTCAGCTCTGAATTGGCTTGTTGGTATTGTTCTTGTTATTCCTTTTCTCTTTAGCATGTTTCCTAGCTGTGTTATGTGTATTTGCGTGCTGCAGGCCTTTGTAACAACTGGCCACCTGCAGCCTGTTAACTATATACTAAAGACTCCAATATCCTGAGGAGAGGCGACAAGATGGCGGAGGAGAAGCTGGAATCTGAACAAGCTCTCGCATAGAAAGCAGTTTTAGAGTTCCAGTGAACAGTCCTAAGCCAGAGAAACACACCAAGTGTGCCATCACAGGACAGAGAGTTAGACAAGTGAGAGAAAGCCAAGGCAAGAATAAACATCTGAGCACCAGCCAGCAGCCGCCGGCGGCGACGGCGGCAGCAGGGTCGCGGTGGAGACTGCAGCCGGGCTATCGGGCTATCGGCGGCGGCAGGGTCGCGGTGGAGAC
>NW_012267236.1:2171252-2176620 GCF_000151885.1 Dipodomys ordii | reverse complement strand
GTTCAAGCCCCAGGATCGGAAAAAAAAAAAAAAAGAAAAAAAAAGAGTAGATCAATGTTATCCCTTCCATCAGACTTCCTTCCAACTATTTCAACTCTACCCAGTTGTCTGGCTCCATTTTCATATCCGTGCATTGAATATTATGTAGTTCCCATCTTCTAGTATCTTCTTAAATTTCCTTCTTTGGTATTTTGCAGAGACCTTTTATCTCATGGTTAGGCTATTCTCTAGGTAATTTTCTGAGGCTTTCTTTTCTGGTTTATGGAATAATTTGAGGTGCATTGGCATTGCTCCTTTGAAAGTCTGGTAAATTTGAGTAGTGAATCCATCCAGTTGGAGCAGTTCCTTTTTGAGTGATTCTTATGTGTTTCAATCACAATACTCATTAATGATCATACTCATCATGCTAATTAATTCATTATAATTAGTAATCATATACTCTTATTACTCATTGACATACTTTATATTCTCTTGGCCATAAAATTTAGAATGTCCTAACTGCCTAGAAATGTACCCATTTTTTTTCTATAGGTTTCATTTAATGGAGTATGAAAAAATATTTCTTAATTATCTTATGTATTTCATAGGTATCTGTCTTAATTATAATCCTTTTATTCTCCAATTTTATTAACTTGGGTCTTCTCTCTTGTTTAGTGTGGCTAAGAGTTTCCTTATCTTGCTTATCTTTTTAAAGTACTACTTCCTTGTTTTATTGATGCTTTTTGTTAGGTTTTTAAAAAGAGGTAGCCGAGTAAAAACAGCAGCATGCACATGGTGTTCAGGTAAGGGGTGGGTTTATTCAGTAGACCTGCTGGAACCAGGCAAGGTTGGCACTCCAAGTGGCTGGCAAAGACCTGAGAAAGAGAGCTGGAAAAGTGCTGGGAAAGAGAGAGATCTGGGGAAGAGCAAGAGCTGGGGAAGAGCTAGAGCTGGGGAAGAGCTAGATAAAAGAGCTAGAAAAAAGCTAGAAAAGGGCTAGAAAAGAGAAGAGAGCTGGGAAAGAGAAGAGAAGGAAAGAGCTGAGAAAGAGCTAGAAAAAAGCAGAGAGAGCGAGTCTGGGCCTGGGCTAGGCCTTATATAGGGTATGGGCAGAGAAAGGTGTGGCCACATCAAATTCAGATGTGACCTCAGCGGATGCAGATGTGACCTCTTCCAGGTGTGCCAGTTGCCTAGGTAGCTCAGGTAACTTGGTGGAGACTTTGCTGTGAGGAGGGTAGAGTCTGCTCACCATCCAAGAGTGGACCTTACACTTTTAGTTATATTTTATTTTTAATATGTAATATGTATTTATATATAACATATAGCATGCAACATACATACACATAATATATAGATGAAACAGATGTAAGAAAAATGATATATATTCACACCCATATGTATAAATATATATATATATATATAAAATCACAAAATGCCATGTTATTCTTTCTCCCTAAAGGAAATTTCTAATATCTAACATAAGAATATCTCCTTAATATCATTAGTTATGTTTTATTAACTTCTGCTTTCATATTGTTACTTTTCTACTGTTAATTTGGAGTTTGGTTTGTTCATGTTTATCTAAATATATGATTAGATATTTTTCTAAATATATGTTTAGATATTTGAGAACTTTCTACAATTTTATGTAAATATTTGTAACTATTTACTTTCCCCCAGAACTTCATTTTTTTTTTTGCGGTCTCAAGGATTTAATTATTTTCATTTGAATCTAATACTTAAAAAAAATCTCATCTTGTTTCTTTTCATAACACAGTCAAACATGCTCATAATTGTGAGGGCAGAGAGAAAAAGAGATTAGTGAATTAAACAATATCAAAATAAATTAAATCTGTCAATGAAGATGATAAAATCAAACTCAAGCTGTTGAGTGATAGGAAGACGTGGAAATGGGAAAAGTGACAGCAAGTCAGGAGGTCAATTTGATTAAATAGTGTAAATGCATGTGAACTACCATGGTGGAACTCTTAGGAACAATAAACATACACTTAAAAACATGAATACCAGGAATATAAAACAGGTTCCATTCAGGGCCAGGGTAGTATTGGGAGGGAGGCGGCTGAGCAGGAAAGTGAAGAATGCTAATTACAGTCAAAACATTGTATGTGCATGTATGAATGGGACAAAGAAACTGCTGTGATTTGTCTGGGAAAAGGAAGAAAGATTAGGAAGAATGAAGGAGAAGCTGAGTCTGATCAAGGCACACTGTACAGAAATATGGACATGTCACAAGGAAAACCCCTTGTGCAACTAATTTATACTAAGAATGTAAATGGCATTGCTAAATCTCCATGTGGTTAATATAGTTTCTGTAGTATTCTCTCTGTAGTTCTAGTACTTTTAGACCCGCTCCAGCAATAACACACACACACACACACACACACACACACACACACACACCATGAAAACAGCTTTAGAGTCTGAGCAACCCACCAGTACAAGCTTCAAAGTTTAGCTTCCACACGAATGAAGGAGTTCACTCCTCACTGCAGAGGGTAGGCAGTCTGACTACCAGGCTCTGTATGCCTACCAATTGCTACAGGTCCTCATCCTGCCCGCCCCCTATGTGACTGGTTCTTACCTCCATATTGTGGCAGGGTGTTCCCTGGCTCCCTGATTTATGACTGTTCCTTGTTTACAGAATATCTCAACCTCAGACTTCAGGCTCCCTCTCAAGCTGGCTCTGATTATAATATTCCAAGATATGGCTTGTGATGTGATAGATTTTTTTTCTATGTCACGCCATTCTGTCCTGCAGAATGAGTTACTGTCAGACCAAATTCCCCCACAGTTGTTTTTTTTCAATTGTAAAGGTGATGAACAGAGGGGTTACAGTTACATAAGTAAGGAAATGAGTACAATTCTTGTTGGACATTGCTTCCCTCCTCTTCTAATCCCCCCCATTCTCCTCCCCCACTGCAAATTGTAAAGTTCATTTCCAACACAATGTCTTGTATCACTATTGCATTGATTCCCCCTTTGTCCTTTGTCTCACCAGTTCTGTGATTCCCCTTCCCATCCCCAAACCAGATAGCCTTATATATAACACAAAGGGTACCATTTAAGCCAGCCTTCACTGTGGTTTCTCCTGAATCTACAATTTGCACTTTGTTTATACCAGCATTATTGTTTGTTTGTTTTTTAGCCCTGAGCCTCCAGACCCCATAGGTATCAGGATTAGAGTTTTGGGAGCCATCTCCTGCTGTCCTCTAAGTCACTGCTCTGTTACTCCATGCATTTTTAGCTGCCAGTAAACCATTTTCTTGTTGATCTTCCTCCCATTGTTTTCTCAAAATGTAATCCCTTCTTTATTTTGTGACTCCTTCATCAAAGATCTACCATCTTATTCTGAAAGTAGGAGTTGTGTCTTAATTTTCTTTTGCATTAAGCACCATAGATGATGTTGAGTGTGGGAGAGTGATTTTTGGGACCAGTTGATCTTGAGACTCTGTAAAGGTCATTTTACCACTTGTACTCTATTTGTAAAATAGAGTTTCCCCAAGGTAACTTCTACATCACAAATTCTATAAATATGTCTGCCATTCACTGCATGAGTCTCTTATGGAATTTAATGATGTGATTATAATAATGGTATCAAGGGATTCTCAAATATATATCCACTAGTGTATTAGCCATAGTGTCATCATCAGGCTGCCTAGAAACTGTAAATGTGGGCAGGGTGTGTTCAACCTTACTCCCTCTACAAATGAAATACAAGCAGAGAAAAGTACCTGGACATGGAAATCTTCAGTAGTGTGAAAAACTCAGTTGCACAGTAGGTACCGTTTTCCAATAATCTGCACAAAATAAATACAAATTTGTTGTATTTATAAGGATTTGACCATACAGGTATTAAATAGTTGATTTATGCAATGATGGGATAAAGCAATAACTGTTGCTCAAGATACTTTTAAGTAATTTGTCTGGGGTAGAGTAAGGGGAATTTTGTGAATAAAATTGCCTTTAAATTGTTTTCACCTTCTAGAAATTCATAGTAGTAGACATCAAGAAATGAAAGTGTCTAAAAATGCTTCAAGTAAGAAAGCATTCTTTTTTTTTTTTTGGTCGGTCATGGGGCTTGAACTCTGGGCCTGGGCGCTGTCCTTGTGTTCTTCAGCTCAAGGCAAGTGTTCTATCACTTGAGCTACAGTGTACTTCTGGTTTTCTAGTGGTTTATTGGAGGTAAGAGTCTCATGGACATTCCTGCCTGGCTGGCTTTGAACCACGATCCTCAGATCTCAGCATCCTGAGTAGGTAGGATTACAGGCGTGAGCCACCGGCGCCCGGCTAGTAAGCATTCATTTTCAAGCCTATATCATCTCAGTCACTTTTTTTTTTCCAATGAAGCGCCTGAACGTTAAGTACCTAAAAGTATTCTTTTGTTGTTTGTTGTGTTTTTGGCAACTTTCAAGAACATTTTCTTATTGGATAAATGCCCAGAAGACTTCATTATAGCTAAAAGAGTCAAGCTAGGCTATTTTCTCCTTTTTTTTTTTTTAACATTGACATCCTGCTACATGTCATATTATTATTTCTGGCTCAATTTCTATGAGCATGTTTTATCTTTTTTTTTCTTTTTTGTTGGTTGTAGGTCTCGAACTCTGGGCCTGGGTATTGTCCCTCAGCAATTCAGCTCAAGATGAGCACTCTACCACTTGAGCCACAGCTCTACTTCTGGTTTTCTGGTGGTTAATTGGAGATAAGAGTCTCATGGACTTTCCTTGCCCAGAATGGCTTTGATCCATGATCCTCAGATCTCAGCCTCCTGAGTAGCTAGGATAACAGGCATGAGCCACCAGCACCCAGCTTGTTTTATCTTATTTTTTCAGATTATTTTCTTCTAATTTGCTCTCTTTCTTTTGTGAATCTCACATGTAGCCAATTATTTCTTGCATTTTGAAAAATGTATGTTTTGTAACCTCTATATTTAATATGTGATTTAAGGTATAGTATTTTAATTCATTGGATATCACTTGGATGTATTTAGTATATATAACAGTATAGGACCATACGTTTTTGTACCGCAAGGAAATCACAAAGACGGGAAAAATCTATTACTTCTACTTTACAATTTATGGGGGAAAAGGTGATGTGAATAGACAAATAATTGTGTTTCATGGGAGAATTTATTTTTTCTCTCTCTCTTTTCTGTCATGGGCTTGAACTCTGGGATTGGGTGCTGTCCCTGCACTCTTCAGCTCAAGGTGAACACTCTACCACTTGAGCCACAGTGCCACTTCCAGTTTTCTAGTGATTTATTGGAGGTAAGAGTTTCACATACTTTCCTGCTCAGGCTGGCTTTGAATCATGATTCTCAGATCTCAGCCTCCTGAGTAACTAGGATTATAGGTGTGAGCCACTAGTGCCC
>NW_012267236.1:2157432-2162632 GCF_000151885.1 Dipodomys ordii | reverse complement strand
AACCATTTGTATAGGGGAAATTGAGATGTAAGGAGTTTGAACAGCTATCTGAAGTTCATAGCACTGCTGCGTATTAGGATAGATTAGAAGGTTGTACTATAGAAATAGAACCATTTTAACATTACTGGCTTAAAATGAATCTGTTTTTTATATATGTCACAATTCATTGTATGCTGGACTGCCTCCCATATTCTGATCATACAACTGGGGCACTAGCCTTGTAGATCATCTTGGGCGAGGGATGGTAGAGGCATGCTGGTCTCATTCCCTGAAGAGAAGGCCTTAACCTTCCTGTTTCTTTGAACAGTAACCAGAACTTCTCCAAAGGCTCCATCCTAACCAAGAGTTAGATTGGGTATTGGAAAAATTCAATAAGCACTAAATGATTCTATTTTTTATTGGATCAAATTAAGTTTAGAGTATTACAATTGCAAGGGCTTTCCCTAGTGTCACACAATGCTTTTTCTAATGCTTCTACTTCAGCCAATGATAATTGTTCAGCATTTCTCCTGTAGCTGAAAACTGGAAGCTTCTATCTCTCAAGTATAAGTAAACATATCTAAAATGGTGTATACAAAAGGTCTTGTGAAAAGCTCAGTTTATTCACCTAAAATTTTCAATGAATATTTTCTTGTAGTCTCCCAAAATACATTTGAATGGATGCAGCATAATTTATCAAAACATTTATCTATTGTTGCAAATTTAAGATTGCTTAGCATTTTGAGATTTATAAATAACACTTCTATTGTGTTACATGTGTGCTTAACAAAATTAAAATTCACTTTATATAGATGTATTCAATGAGAAAGATAGAGTGAAAGGATATTAACAGAACTGGTATAATACTCAGTGGTCCAGAACTTGATTAACATGTGTAAGGTCATGGCTGTAATTCCTAGCATTGTCACAAAGATTATCCATATACTTATGCATGTATATGTATATATAAGTATGATTGTATGAGAGAGAAATAGAAAGAAAAGGACAGGGAGAAAAAAAGAGTAAGATAAAAAGAAAGAAAAAGAAAAGAAACAAAAAGGAAGGAAGATAGAGAGGGAAAGGAAAATGGAAGAAGGAGAGAAGAAAGGAGAGAGAAAGAGGAAAGGAATGATATTAAAATTTTAGGCCTTTTTTTAAAACAAAATTTAAATTTATTTCTCAGTAATCAGTAAGATTGTACCATTTTTGTTTACTTGTTGTGCATCAGAGTACATTTATTACCTTTCTTAGAATTTTGTATCTATTTGGTAATTATTTGTGTGTGAGCTTCATTTCTTATTTTCATCTAACTGAATCATTGTTTTATCCCTTTGTGATGCAAACTAACATTGCTTTATCACTTATTTTTATTTACTCTCAGGTACACTCTCAGAATTAGATACTTTCTTTGCTCAGGCAATTTCTATGCCTGTGTAAGAGAATGACAATAGTTCTAGACTTCTTTTTAATTCTCTGTTTCTTCAATTCTTTCATTCCTATCAATCATCCAACAGACACTTGATTTTTCGCATACTTTTCAGGTCATTTTCTCTCTTTTAGATTTTGTAAATGAAACTCCAGATGTCATAATATTAGCAATTCGTTTCTCCTGGTAATATTTAAATAGTACTTTGAAAAAAATCAGTCATTTGGATTATCTTTATAAAATACTGATATGTGAAAAATGTCTCAGGAATATTCAATTGATAAACATAGTTCCAGACTCAGAAAAACAAAACAAAGCAAAACCAAAGATGCTGCTATGTTTCAGGAGCTATGATAGCAGATTTCTTTTTATTTTTCAGTGTTATTTAATCAAATTGAATGCAGCTGACCATACCTGCTCTATTGATTTTTGTCAGGAAATTCAGTAGTACTGAAACCATGGACAGAACCATGGACAGTTCCCGCTCCCCTCTGATTGATGCATTCTTTTACCATACATGACAAAGTGATAGATGTACTTAGTTAACATTCCTCCAACTCATTAATGCCACACACGGGTTGGCTACTTGGGGGGTTGGTTAGATAGCTGTCACCCATTTGATACTGCAAATACTGCAATATTGAATAAGGAGCCCATTAATTTTCTTTCAAAATCAATCCCACAGGGGAGAAATGAAATATATAGTAAGAAATGAAGTGTAAGGATATATCATGTGCTATAGAATGAAACAAGGCCTTAGATAAAAAAAAATCCAATTGATTTTCTTTGAATATATACTTGGGAATATTATTCTAGATTCTGACGCATTTTCTTGGATGCCATAATTTATCTGTTGAATTCTCAATTGTGGGGGTAGAGTGTCTAAGTTTTAACCTTGAGCTCATAAATACACATAAACAGTATGGGGAAATATTGTTTAAAAATCCTCTCCACCAACAAGACAGAATGGAATGTGCAGAAATGAAATAAAAGTAATGCTTTCAGCCAGGTGCTGGGAACTGACACCTGTAATCCTAACTACTCAGGAGGCTGAGATCTGAGGATCTTGTTTTGAAGCCAGCCCCAGCAGGAAAGTCCATGAGACTCTGGTTTCCAATTAATCACCAGAAAACAAGAAGTAGCACTGTGGTTAAAAGTGGTAGAGTCCTAGCCTTGAGCAGAAAAAAAAGAAAGAAAGAAAGAAAAAAAATGCGTCCCTTAGCTATTCAGCTCAAGGCTAGCATTCTACCACTTGAGCCACAGCACCACTTGTGGTTTTCTAGTGGTGTATTGGCAATAAGAGTCTCATGGCTAGGGATGGGAAGGTGGCTCAGTGGTAGAATGCTTGCCTTGCATGCATGAGCCCTTGGGTTCGATTCCTCAGTACCACATAAGCAGAAAAAGCCAGAAGTGGCACTGTGGCTCAAGTGGTAGAGCACTAGCCTTGAACAGAAGAGCTGAGGGACAGCACCCAGGTCCAGAGTTCAGGACCCAGGACTGGCACAAAAAAAAAAAAAGTCTCACATACTTTCCTGCTCAGGCTGGCTTTGAATCATGATTCTCAGATCTCAGCCTCCTGAGTAACTAGGATTATAGGTGTGAGCCACTAGTGCCCAGCTTTATTTTTCTCTATGTTGCTGGACATCAGATAACTCTATTTCCTCTTTAGTTATCATTCCAGAGTTGAATAATTCTGGCTGAATATCTTAGCAGTTCTGTGTATCTCTGACTTTTCAGCTCATAAGATTAAATTCCATGCAATAAAGTGCTCTAACTATTGTGTGTGTTTGTGTGTGTGTATGTGTTGTGTATGTATCTGTATCCACAATATCATTTAAGACTCATTTTTTTTGTGAATGTAGAGATAGTTACATAAAGGTACTCCCCAGCTGGATTTGAGTTTTTATTACAAATTGAAGACTCATTGCATTAAAATTTGAGGAGTCAAAGTGAACTCCTTCAGAAGTGACATTCTACACAGAGGGAAATAATAACAATTAGTGTTTAAGTTGTGTTTCAAGAGCTTGGCAACTTCATAAACATTCATGAAGAGGAGGCACTTGCCAAAGAACACAACAAACCATTCCAGCAAAGCCCCATCCAGTTGCCAACAAGGTGCTCTATCACCATCCCAAGTGGGTGAAGGGCTAAGTTACCTGATTTGGCTAGAGACTATATCTTTGCCAAATCTACCTTCTCTGGAATAAAACTGAGAAGTTCTGTAATTTTCAGTGGGAATTGTGGCTATAAATATAAATTCTACATCCAACATGGCAAGAGTCTTCTAGCTATATCTTTGTTTGTTCTCCTAAAATACAGATGTTTTTCTTTAAGTTTTATTAGGTGTGAGTATATTTCTCCAGGGAATTCTAAATTATTTTTATACAAATAGGATTGGTATTTTTTTTTGGTCTGTCACAGGGCTTGATCTCTGGGCTTGGACACTGTGCTCTTCAGCTCAAGGTAGCACTCTACCACTTGAGCCACACCACTACTTCCAGTTTTCTGATGGTTAATTGGAGATGAGAGTCTCATGTACTTTCCTGCCCAGGCTGGCTTTGAACCATGATCCTCAGATCTCAACCTACTAAGTAGCTAGGATGATAGGCATGAACCACCGGCACCCAGCTTGGTATGTTTTTTTTTTTTAAATAAAGCTTGCTG
Organism: Dipodomys ordii; assembly: GCF_000151885.1. Classification (NCBI taxonomy): domain Eukaryota; kingdom Metazoa; phylum Chordata; class Mammalia; order Rodentia; family Heteromyidae; genus Dipodomys; species Dipodomys ordii. The sequence goes on along the minus strand of NW_012267236.1, from coordinate 2,158,563 downwards.
AAAGGAACCTAGGGAACAAAAAAGAAAAGGTTAAGGAGAAGATGAAATTTTTAAAAGGGATTTAAATAAGTCTGGAGGTATATTCTGAGTTCCAGGTGTTCTAAATCTTAATATCAGGAAGCAAATTTCAGTAAATCTAAATGATTATTTTCCTGTCAGTTCCCTTCAAAATCTGAGCTTACCTCTCTGTGCTTGGGTGCTTTTATTCACTTTTCTATTCAGTGCCTGTGATGCAGTTCTAGAATGACTGGCTCAGTATATTTTCCCTTGGTGATTATTCTTAGAAGCTTTATAAATCTTACAAATATGTTTTCTACATTGCCCACATTTTAATAGTGTTTTAACCAATGAGGGGTTTGCTGCTGAATTTAGTAGAGTTCCAGGAAAGAAATAACAGAGCTAATATACTTTAAATTTTTGGTCAGAGTTTTTGTTAATGAGGCTAGCAAACCTCAGAGAAAAAATTATACTACTGAAATTGAGCCAGCTTGCAAGATTGTGGTAATGGCTAATGACTTCTATAGTTATGCTTTGGTTGTTAATTTCCTTCTCTCTGCACTGTATAATCTTCTATCTCTGTTTTCCTTTCATGTAAAGTTTGCTACTGCTTCTCACTCCACACAAACTTTTCTTTTATAATTGGGGATGTGTGTACTTTTTTGTATATCATATGAATAATAGTATTAACTCATTTAAAGTATGTGGTGTTTATTTTAAGCAAGTCTTAAAAGTATGAGATTCCACCCTTTGCTGTAAGACCCACTGAACTCTATTTTCTTCTTCTTTTTAAATCAATGTTTACTTAATTGTATAGAGGAGTTGTCACTTAACAAAGTAATTTGTAAATACACTATAACTTGATCAATGTCACTCCTTACAACAGTCTCACCACTTTGACTTATTCCTTCCTTTAATTTTCTTAGTTTTGTAGAATATCCATTGATTTCTGGACTGCATTCTCCCTCATTTCTCTTCTTCATTCATCTACCTCTCTCTTCTTGGTCCCACCCCTCCAGTTGCAAGTACCCATTTCCTGGTGCTTATTTTATTGAGCTTTTGACTTTGCTTTTCTAAGGAATTACAAGATTTGGGTCCACCCTAGAATCTGCCACCTTTCAGATAAAGGATTTA
>NW_012267236.1:2065123-2148516 GCF_000151885.1 Dipodomys ordii | reverse complement strand
AAAAAAAAAAAAAAAAAAGAGTTTCATGGCCTTTCCTTCCCGGGCTGGCTTTGAATCGTGATCCTCAGATCTCATCCCCCTGAGTAGCTAGGATTACAGGTGTAAACCACCTATGCCCAGCAAGTAATGCTTTTATAGTTATAAAAGAAATCTAATGAGCAAAACATGAATGCTCTAAGAAAAAGGGGAAAAGGTATTGAAGCAGAAAAATTCTGCCTATAACTAACATTTTGGTTCAGTTATTTAATAGTTACTTTCTATAGCTCACATAAGTATTCATCAAACAGTCTTTAATAAGGAAGTGAATTATCCATTCTAAAATAAAGCCTATGGTTTGTCATTAATCATGAAGCTAAGCATAGAAAGTAGTATAAAGTATAGAAAACAGTTGATTGGATTTCATGCATTCTTTAAGGCTTACAATGATGGCTTGCTTTATCTTCTACATTTTTTGGTTTATATGTCTAGATGAAGAACAAAGAATCTTTTCTTACCATAGAGGTTTGTTGTTGTTGTTGATGTTCTTGTTGTTGAAAGAGAAATCCCTTTTCAATGTAGCTTTATTCCTGAAATAGCAGATCAGAGAGAGAGGGAAAAAACTCAGTAACAATGCCTTATATCTGTGTTATTACAAAACTCATCGAGTAACTTCTACTACTTACCAAACAAACTGAACATCAAATGCTAGCCAGAATGCCAAATAGAGATGGGTGTGCTAGTTTCTATCTGTAGCTCCTCGAGAGGCAGACACCAGGAAGATTGCAGTTCAAGGCTAGCATGAGCAAAAAGTAACGAACTGGGAATGATTGTACATATCTGTGATCCCAGCTAACCAGGAAGCCTAAGTATAGTCACAGGCCAAAGCCAACTTGGGCAAAAGATAACAATATGCTATCTGAAAAATAACAGTAAAGCGAAAAGTCTGGAAGAACGGTTCAAGTGGTAGAGGAGTAGCAAGCCCCAGGCCCTAAATTTAAACCCCCTAAAATGAGTGCTAAGTGGAAATAAATTTGGACTAAACCTCTCTACCTGAGTGATAATTTGGCCCCAAGCTGCCTTTATACATAGTGAACAGGAATACAGGTTGCTGTATAAACAAATAGAACTTAAGAATGTATGTATAATCAAGGAACTTAAAGTCAGCTCCTTATAACAAATGGCTTCGGACAATTACAAGCTTCCAGGTGATCAGAGATGGGATGTGTCCCTTCAAATAAGGCAAATGCTGACTACAGCCAATCAATTTGTTTCTTCATGTCATTCATTCCTCTTTTTTCTTATTATAAAGAGAACCTGTACATTGGGTGAGGCATACTGAGCCTTGCTTAGTTCTAGAACCTTTCTTCTGGCTCAAATTAATGAAGAGTTATATATTTTCAAAGAATAAAAAACCCCAGAAAATGGCAAAAGGAATAAGCTGCATTGTTCTGCATTTATAACTTATTTTATTTACTTACTTATGTATTTATTTGCATATATATTTATTTGCTTGCTTACTTACTATTTTTGCAGTACTGGGGATGGAATTCTGCGTGTTTTACTTGCTAGGCAAGTGTTCTCCTCCCTGAGCCACACTCCCAGTCCTTTTACTTTTGCAGATAGGGTCTTAAGACAGATGTTAATTAGGGAGTCAAATTTCATTGCCTCCACAAATCTTAGCTTATTATTTAAAGGACAAATAACCACTGAAAGAATGATTACAAGAGAGGCTACAAGGAACAGTGCTTTCACAGTATTTAATAGTCCTAATAATTCTCTAACAATGCTCTCGTAGTGCTTTAATGATATTTTATTCCTGCCTCAGTCCCCTGGGAAGAGGTGGGTCCTTATGCTCTTATCACAAATCTATTCACTCACAAATATTTATTTTGTATTGAGTGTAGTCCAAGCAGAGTTCTGGAGTCTAAAGGAGAAAATATTTAATAAGATAGAAAATGGAGCTTCTATTTCTGTTGAGAGAGGAGATGGAAGATGAACCAAGACAGAATGAACTACAGAAGGGGTGACAGATCTTGAAAGATAGCAATGGACTCTGCCACTGTGTACAATGTAGGCTTTAGAAAATTTAAGATTTTTTTTTGCAAGTGTTGTCAAAGGAGTTGGCTTTGAGCAGAAATGAGGGTGACGAGAAAAAAAAAGCCATGGAAAGATCTGATGAGCAATGCTGTAGGCTAAAGAGACAGACAGGAAAATAAAGTTCAGGAATTATAGTAAACTGAGGAATTGAAATGGAGTGTAGCTAAGGTTCTTTGCTAGAGGTGTGTGAGGAGGGAAGAAAAGATGGGAGACATGCAGGAGCTGAAACTATTACAATCGGTTTGACTCCCCTTGTTTTCCAGTAACCTCTGATAATATGTCATGCCACACTCAAATGCCTTAGGTTTATGACCCTGAGGTATTAGAATAATAATGTTGTATATCTCTGATGAAACCATTCCCTTGCTATTGATTTTTGTCCACAGAGATCATCACAGTGTTATTATGATTTCCATCTAGTGCTAACTCGTCTTTACTGGTTTGCTGAACAATCAATACCCTTTGTCTGGAGAGCAGCAGCCATCTTTATTTCTCTCATCTCTTTTTGGTAAGCACAGGGGAAGGATCACTCTTGCATTGGCAAACAAATTGCTGTGGAAGTTCAAGTAATAACATCATGTTTCTCCGGCATATCCTAGCAAACTGCATTGTTTATTTGGAAAGAATCACTTCTGTTAGCAGCTAGAGCTTTGTAACACCCCGGGATTTCAAATTGCATATTATAGCCTGAGTGCGTTAGCAAAGGCAGAGCTGAGACCCTGAAGCAGTGCTGGGTTTGGAGCAGAGAACTGCCCTTTAAATCTAGGGAGATGTGAACCAGTCCTTGGTTTGCCTGGTTATGTCTGCGTTTGTTTAATTTCCCATTTGAAATGCAAAAAGAACTATTGACTTAAATACTTTCCACAGTGCTAGTAAATGTCCACCTATATAACTCTACATGATCATTATTAATATGAAATAATTATGTTATGTATACATGTCCAATATGCTAAAAAGTGAACTATTTTTCCCATTGTGCAGGCTTTTTAGCTTAGTAACTATGTCCTTTCCTGTGCAGAAAAGTTTGTCTTGATGCAATCCCATTGGTCAATTCTCTCCTCCATTTGCTGAGCTCCTGGAACTTTTCTCAGAAAGTTCCTGCCTATGCCAATACCTTCTAATCTCTCTCCTACTCCTTCCTGTAGTAGTTTCATGGTTTCAGGTCTTACACTGAAGTCTTTGATCCCTTTTGAATTGGTATTAGTACAAAGGGATAGACCATGATCCAGTTTGAGTCTTAGGCATATGGATATCCAGTTTCAAACACCATTTGTTAAGGAAGTATTCTATTCTGTTCCATTGGTCTTCAGGCCTATTTTTGTGCTAGAACCAAGCTGATTTTGTTATGATAAATCTGTCATAAAGCAATACTTTTTTATCCAGGTTTTTTTTCTTTCAATTCGGTGCCTTTAGTAGTTTCATAAGAATTTTTGGATTGTTTTCTCTGTCTCTGTGAAGAATGACATTGGGATTTGGGTGGGTAATGCATTAAATTGATAGGTTGCCTTTGGCAATATTGCCATTTTCAGAATATCCTTTCTTTCAATCCAGGGACATAGGAAGTCTATACATTTCTTGGTGTCTTATTCGATTTCTTTCTTCACAGTTTTATAGTTTTTATTGTAAAACTTCTTCAATTCTATGGTTAGGTATATTCCAAATTGCTTTTATTATGCTATTGCAGACTTGTTTTCTTATTTTTTTCTATCTACTCATTGTACATAGAAAAATAAACTACTGATTTTTGTGGGTTGATTTATGTGAGTATATAGTTCAAACACAGACATTTTCTTCTGAGCCCAACTACAGTGAGAGTCATGAGCATGTTATGTATTCAGGAAGCTACTGCCAACGAATAAGAACTGTTCCAAGAAGAGTAGTCTCTACCTCATCTCGTGGCCAGATGAGGTACATGACCCAGGATAGGGGACAGGATTCCAATTCAATTTTATTATCACTGTGAAGGTCAAATACAGTATAATTTTGTTGAGTCCCATTGGTACAGAGATCTTATGAGGTACACTGGAAACAGTCACCAACTCTGACACATACGGCAAACAGAAAGTGAGCGTAATTAGAAAGTGAGTGTTTGTAGATATTGAGCCTGGAGGAAAAAATTTAGACTGCAAACAGGACTAACAAAAGATGTGATGATTGTGGACTCTAGGATGGTTAAAAAGGAAAAGTTTGGGGGATAATAATATAGAAGAAGAGAAATCAAATCACTGGAGATAAGATGAAAGTCTGTATGAGAAAACTCAAATATATAAAGTGATTCAGTTAGAGAATGAACACTGAATTAAGAAAATGAGAAAGCAAGAATAATCATGAGAAGAAGGTAGTCCAGCACCTAGTTTGTGCCACTTTGGAATAGAAACTGCTTTGACTGAAGGTATTTGAGACCCTACTGGTAGAGGAAGGACATTCGGGTCTCTCCTTTTCTGAAAGCAGGATATTAAGACACATGTATGAAAGATGTCCTTTCTATAGCAGAAGAAAGGGGGGAAATTCCTATGTAGGGAATCATAGTTGAAAGAATTCTCTACAAATAGAGTTGTTAAACTGATTCTTAACCTTCTTTAGCTTCAAGAAATTTCATTCCCAGTTAACTGTCTTTGTTCAACCTAAAACAAATGTATTTGGGTGTTGACACTTCTTTAGGTTTTTATCTCTTCATGAGGTCTCCCACATCACATAACACATTACATTGTATGTTCTTCCCTCTGTTAACCTATTTAATCTAGTTAACCTCAGATGCAGGAAAATCCAGTAAACTTCACTTAAACTAACAACAACAAAAGTTTTGCTTCATATCCCATGACTAAAGTATGACTTCAGAATGGTTAATTAACAATAATGGAAGGTCAAACTATAGAGGTGAAAGGTAACAAGGAACAGTTTGTCAGATGGTACCAGGATGAAGACTGCTGTTTGGAGTATGAATAGTGATTGTGATGTATCAAAGTACTTTAAGAATGTAGATAAGGAATCAGTTTATCAGAAGAGAATTATATGGGCTTTGTCCAAGCAGGAAACTTATCCTGGAATGTAAATGAAGTAATGAAGCAGCTTAGAAATGGCATCTATGAGCATGTTTCCTTTTCTTCTTGGTCTTATGGTCCCAAGAATCCTGTTATCAAATGTTGATAACTGAAATCTGCAATGACATATTAATCCCATATCACTATAATGATCTTAGACCTTACCATAGAGAATACACACACACACACACACACACACACACACACACAGAATGTTAACATGTACGTGTGTGCATGCACATACGTACACACATATAAATAATACAAATGATAGGAAATATTCTTTGAACATTTATTTTATTAGCTATGATGCTATGTGACAGTTTCTACTATAATTAATCCCAGTGTATTTTACTGTACTGTCTAAATGCTGGTAGAAAAACCGTATTTGCAGTTCAAGATGTGTGAATGAGTTATGACCTACAGATTAACAAACTGATTTTCCCGGGAGAATTCTATGAGAGCAGCCCCAGTGCCATCCTCTTGAGCTAAAGCAGATTTCAGAAGAGATAAATGTGTGAAGAAAAAAAATTGGAATGTAAGAAAATCAGAACTCACAGACTCAGAGTGGCTTATGTTTCAGTTGGTGGCAAAAGATATATGCACAGAAATGTAACAGCCAGGGAACAAGGAAAATGTCATATGAAGAATTCTGAGACTGTCCCAAATTGACAGTCTGAACCTTGCTCTAACATGTGGTGGTTATTTTGAGTGTTCGAAGTCCATACACCAGTAAAACAGTTGACTCTAACCCCCAAACTAAATAAATAGATAAAAGAAGAAAACAAGTGTGGGCGACATTTTATGTAGGTTTTTGTGTCAGTTTTTAAGGATTTTAGTCATGTGATTGATGCAAACTTATAGAAGAAATATAGTTATGATTAGAAGGTTCTGCATGTCTTCAAAACAGTAGAATTTTATAGATTTGTATATGAAATTAGGAGAAAATCAAACATGCAAATGTGAGGTTTAGAAAACAATAACATGAAATCTTTAAAATTTTAGGGTATCCTGGGCATAGTCAACCCGCACCACCAAGACAATGATTAATTCCTCCAAAGCCTGGCTCTAATCTCAGTATACAAAGTATTGTTTTTTTCCTCATAGAAACTTGATAAATACATGGCCACTTACAGGTGAGGAGACTAAGTAATTTGCTAAAATTACCTGCCTAATTATGGAATAATATTGTAATTATATTGTTAATGTAGTGTAATAATGTAACATTATATTATACTAATGTAATAGTTTGACAGTACTCCCTAGTTCCAGAATACTCATTGGATTCAAAATATAATACCTATGAGTTTAGGGTTTATTATAAGAAAAAAATAGGCACTACCTTAAATAAGGATATACATAATTTCCAAAGTCAGCCTCTTGGCAAAGGGTTCTAGAAGCCAGTGACAAGCTCTAGTTATCTTTCTTCTCTAGTATGTGCTGGAATGAGCTGCCTCTTTCAGACCAGGAATGATCAATGTGTGCACACAATGTTTCCTAGAAGCCAGGAAAAATAAAAATGGAGTCTCAGCTAGTGTTTCTATTATCCTGATGCTCATTTAAGTATGTTTCTTGTCTTAAGGCCAGTTTCATTAGCAGAAAATTGAAGTAGATATGGAAGGTGACTCTTCATGAAGATCAGCTGCCTTGTCCTCAGTCACACTAATAATAATGAACAAAGCTGACAAGTTATATGGACTATCCCCCCAAATCGCACATACTATTACCAAACACCAATCGCATCAGTGGGTGTTAAGCCTTCATTAAGGATCATTCCTATGCATCTGCATTTTCCTATTTCAGTGAAATATTTCAAGCCAATTCCTGTCTTACTAAAATTAACTTGCACAGTATATCTAGTAATCAATAAAACCTTGACTATATTTCAGGTTTGCCCTTCTAAATAGATAAATTAATAGGATACCATATTGCTAGATTTATGGTAACTCTGTCTTGGATAATGCCAGGCTTACTGAATTAGCTACACTGTGCTACACAGTGTTCACTGTGGAACAGATTTGTGTCAGATATTGTGCCACTTTTAAGGGTAACTTTGTTATACTAAGAAGCCACATCTTATCATAAGTGATTGAAGAATCTGGGGGTATTTAGCTATAAGAGAGAAGATTAGAAAAGATTCATCTTTAAAATCTCTTTAAGAAATAGAATTATTTCAAAGGCAGCTATCAACATAATCCCAAGACACCTTCCAATTGGAAGCCTGTCATTTGTAAAACTATAATTCCCTTAAAATGTACTTTGGTAACTATAAGAAGCACTATTTTCAGACAGGGAAGGTAAATTTTGCATTTCAAATTATCATATAAACTACGAATAATTATTTTATTCTGGAGCAGCACTGAGGAACAAACTTTCCTGCTCTGATGGAAATGTTAGACATTCATGTGCCTGCTAAGCACATGAAATGTGGCCACTCGTGTTGGGATAGTTAATTAGAACAAAAATCAAATCTGACAAAAACAGCAAATCCCTTATTCATTCAACAATTCAGAAAAGATACAGAGTAGACAAGTAATAGCTCTTCATTGTTTTATTGTCCATAGATGACACAAGATGGGGTCAGCCATCATGGGACTCACAGAGAATATCATTTCTCTGTGTAGGAGCCATAGATGAAGGAACCTATGGTTTTATTGATTCAGGAAGCTAGCGTAAAGAAAACTAGAAGTTAGGAGTAAAGAAGTCAAGAGACAAAAGGCCACCTAACAGATGACATCCGAGTGAAGGCACCTTGGAAGCACTTTGGCCATAATTCTAATTATGGAACTCTTGAGTTCAGAATGCAAGGAATGCATGTATAGTATCCTTACCTTAGCTTGAGGGATACAGGGCACTCTTTTCAGAAAGTTAGACTGATCTGGTTTTGTATGAAATTGGCTGTGACAAGGTCCCTTTTCCCTCAGGAAGTCTGCCAGGCCAAAGACTTCAGATTGCCTGGGTGAAACCTGAAGAATCACATACGTGACTTTTGTCTTTTGTTCTCTCTGGGAATTTCTGCTGGTGTCACAATAGGAACAATGCCAGATCTTCAATGCAAAATCTGTAAGATGTGTTCAGGACGTGAAAACCCATTTGTTATTGTTAGTATTTAATTTATTCTGGATTCAAGATCTGTTTGTTTGTTTCTCCAATGAGTTGTATATTTTTTTCTGCAACAAGCAGCAAATTGTTCAGACTACCTCACAGTGGAGTATGAGGTAAATGGCAACTCTTGGTCGTGTTGTTTTGCCTAAGGAATGAATAAAAGGATTCATGCTTAAATTTTTTCTCAGGATGGCCATCCCCAAAGCAACTTCTTTAAATTTCTATTAGGATATAAATGAGCTCATGGTTCAAAGCCAGCCTGGGCAGGAAAGCCCACTGAGATTCTTAACTCCAGTTAAGCACCAAAAGAATCAGAAGTAAGAATTGTGGCTCAAATGATAGCATGCTCAACTTGAGCAAGAAAAGCTCAGGCATAGTACCCAGGGTGTGAGTTCAAGCCTCAGGACTGGCATGCACACACGCACTCAGGCACACAGGCATACACACACACACACACACACACACACACACACACACACACACACACACACACAGAGATAAATGAAATCAAAGAAAATATTTAAATACATGATACCATAATGATGCAAAAACAAGGACAAAGCAGCAATCTATTGCCCCAAGTTTGGAAGGCTCTTTCCTTAATAAATAGGGGCAGAGTGAAAATCTGGTCAATATCAGATTACCTCCACTGAAATTATTCAGGATGATTTTATTACTCCTCCTTTGTTTTATCTCTGAGTATAAATAAAATGAGCATCATCATAGATAATGACAGTCATTCAGGGACTGTTGTCCCTCTTGTGCTTTTAATGGGAAGGAGCTAGAGCACCTGCAGACCCTGACACTAGTCAATTCTGTTACTTTGTATGATTAGATTTCAATATCCACAAAGCAATCAAGCCCCAAATGGGAAAGGAAGGAGTCAGACCTAACGATGCGTAATATCTTGGGAAGCTTAATCCTCACAAGTCAGTATGGAAATTGAAAGGGAAAGAAAACAAGCTCTGGTGGCAAGAAGCACGTTGCTAAGAACTTATTTGTTCATCTTCAGCATGAATTTATAGCTGAACTCAGCATGTCCACACTGGAGGAAGCTTGTGAATAAGAGTCTAACAAAACTTGATAGGTGTCACACTGTCGTCTAACTAAAGCACCTATAGAAATTAAATAAAACTTCCTATACCCACTTATTTTTGTGGGGGTGGGGGGAGGGATAAACACTGAGAGTATGGCTAAATATTTTCCTAATTTAGGGATGACTAAACAACCATATATCTTGAGCTCTACAAAAATATTATAAAACAAGCTAATACTCTTTCAAAATATAAAATGAAATACCTGGTTATTAGTCTGATGAAATATAAGTAAATAATTTGGCATTCTCAGTAGTGAAAAAATGTGAAAACGGATGATGCATCCATTTTCATAGGAATATTTGCATAGGAATAAATATTAAGGAAGATAACTGAAATTAACAAGGTAAGAGGAAAGAGTAATAAAAAGAAATCTTGGAATGAAGGGAGCTTGAAAATGAGATTACAAGATTCTGTTCCACAATGAGGTAGGAAAGATGAGAATTAACCCTACAGCCAGTGACAAGAAGTCAGAATTGAGGACAAGAACAGAGAAGTGTTGAGGGAGGAAACATGAAGTCAGGAAAAAGTCAGGGAAAATGTTTAGATGGATTTTTGTCTCCATTTCCTGGTAATCTTTTATTTCAATTTACTTATGAAATGCTATTCTGCAGATAGAGAAGTAAGTAGTATGGGATAACTTTGGCTTTCATGTTAAAAGGGGCAGTAAATAGCTGTAAGAGGAGAAAACAACCATCAATAATAGTAAGTGCTGTATTGAGCATCCTAGTGTGAGGTAGAAGATACTGTGTGTCACTCATGGCTGGATCATCAGGAAGCACTTACTTGTTTTAAAAACATGGCTTTTCTTGTGCATGTGTGCTGCTACTGGGGCTTGAACTCAGGGCCTAGGTACTTTTCTTAGCTTTTCCACCTCAAAGCTGATGCTCTACAACTTAAGCCACACCTCCACTTCATTCTTTTTGCTAGTTTATTGTATATAAGAATTTCATGGACTTTCCTGCCCAGACTAGCTTTGAAATTGAATCCTCAGATATCAGCCTTCTAGGTAGCTATGGTTACAGGCAGGAGCCAAGATAGTCTGTGGTTAAGAACACTGAGCAGGACTCAAAGAAAACATAGGTCCCATGGTTTCCCTTATCTGTGATAACTAGTATATGTCTAAGACAAGCAGAAGAGGTCAAAAGTTATGTACATATGACCATTTAACCTGATTCTAAGCGAAATGAACCCCACGATAGAAACACAAGAGGTTTTATCTTTGTTGCTGTTGTTTTTAATGTACTAATAATGTTCTATGTGATTTTTTTGGTTTCTTTGTATGTTCTTCTCCCATGATACAACGCCCTGTTGTCACTGTATTGATTCTGGTGTCCTGTATCTTGTATATACATTTTTCTAATTTGGGGGAGGGGAAGGGAAATAACAAAATGCTGAAATAAGGATCCAGGATGACCCATTGTAACAATGAGGTGTACAAGACAGTATGTTGAAAATGAACTTTACAATTTTTTTGGGTAGGGAGGGTGGGAGAGGAAAGAGAGGAGTTGGGAAGGTGAGGAGGAAAGGGATGGTAGGGGAAAAATAAAGGAAGGTGTAACAGTGCTGGATAGGAAATAGGCTTATTACCTTGCTCATGTAACTGTAACACCTCTGCACAGTATCTTTACAATAAAAATATATCTTAGGGAAAAAAGAACACTGAGCAGATTAACAGCTGGGAAAAGAGTATCCAAAAAAATCTGGAGAGAAGAAAAGGCTGTTGCTAATGCTATACAACATTGCTCACTACAATGAGTGCATTTTTAGGAGTAGGAAGAAGGAAAGAGCAATAAAAATACACGGTGTGGGTAAAGAGGAGGTCCACAGATCTGAAGAGCCAGGAGAGATTAGAGAGAGTTTGTTATGGCAAGGATTTGAAACATTATTGTCACTGTGATGGAAAGCCATTGGAAGATACAGGAGGGGAACAGTGATAAAACCAGACTTACTTTTTGATTTATTTATTTTTGACAGTTGCAGGGCCTGGGCACTGTCCCTCAGCTCTTCAGCTGAAGGCTAGTGCTCTACCATTTGGGCCTCAGCCCCACTTCTGGCTTTTTCTTCTTATGTGGTGCTGAGGAATCGAACCCAGGGTCTCATGCATGCAAAGCAAGAACTCTACCACTGAGCCACCTTTCCAGCCCCCAAACCAGACTTACTTTTTAACAAAAGATCTCCTTACCATCTATAGTAGTATGGGCTGTAAGTGCATATCTAGGAAATCTCATAAGAAGTTACCATACACATTAGATATAACAGACCAGAATGTTAACAGTAGAGGTGAGGGGACAAGCGCAAATGGCACAATTCATATTCTTTTAAACTGGTCATCTGGCTTAAACTCAGGGCCTGGATGCTGTCCCTGAGCTTCTTTTGCTCAAGGCTAGCACTCTACCCCTGTTTTGTTTTTTGGTAGATTAGTGGAGATAAGAGTCTCCCAAAGTGTCCTGACTGGGCTGGCTTCAAATGCAATCTTTAGGTCTCAGCCTCCTGAGTAGTTTAGGATTATACACCTGAGCTACAGGCATCCCCATATTCTTATTGAAAGACTAGATGTGGAATGTGAGGAAAGTAAAACTAAAGGATGTAAGTCTGTGTCTTAAACAGTAAATGGATAATCAAACATGCACTAGAATATAGCAGCTCAGTCTCAGTCTCTCTCTCTCTGTCTCTCTCTAGTCTCCCTGTCTCTTTGTCTCTCTCCTATGAGTTTCTGTTTAGAAATGAAGGAGACCAACAGTTCTGTTTGTGAGGTGTGCTAAACTTCAGCTTTATATTAAAATTCAGGTATATGCTAGTTATAAAGATAGAAATCTTGATTATTGCAATTAGTAGTGTTCAAAGGAGCACTCTGAGTTAGAGATAATATTTCTGGTTGTTAACAAATAATATCCAGGAAAGAAAAACTGTAACCTATGAAAGAATAAAATTTAGTTTGTTTAAGAAAGTCTGCATTATTAAGTGACAAAAATTGATCAATAAATACCCATGGAGTATGAAATAACTGATAATATGTCAAATGAGTTGCCATCTATAAAGGCAATAATGTGTAATGATCCAAAAGGATGCCTACATTCTCTGCTTTTCAAAGAAAACACTTAAATTCATGCTTACAAGATGTAGAGAATGAAATGATGTTTAGTGTTCAGTTATGATGATGCTATGGGTTTACATTCTCTTCAAGTATGCTCTCTAAAAGAATTGTCTGAAATATGTATGCAAATTTATGCACAAAGATGTTTATTGAGTAACTTTTGTTAATAATGAAAATTACAATCAACATCAAGGAAATGCCCATATGGCAGATTGCTAGGAAGCCATTGAAAATGATACATGAATAATTTAATTTGTATACGAAAGTGATTATGAAACATAGCTAAATGAAAAATAGAACACCACATTGTAGGTCCTGCATCAGCTCTGTCAATATGCACAGAAAAATACTCTGGAAGAGAAAATCTAAATGTTACTGGTGCTTGCCTCTTGGAAATAGATTGTTTACCACTTTAACTGGGTTGTTTTTGTACTTTGTAAAATTCCTAAGTTAGTATTACTTCCATAAATAGAAAGCTCTGTTAAAATTGTTTCAGGTTTTAAAACTTTATACAAATCCATGTGAAAACGCAGAATAAAAATTCATCATACATCACCCCAAATAGAAATCAGCACATGAATTTATACACAATATTGTTTTGTTATTGTCATTATTAGGAGTTACCAGATATGGTGACTTTCAATGATTTGTAGGTAGAGAAATAAGCATAAAATTTTAACTGCTGTTTATTGGAAGTCCCTTCAGGGTTGCAGGCTTGTGAATATAGGAATTAGTGAGGAGAAGGGGAAATATAAATGGACCATACATAGTAAAGAGAGCTGGACAGAAAACCACAGACAAAAAAATCAATCCCAAGAAGAGACAGAACACCACCAAGTGCCAAAATACTTAACACAGATTAAGGACTTGCTAGTATATGACATTGGTTAGAACAAGGGGCCAAAGTAAGAGTCCTCAAAGCTGGAGCAGTGATAGGAAAAAAAAGAAATAAGGGGAAATAAAATAAAGATCCTGTAGAAACAGTCTAGAATCGGGAAATGCTAGTCTTTATCCCTCTTCCGTTATTAACACCTACAATTAACAAAAGTGTTAGTGAATTGACAACTACAATTGGCTTCTACTTATATTGGTTTCAACTATATTGAAGCCAATGTACTACTATAACTGCCAATACATTGGCTTCTTCTTATGAGTTTTAGTAGAAACAAACATTCACACCAGAGCACTCATAGAGAAAAATATAAAATCAGTATTTATAGTAAGCATATTTAAATACACTTGATTCTATGAGGTCAATTGTAGACATGGTAAATAGCCATTTGGTAACTAAAAGCTACAAGCAAGTCTAATCAGGGTATATGACATGCAAATATGTATATGTCAAAGTGAACTCCCCCTTCATACAACTCATTGATGCTAATAAAAAACTATGGAAGGAAAAGGAAGCTAAAATACAAATAAGAGATGAAGGAGAAGGATGAAAGAATGAAGACTTGTAAGTGTGATTAAAAAGGACTGAAATGAAAAAATCACAACTTACAAGGGAGATTAAAAAGCTATAAACAACATGATAAACAAAGTACAACAACAAAAACAGAAACACCCCAATCTTTCTCAACTCCACATATAGGAAAACTTTACCTGTAGTTTGGAATCTCTCTTCATTCTACATAAATACATACGGTGACAAAATTGTATACAGATATAGACTATACATATGTTATTTAAAATATTTTTGCAATTACACATTTAAGATTTATTTCCATGAATTAGCTTTTCGTCCTTTTATATGAATAATACTTACTAGTATTTTCTTTTGTTATAATCTGAGGGAATTAGGGAATTTCTGAATTTCTTAACTGATGGAATGTCTGAATTTCCTATTCTTGGATGAATTCTCCTTCTTGAGTTTCTAGTTCAATACTTTATGTGTAGTGATTCAATTGTTATCTAAGCAACAGGCTACCAAAACTTGTGTTTTATATAGTCCGACCCACATGAGATCTTCAGTTACTTTTGTGAGATATAAATTAGACTATGCTATGCTATATTGTAGTAATTCCTAGGTATAGTACCCCTATCTTATTATATTCCACATTGATCTTTCTCAAATTTCCTTTTACCAGTAAAATAATTCTCCTTTTTGGAAAAATGATTTATGTCTTTTATACAGCTTTACTTATGCCATCCCTTTTTCTTTGGCTTATTTTCCTGTGTTCTGAGGAGCTTTTTCCTTGATGAAATATCCAATAGCATTAAGAGATGCCAGGTCTGAGACTTCATGACCATTGTACCCAGCTGCATCCATAATAGAGTTCGTTTGTGCCTTGTTCTTTCTTCCTAACTGGAGCCTCATTTTTGGTACTACATCCTTCCTAGTGTTTTGTGTAAGATTCAGATTCTACCACAGTTTAGAAATTATCTGTCAGATGGAGAGATAATGTTTGCCAGTTTGCCACAGCTATATTAAACCAAGTAAGTTGGTAAGAAAACAAAGGAAAAATATTTGAAGAATAGTATATGAAAGAAAATCCCCCCAAAATCTTCCAAAACAAGAGCATATATTGCACAAAACATTGGAATTGGTGCCTAGTAAAAAGTTTCATGGTCAGGATGATTTTGCAAACATTAAAGATATTGGTCAATATTAGAGATCTGGCTTGAAATAATCCCTGAGGAATGGGCCCAGACAGTCTCTTTGAAGTAAAAATATTTATGCAACCCAAAAGAATTATCAAATCCCTCTCCTACTGCCAAAGAGAAGCTACAGCAAAATATTAAGTAATGTGAAGGGGAAAAAATTAAGCTACGGTGCTCTCAATGGGACATACAACAAGAATAAATCTTGTTTCATGATAATGCATGTATCTGCTAGTATTGTGTGTCACTTAAAACATGGGGGAGAAAAATGCACATTTCAAAATTTTCAATTCAAAAGTGTGATTCCTAATGATAATCTATTGTAAATTCAGTTTTCACTAGTGTGTATTAATTGTACAAGGTGATTCACTGTCACATTTTCCTACATGCATCTAATGTAACATGATCAAATTCACTAACTTGATTAGTTTTTGTATCTTTTCTCCCACTTAAACAACTTTGATTGGTTCTGTTTTTCTGTTTTCATATATACATAAGATATTTAGTCATAGATGCATAATAAGGTATATCATCCCAATCAACATTTCTTTTCACACTAGCCCTCCTACTTTTCTCCCTTTTCAAACACCCATTGTTTACATTCTTTTAATTGATTTTCTTATTCTTGTAAAAAAAATCAGTTCAAAATAGAACGATCTTAATGTAAGACCTAAAACTTTGGAACTTCTATAGAAAAATTCAAGGGAAATACTTAAGATAGACAATAGCTTTCTAAATAGAATTCCAATTGCTCAAGAAAAAAAGAGCATAAACTGGCTAATGGGCTTGCACTACATTAGAAAGCACTGGTACAGCAAAGGGAACAATCCCCAGAACTGCAGGACAAGCAACAGAATGGAGAAAATCTTTGCTAGCCATTCTTCTGATAAAGAATTCATATCCAAAATATATAAAGAGCGCCAAAAGAAAAAAAATGGTGCAGTTAGTTGATAAATGGTTCTCAAAAGAAGTCACAAATGGTTAATAAATACATAAAGAAATGTTTCTTGTCATTCTTAAAAAGTGCATCAACTTCTAATAAGGACAAGTCTAAAATGAGTGTAATTACTAAGTACATATTATTTTCTACATACATTATTCTAATTTTTTCTCTTCAGTAGACCTCTGTGACTACAATTAAGTGATCCAATTTTTAAAATCATTTAAGATTATGAATAGAGTAATTATTATTTTTGTGGCAAATCTTCCCCTATTTGCATACATGATAACACTTACCTTCAGTAAAGAGGCTTTTAGAGGTAAGAATGGATAATGTATAGAATTTCTAAACCATCTCCAGAATACCTCTGTACTCTTTTTAATCTCCTTTCCTATGAGCACAATTGGAGCCATAAATTCTTTCAAACTACATATAAAAAATCTCGAGTTCTTTTATTTTGTTGTATCCCTGTTTTTATTCTCGTATTTTTGGTAAAGATGACAATGATCATTTCTTGGAGTTAGTTAGGAATCATTATCCCATTTTAATTTCCCAGGAAAGTATGTACAATTTGTACATTCTTTCTTGGGATTGTTCAACCATCATTATTTCTGTGTGTTTTTCCAGATGTCTCCCAGTGATTATTTTTCAGGAAAGCACATACCTCCAGGGGAGGGGAAATTAAATGAAAGGACATAGCTTGGCAAGTCTAGTCAGGAAGTATTTCACAGGCCTGACACTTTAAACGTGTTGCTCAAACTCTCAGGTTCCTCTTGAACTCTACTCTCAGGAGAAAACTCTATTGAGAGACTATTTTCTACTCACTCTCAAACTACAGGAGACGATTTTCTGTGGCGTTTAGGGAAGTTCTCTGCTTCTGTTTGGCTCCACTCCTCACTGTTCCTACCTTCCTTTCTCTACAGAGCAGCACTTGATGACCACTTGCTTCTTTACTGAGTCTTTCCTTCAGTTGGCAAAGTCTTCATGTTTAAGGCCGTCTCTTCCCCACTTTACTCCCTTAAAGTCTAGGAAGGTGCAACATACCTAGGTAGGCTAGGTAGGTGTAGGCTTCCTAATGAACTACTTCCAGGTGTTCTTCCAAAACGGGCGTATACAAAAAGGTGTATGACTTAGTCATTAAACAAATACATATTGAACCTCTCAACAAATTAGAAACCCTGTGTTTGGTGGCAATGAAGCTGATACTGCTCTTTTATCATTTACCTAGCACCCTATAACTGTGGTTACTTGGTTTAAAATAAGTCCTAGAGAGTAGTAAGTTAAATTCTCCAGCATCCTTCACAATTTAAAAATGTTGTCTGAATTGCAACTGAGATTTAAAAGAATTCATCTTTAGAAGAGTTTTCACACTATTACCATTTGTACCCAGTTCTGATTTCACAATAGATCTAAAATATATACTAACGTCCTGCCTCAATTCTGAAATGGTAGCTTCAATAAATTTTTCAATTCAGGTCAAGGATCTTTGTCCTAAAGAGAGCTATAATCTCTGTCTATCATTGGTTTGTAGTCATAAAAAGAGAGTGAAGCAAGAATATGTATTTAAGAGGCTGCATCCCAAACAAACATGTACCCCAAAGGTTTGGGATTGAAGAATAAGATGCAGTCAGAAAGGGAAGCCCCAACTTCTTTATTTTATTATTATTATTATTGTCACCCATTGGGGCTTGAACCTTGGGCTTGGATGCTGTCCCTCAGCTCTTCAGCTCAAGGCGAGAGCTCTATCATTTGAGTCACAGCGCCAGTTCCAGTTTTCTGGTGGTTTTGTTGGAGATTAGTCTCATGGACTTTCCTGCCTGGGCTAGCTTTGAACATCAATCCTCAGATCTCAGCCTTCTGAGTAGCTAGGATTATAAGCATGAGCCACTGACACCCAGCTTCCAACTTCTTTATTTTAATCATGTATTTTAATTTTATCTTTAAGTAGTTGTATGAGGGTGACAGCATTCCAAGATGTCAGTTTATGAGTACAGTACATCTTGATCCAACTTTATTTTTTTACTTTGCATTTCTGTTTAAACATTTTAATTGTTATTATTGTATTATTAAATATAATTTGTTTGTTGTATACAGAGGTTATGAGTAGATTTCTTTTTTTTAATTGTGAGAATACTGCACAGAGGGGTTAAAATGACATGGGCAAGGTAATGAGTACATTTCTTATCAAGCATTATTGCCTCCTCCTTTGTTTCCCCTTCCCATCTCTTCCCATCTCCAGTCCCCCCCCACTCCTCCTTCCTCCCTTCCCCCCCATTCCAAGGTTGTAAAGTCCATATTTCGACATAATGTCTTGTATATCTCATTGTTGCAATGGGTCTACCTGTATCCCTATTTAAACAATTTGTTTTTTTCCTTCCACTCCACAAATTATACCAACATCAAATATAGTGAAATCAGGGAGGGACATACAAAGGAACAAAGAAATCATCTTATAAATATGTTAGAAACAATCACAAGAAAGAAAAAAAAACATTTGAGTCCTTATCTTAGGGTTCATTTCGCCTAATATCAACTTATCTGACCGTTTCTGCTTGTCTCAAACATATACTAGTTATTGCAAATAAGGGAAACCATGGGACCTATGTTTCTTTGGGCCTGGCTAATAGAATTTTTTCCAAGTCTTTCCATTTCCTAACAAATAGGGCAATGTCATTCTTTCTGATGGAGGCATAGAATTCCATTGTGTATATATACCACATTTTCTTGATCCATTCATCTACTGAGGGGCATCTGGGTTGGTTCCATATCTTACCTATGGTAAATAATCTTGCAATAAACGCAGTTATGCTGGTAGCTTTAGTATGGATTTGTTTGTGATCATTTGGGTAAATGCCCAAAAGTGGGACTGCTGGGTCATAGGGGAGCTCTACGTGGAGTCTTTTGAGGAAGCTCCATACTACTTTCCAAAGTGGTTGAACAAATTTATACTCCCACCAACAATGCAGTAAGGTTCCCTTCTGTCCACATCCCCTCCAGCATCTGTTGTTATTAGAGGTCTTGAATCTAGCCTTTCTAACTGGGGTGAGGTGGTATCTCAATGTTGTTTCGATTTGCATTTGTTTTATGGCTAGGGAGGTTGAGCATTTCTTCCTGTGTCTATTGGCCATCTGTTTTTCCTCTTCAGAGAAGTTTCTCTTTAAGTCTTTTGCCCACTTATTTATTGGGCAGTTGTTTCTTTGAGAATTTGTTGTTGGGGGATTTAATTTTTAGAGTTCCAAGTATATTTTAGATATGAGACCCTTGTCAATTGTATGGCTAGTGAAGATCTTCTCCCAGTCCATGGGCTTTCTATTGATCTTGCTAGCTATGTCCTTTGCCATGCAGAAGCTCTACAATTTCATGCAATCCCATTTGTCCAGCCTTTCTTTGATTTGTTGTGTTTCTGGGTCTCTTTTAAGAAAATTTTGGCCTGTGCCAAGGAAATCTAGGGTTTCTCCTATTCCATCCTGTAATGTTTTCAGAGTGTCTGCTTTGACTCCGAGGTCTTTGATCCATTTGGAGTTAATTCTGGTACAGGCTGATATATAGGGATCTAGCTTTAGTTTTCTACAAGTTATTAACCAGTTTTGCCAGCACCATTTACTGAGGAGGCTGTGTTTCTTCCATTCTATTGTTTTAGCTCCCGTATCGAAGATTAGATGGCTATATGTCAGTAGGTTCATTTCTGGGTTTTCACTTCTATTCCATTTCCTGAGGTCTGTTCTTGTGCCAGTACCAAGCTGTTTTGATTACTCTGGCTTTGTAGTAGAGTTTGAAATTTGGTATTGATATTCCTCCAGCACTGTTCTTTCTGTTAAGGATTGTTTTTGCTATTTGGGGTCTTTTATTGTTCCATATGAATTTTTTCCTCTTCTATTTCTTTGAAGAATAGGTTTGGAATATTGATAGTTATCGCACTGAATTTGCAGATAGCCTTGGGAAGTATTGCCGTTTTCACGATTTTGATTCTTCCAATCCAGGAGCATGGGAGGTTTTTTCCACTCTAAGTTCTGTTTTGATTTCCTTTTTCAGGTTTTTAAAGTTTTCATCATAGAGTCCTTCACGTTTTGGTTAAATTAATTCCTAAGTATTTTATTTTTTATGGGCTATTATGAATGGAGTTGCTTTCCTGATTTCAGCCACACTTTTCTCATTGTTCGCATAGAAAAGCCATTGTTTTTTTAGGTTAATTTTATACCCTGCTACTTTGCCAAAGTTTTGAATCAGCTTGAGTAATTTTGGAGTTGGATCCGTGGGATTCTTTAAATACAAGACCATGTCATCTGCATTTACTTCATCTTTCCCTATTTGGATCCCTTTTATGTTTTTCATCTTGTCTTATTGCTGTAGCTAGGCATTCTATTACTAAATTGAAGAGAAGTGGAGAGAGTGGACATCCTTGTCTCATTCCTGAGTTAAGAGGAAATTCCTTTAGTTTTTCACCATTAAGTATAATGCTGGCTGTAGGTTTGTCATATACAGCCTTTATTGTATTGAGGAATGTTCTCTGGATTCCTAATTTTTCCAGAACCTTCATCATAAAGGAGTGTTGGATCTTGTTATTTGCTTTTTCTGCATCTATTGAGATAACTTTGTGGTTCTTATCCTTGCTCTTGTTGATGTGATTAATTATATTAGTTGATTTGCCTATATTGAACTGGCTTTGCATCCCTGAAATGAATCCTGTTTGATCGTGGTGTATGATTTTTTGGATGAATTGTTGAGGTCGATTGGCCAAAATTTTGTTGAGAAGTTTTGCATCAATGTTCATCAAAGAAATGTGTCTATAGTTTAACTCATCTTGGTTTAGTTTCGGCATGTCGATATTTGCTAGGAAAAAGTCTATTTCTGCCAAGTTTCCAAATTTATTAGCATAAAGGTTTGAGAAGTATTCACTTATAATGTTCTGAATCTTGGTTGTTTCTGTGGTGATGTTTCCATTCTCATCTCTGAGTTTATTTATTTGGGTATGTTCTCTTCTTTTTCTGATAAGAGTTGCTAAGGGTCTGTCAATTTTGTTAATTTTTTTTGAAGAACCAATTCTTTGTTTTGTTGATTCTTTCTATGTTTTTTTTGGATTCTAATTCGTTTAAATCTGATTTAATTTTAATTATTTATTTTTGTCTACTGGATTGGGGTTTATCTTGCTGCTCTTTTTCAAGATGGTTCAGATGTCCATTAAATTATTGGTTTCAGATCTTTCCAATTTGTTGACGTAGGAACTCAGAGCTATAAACTTGCCTCTGAGTACTGCCTTTGTTGTATCCTAGAGAAGCTGGTAATTTGTGTTCATTTTTGTTGTATATCATGAACATTTGAATTTCCTTTCTAATCTCTACCAAGTACATTTCTTTTCTAGTCTCCCCCTCCCATTCCTGACCACAAGTTGCATAGGTCATTTTCCACAAAGTGTCTAATAAGTACCATGACTGCATATGTTCACCCTTCTGCTCCATTTCTGCTCCCCCAATTTCCCCTTCACCCATACCCATGAGGCATAGTTAATGTATATAATGCACTCAAGTGATAGGTCCTTCTTTATTTTTCTTTTCCTTTCTATTTTTCCCTTCAAAGTTGATAGATACTAGAACAAACAAACAAAAAATTAAAATGACCACCACTAATAACAATAACAATAAAACTTATGCTTTTATTTCCTGGAATTAATTTTGATAAATCGTCTTTTAAATATTCAGTGGCTTTGACACCTTTGGGTGCCTCCTCTAGTTTTCTCCTTTAGTTTCACTCTGTGTGAAGGCCTACAATACTATATAATTGATCATGTCCAAGCTTATTTTAGTTGACCCAAGTTCTTTAGTGAAGAGTTTTACCTCAGTGGATGAGTCTCTATCTCTTTCTTCTGAGTAAGGCTTCAGACATTGAAATTATGACAAGATTGACTTAATTTACCTGAACAATCATATAAATAGTAATCCATATACCTCTATGAGTTACATTTTACATTTCTCAGTAAATGGTAACAGTAATAATCATCACTCAAATTCTTTTCTTTTACCAAGTAATTGCCATGGGTGAATATTATTGTAAGATCTTTCCATATTCCATCTCACAATATTTATGTAATGAGAAGTTAGTATAGAGTGATAACTAAAGATTCATTTGAAGATATGATTCCAAGTACAGTGTCCATGTCTGAACCTTTAAGCATTATTTTATATTACTGCTAGAAAAGAAGGGCAGTAATGGTATGACAAATCAGATTACCAGCTGGTATTAGGATGGAGAATTTGAATCAATTAAAGAAGTAGTGAGTTTTAATCAGTACATACAAAGTTTGTAAGGTCAAATTGCATCCAGAAAGATGTTAACATACTCTATCTGTGCAGTGAGAATGTTAAGCCCTCAATACAAACTCAGAACTTCCTGTCAGGTATGTAAATATCAACAGTCAGAAAGAAAAGTAAGGAACCAGTAGCAAAGGCATCTATTCAGTTTCTAAGAGTTCTGGATGAACTGAAAGTATTTACTCATTCAAAAACTAAAAATTTGGAATTTTAAACGTATACACAAGACAATGGGTAGAGAATATATAAGTTTATCTGATTTGGGGAGGGAAAGAAGGTGCACAGAAAAGGTGAGCAAAAAGGTGAACAAATTCAGTGGTGATACTGACTAGACACTGTTGGAAATGAACTTTACAACTTGAGGGAGGGGGTCAGGAAGGGAAAACAAGGAGAAAATGAGAGAAGGGTGATACTGTTTAAGAAGAATTGTACTCATTGCCTGACTTACGTAACTGTAACCCCTCTTCACATCACTTTTACAACAAAATTTTTTACACAGCCTTTATGGGAACCTAATTCTGAAGAAGAGAGAAATGGTGTTTTAAACTCTCATACCTAAGGACATTTTTTTTAGATGCAGAGCCTGAAGCAAACATACAATCATTATGCCTGTATTATTTAATTAAAATACTTGCCATCAAAGTGTTCTCTCTTTTATGAGATAATCATATACTTAAAATGAAATAATTGGTAAGGATCATTGCTGACATGTTTACTAGGATCAGTATATGCTAGGCCGTATTCCGAGCACACTCTTAATTTATAGCAAGTTGCAAACGCAATGAATAGGCACTAAATAGAAATCCAGAAAATGTTAGGGAATAATAGTTAAACTGGACTGTATTTCCAGTCTTCAATTGATAACGTAAGTCACAAGTACCAGATATTTTCTTTTTCTTTTTCTTTTTTGGCAGTAACATGGGTGAAAATAATTCGTGTTTCCCTAATTACTATTTTCAATTTAGCAATTTTCTTAATTATTAATTAATTTAATTTCCCTCTTATGCTTTATTTTATTTTTTACATTTTTCAGATTTTTAATCAGCATATGAAATTTTGGAAAGAAAATAGATTTTCTGTACTGCGTAATTTATCTTGAAGGTTGCAAGTAATTTGCTTGTGTGCTATTTGCCTTTTAGTTATCTGCTTTATTATACAGGATTTAAAATTTTTTAAGATTGTAAATTTTCTTTGGGGGCAATGTTTATTTCATTTTAATTTTTTATTGTAAGGTAAACTTATTTTCTATTTTGCTTTGACAGCTTTGTGACTGCATGTTCATATTGTGATTTTCCATGGATTTATATTTGTGAATGATGAGAGGCAAATGAACACATTTTTAACCAAAGTATCGATTAGTACAGCATAATAATAATTTAATTAGCTCCTAAATTATTACTAACATCTCTCTTTATATAAAATATATAATTATCTTAGTGTAAGCATTTTCTCTTTTGTAATCAGAAGCAGTAACTTGTCGGCATTAGGCTTTAGATTCATTTTCCCTTCTCTTTGATGATCTAAAAGATAATATCAACAGGAATGCAATAATAAAAGAACTATACTAAATACAGCTAAAAGTCAAGGAGTGCTTTAGTAATTTGCCCAAATATACAGAAGACGGGGAGAAATCCAGAGCTTGAAGCCACACCAATCTGACCCCAAACCTCTACTTCGTGGTCTAGTGTACCGTGCTCTGGGTGTGCTGTGCTTCTCGGTTGCACTCCCTCAGTGTGCTCCTACACATTAGGGCTGACCCCTGGTCTCCTCCTGTGACCGTAGCATTCCCTCACCCTTGGAGGTGACAGTAGGCATCCAGTACCTGGGGTTACGGAAGCCTCTCTGGATTCTGAAGATGGTGACAAGTCAAGTTTCAGCTGGGGCACCTAATGTTACTTTTGTACATCTGGGAATCTGTTCAAATTCTACACATGGCCTTCATGGGAGGCTTAAAGTTTGTTCAGGCACACATCAACTGCCATTTTCTGAGTCTGAGAAAAATCAGACAATTGGTCTTGCACAAGTGCTGGCATTTCAAGCATTCCTTCACATCTTCAGCATACACACACACACACACACACACACACACACACACACACACACACACACACATACATATATATACACATATACATACATACATACACACACATACATACATACATATATAAGTTTGTTAATTATGTTCCTCACTATTTTTTTCTGATCTGTATATTTCTCTTTGGCTAGATAAAAAGAATCCACTTCAAGAGTTGCTTTTTGTTTACTACTCAACTAGTTTACAAAGCAATAGTTTTTCAGAAAAGATTTCATTAAGTTGATTTTCTTTGTAGAGATTGGATAATACTACAAACAAAAGAAACTGAGTATAAGAATCTTACTGTATTTCAGGTAATTTAACTTTCTTCATTGTTCCTAAAACAATTAGCTTAATAGGTCTTTCACTTCTCTGTTTTAAAAACCTGGTGATATAGTACCTGACTCAAGAGATGCTTCTCTGAAGCTACTCCTAGTACTTGTCTTGTTGCTTAGCAACAACAAGCTCCTTTCTTTCTTGATTGTAGGCTTCATGTGTGGAAGAAGAAGATGAAGCCATGGCATAATCTTCATTATGTGGCTTACAAATTTTGTCAAATGAAACACCCTGGGCATTAGATCCACATCTCCATGGGAACTGCAAATAAATATGCTATAAAAATGGTAAAAGAGTACTATTGATTTTAATCTAACCATCCTTTACTGTTCTGTTTTATTCTCTCTTTGTAAGATGATTTATATTCTACTTACAAGTTCTTAAGATAAAATTCAATAATTTTAGTCAAGAAACTGACTTGTGGAGAGTTTCTGGATTTTTTTTAAAAGGGACGAGGGGCACATGTTGGTTAACATTATAGAACGCCATTAATTTTACTCATCACATTCCAGAAAAACAGCCTTGTACAGACAGATACTTGTCTTTTTTTGTAAAAATAATTCTCAATATTCTAGGCAATTAGACAAAAACAAGTCTTGATTATTTGTATCAGTTCAATTATTAGTACAATTCCTTCCATGGAGTGCTAATTGAAGCATCCAAAAGCTACAATGAATTCATGAGAGGCTTACAGAGGAGAAGGGTTTAAGAAAGGAGGAAAAAGCACAAAATTTATTGGGATCATTCAAAAAATCTAATGATGAGGATTCTGGTAGCATTAATTTCTTAAGATGAACCCTCAACCTAGCTATAGATATCATAGTGGTTTTTCGATTTCCAGAAAGCCTAAAATCTAAGTATCAGAAGTCTAAAACTAAAATATCCAAAGCTAGAATGTGATAACCTTCACAGGTTCATTTAATTCAAAAATAATTAATACTGACAAATTTCTGAATATAGTAGAGAGATACTCCAAGGATTGATCTGACTGAATATTAAAAAATTAATTACTATTAGTGAATAAATAGGCTGACATGAATTTTATGAGTAAGATAGTATTGACTATGAGCTAAGTATAATAGGAATACAGAAAATCTTAGGAATGACTTTGATGAGAGCTTAGTTATAAAGTGAGACCTGTTTTCAAACCATACACACACCTGTCTATATAGTCTATTGTTTTGTTTTTGTTCTTTTGTCCATTCATGGGGTCTGAACTCTAGGCCTGGGCACTGTCCCTCAGCTCTTTAGCTCAAGGCTAGCACTCTACCACTTGAGCCACAGCGCCACTTCTGGCTTTTTCTGCTTATGTGGTGCTGAGAAATCGAACCAGGGCCACATGCATGCGAGGCAAATGCTCTACCACTGAGCCACCTTCCCAGACCCAAGTCTGTTTTTTTATAGTGTATGTTCACTATAGATAATTTGCAATCATATTAATATATCTCTATTTATATATCATTAACCAATAAAATGCATAAAATTAAATCTTGTTTCTTATTTCTTATTTCTGAAATCTTATTTCTTCTATTCATACTCAGTAAATTTCAACATCTAAATTTCTAAATGATCACAATAATTTGATTAATAGTGGGATTTTTATCAATGTGTTCTTCCTTTATATTGTACAGATTCTAAAGTTTCCAAATAGAATTATATTGGTCTGATTATTCCACAGAATATTCCCTAAGTCTTAAACAATTCACTGCTATTTGAATTTTAGTTTTCAAATAAAGTGGAAGTCATAATGAAGTATTTGAGTAAAGAGCAAATACATAGAATAATGTAGCTTTCAAACATTTTTTTTTGTCAGTCATGGGTCCTGAACTCTGGGCCTGGGCGCTGTCCCTCAGCTCTTCAGCTCAAGGCTAGCACTCTGCCACTTGAGTCACAGCAACACTTCTGTTTTTTTTTTTTTTTCTGCTTATGTGGTGCTGAGAAATCAAACCCAGGGCCTCATACATGCAAGGCAAGCACTCTACCATTGAGCCACCTTTACAGCCCTCAAAGTTATTTTTAGGTGATCCACAGTGTGAACTATATTTTATGTTGAGATCTAGCACACACACACACACACACACACACACACACACACACACACACATACCTGAATAGAAGTTTATGTAAACTCTATTTAATATTCCACTATTTATCATCCTACATGCAACATACTATTTTCTATTCTATCTTGGCTACTTCATAAAAGAAAAATTTAGATTTCACCCAAATTAATTTCCATATACAATGTTAGGTTACAAACTTGGAAAGAATAGTTGTAAATTAAGGAGAAAAGATGCTGTAGTTAGGATATTTACATATGAGTCTAAAAACATCTCATCTTCCATATGATATTGTTCCATCACTCTACATTTACTATGTTGAATTGATTTAGGAACTCTGTTAATTAGATAAAATAGGGGAAAAAGTTGATAATTACTAAGTTATTGCTTAGCTAGTGTTAGTAACTAATGACCAAGTGATTGAATGTCAATGATTACTAGAGGTTAGTTTTCTGGTTATTTATTTATTTATTTATCTATAATTGTGAAAATGCCATACAGAGGGTTTACAATTACATGAGCAAGGTAATGAGTACATTTGTTATCAAGCATTGTTGTCTCCTCCTTTGTTTCCACTTCCCATCTCTTCCCATACCCCCCCAAGTCAAAGTTGTAAAGTTCATTTTTCAACATAACGTCTTGTACAACTCATTGTTGCAATGGGTCTACCTGTATCCCTATTTAAACAATTTGTTTTTTTCCCTTCCCTTACCCGAATTATACCAACATCAAATACAGTGAAAACAGGGGATCACAAACACCACCATACTAAAGCTACCAGCTATGTTTATTGCAGCATTATTTACCATAGCTAAGATATGGAACCAACCCAGATGCCCCTCAGTAGATGAATGGATCAAGAAAATGTGGTATATATACACAATGGAATTCTATGCCTCCATCAGAAAGAATGACATTGCCACATTTGTTAGGAAATGGAATGACTTGGAAAAAATTCTATTAAGTTTGAAGTAAGCCAGGCCCAAAGAAACATAGGTCCCATGGTTTCCCTTATTTGCAATAACTAGTATATGTCTGAGACAAGCAGAAATGGTCAGATAAGTTGATGTTAGTTTTCTGTTTTTTTATGAATGATATATTATTCTCTATATTTTTTGGAGCAGATGACTTTTTCATTGAAACAGTGATGAGCAAGGGTTACAGTTACGTAAGTAAGGCAATATATACATATGTTTTTAGTCATTGCTACCCTATCCCTCTTTATCGAACAATTACCCCTCCCTATAACCCCAAGTTGTAATGTTCATATACAACATAGTGTCAAGTGAGTGTCAAGGTTGCTGTGGTTCGTCCGTTGTCCTGCTGTTTCTGTGATTCCCTTTCTCTTTCACATATTGCATTGTCTAATATGCAAAATATGAGGTACAAAAAAAACTAAGAGAAATGAAGAAAGAAAAAGAAAACACATGAAACAATAGAGAAAAAAAGAGCATACAAAGTCAGATAAGAATTCTTGTTTCCATAAGTTGGAGTTCATGTTGATTTACTTCATTATATATAGTCCTATCCACTAAGCTGTTGGGTTATTGACTATCCCTGTTAAGAATATCATTTACATATTCTAGTTTATACAAGTAAGGGATATCATGTGACCTATTTTTCTTTGGGTCTGGCTTACTTAATATATTTTTTTCCAAGTCTTTACATTTCCTTATGTTATTCTCTATTTTTTTTTTTTGGTCCAGTCATGGGGCCTGAACTCTAGGCCTGGGCACTGTCCCTCAGCTCTTTAGCTCAAGGTTAGCACTCTACCACTTGAGCCACAGCGCCACTTCCAGCTCTTTTTTTTTTGCTTATTTGGTGCTGAGGAATCGAACCCAGGGCCTCATGCATGCAAAGCAAGCACTCTACCACTGAGCCACCTTCCCAGCCCTATTCTCTATTTTTTTTAAATCACAGTTTGTGTATATTATAGTTTAGCTATCTACATAATGCACACATTCTGTGACATTATAGGTTACTGTCTTTTATAGGTTATT
Source organism: Dipodomys ordii (assembly GCF_000151885.1). NCBI lineage: Eukaryota > Metazoa > Chordata > Mammalia > Rodentia > Heteromyidae > Dipodomys > Dipodomys ordii. The sequence goes on along the minus strand of NW_012267236.1, from coordinate 2,119,784 downwards.
GTCTTTTTCTAATATTCTATAACAAATAAACCTTTTCCCTTGTTCTTCCTATATATCTGAAGAGGCAATAAGTTTTGCTTTCAAAAAGTACTTTATATACCTGAAATAAGTAATTCTATTTAATTGAACTTACATTTATTATAATGCCTTTCCTGCCTTCCAATTTATTTCCATGACAGAAATCTGGAAATTTTCAATGGGAAAATCACAGAAAGGAAATGTTGCGTGCACATATTCCCTCTTCTTCTCTTTTGGTGTTTGGCCTATAGCTGGCTAGCTTGCATGCAAAGGAGATATTTCTGAGCTGGAAACATTCCAACTTTAAACTTTTGAGCTATTGAACACTTCCCAAAATTTTCTTTATGTTTTTAAGGATGTATGTTGCAGATTAAGGATACAGATTGATGAAAATAATCAACAGATAAATGAAATTTAGCCAACCCTACCTTAGGTCAGGGCTTAGATTTTAAAAATGTACACAGAAATCCTGCTATCATCTGGACAGAGAGTAAAACTTGGCAATCTAGACCATCTGATAATATAGAAACTAGTCAAGGTTAGTAGATACAAATGGCTAATAACTATGTGCAGAAAAGTTCAGCATCCTAAGCCCCAAAGGAAATGCAAATTAAAACAATAATGAAAGTTTTTTTTTACCCCAATCAGAAGACCCATTACCTCCCCCTGCAAAAAAAAAAAGAAAAAGAAAAAGATTGCTTTTGATTGTGGGAAGGTCAATTAATACAGCCACTATGGAAAACATTATGGACTTTTTCTAAAAACAAACAAATATATTACCATATGACATTGATATACCTCTCCTTGGCATGTATCCATTGAGCTGACAAATAGTTTTTGTCCTCCTATGGTGAAAGGGTCAAACAAGGTCCTTCTTTTTAAAGATGACTCATCCTCTTCATGAAGCTCCAACCTCATGACCTAGTCTCCCCATGATGTCTCCACCCTTAATGCCAGTATATTGGAGATTAAATGTAAACACATGAACTTTGGAGGCCCCAAGCATTCCTAGCCCATCATCCATTTCTTGAGCCCTTTCTTTGTCTACATGTTATTATCATCCATTATTTTCCAAATTTTAGAGTCAGCATTAACATTGCTTTTTAGTTTACATGTAAGATCTAAACTCTTCCCCACTGACTTTATGAACAAATATGGAACATTACTATTATATATAACAGAAAGTATTTTTCACACTTTGTATATGTTAATTGTATATACAGAAAACATGATAGTGAGTGGGTTATTAAATTTTACATCATGAAAATTGCATGATCACTTGTTTAAATACATCAGATACTGGGTGTCTAACTTTTTTTAAAATGAAAAGTCTAATGTTCATTACCCTGAACTATATAATTTTTACTGCCATGTCCCATATCCTTCTTTTGCTTTAAGTCCTCTAGGAGAACATAAGATTATACCCTCTCCTGACTGTACTATGACTCTAAATACCCTTGTTGCTACAGATTTCCTTAAATTACATCTTTTTTATAGGGCTCCCTAATCAATTTGAACTGTTCTCTGTCATTTTCAAATTATGTCCAAGTCCATTAGATAGGTTCACCTTTTAAAGATCTTAATCTTTCCCACTAATAATAGAAACTGATTTAGATGACACCAAATGAAATCTATATAAAATCTATATCTATAAAATTTATATTAAAAATCTATATAAACACACACATAGACACACACACACACACACACACACACACACACAGTTTAACAGACACAACACAGAGGAACTCAATAAAGTAAATGAGAAACAGGCCTGGAGGAACCAGAAAGTGGGAGACTCCTGACCCAGCCACACAGGAGCCTTCACACTGAAGCTCTGGTAATCAATGGCCTTTTCCAACAGCCATATGGCCCACGTGCCCCCTTGTTCAGCACTCAGAATCCTGGATGATGGAGTGGGTGGTCAAGTTTGGGTTGCATGCCCAATTCTTAGCACAGGTTGGGAGGAGAGGGAAGAAAAACAACCTCATTGATAGACTTAACTGGACCACATGGTAAAAGGAGTGGAATGTCCTAAAAAAAAATCACTCTACTCCCTACATACAAAAGCGGAGGCATCTGTCAGTACTAAATAAAGGTCTGTGTGTAACTGCTTCTATTCACCTGCAGCTCTCTTCACTGTTATCATCAACTCTCTCTGCTGCCCATTCAGCCCTGCAATTATTTCCATATTTCATAATGCCCTGAGTAAGTCTTTCAGGACACTGCTACTTTGGGAGCTAGTTATTCTTATATGTTTTATCTTAACAACAACAGCTAAAACCTTCCTATCTGGATAGTCCCTACCCATTGTTACCATTTCAAGACCTTGACAGACATTTCAAGACCTTGATTTTCTCCCTTTCTTCCTTGTGTTAGCATTTCCTTTTCAAAGTCAGCTGTAGTTATTCCAAGTCTACCTGTTCCTTCTTGACTATAATGTGAGTGCTTTGATGGCAAATGTCAGCATGTACTCATCTAAGTGTCTAATAGAGGTCACAGGTTCTTGTGTGTTGCAATGGTCAATCTATATGGATATAACAATTTTTCTTAGTGTTTTTTCTTATTGACTCAGTGTTGTGTTTAATCCATAATTCAACTTTTTCAGTTATCCCTGACTTTATTGTGGTATATCTGAGGGGAAGCTATACAATGTATTCAAAATTATTAACTTGTGCATTGTAAGTAATGAACAAATGTGTTGGTGCAACTTTGATAAATTTTAGAAGCAATCTAACAGAGTATTTGGAAGGAAAGGATAGGCTCACCAAAATGACAAGGAAGGGAACAAAAGCTAAAAATGGGTAGGCATTTTTAAAAAGTTAGTCCTCAAAATACAGCTGTGAGGTGGCCAAAACAATTCCTATTTTACACAGAAGGAAACTGAGGGTGACATGGGGTTAATTTCTTATGGGTAATAAAATTTGGATCTAGGCTTTGTCAAACATTAAAATTATTTTTCTACTAATTGACAGTTACAATGCAAAACAATGCACAGATAGTATTGTTTAAAAATTCAATAATGCAGTAGGTGTTGTAATAAAAAGAGCAGTTCTCTTCTCCAGCCTTCACAATCCTTGAGGCAGCCATTCACAATCGTCTCTCTTTTTGTTACTCTAGTGGTTACCTTCTTTTCTCTAGGTAATATTCATATTTTACTCTCTCGATGGATTATGAACGCTGTATAGCCATTCTTCTTAATAACCAGAAGTAACCATTCTTACACAAAGGAATAAGAAAGAGCTAAAAAATTTCTAAAGACTGTGAAAGAAGAATATGAATTCACGTAGCATATATCCCAGTAGGAAAATAATACTAGAAGAGGAAATATAGTTGTCTAAGCAACATAAAAAAATTTAAACACTAGTATTAATCAAGAAAGCTCTTAGTGAAGTCTCATTTTCAACCATTAGACTAGATTCAAGAAAATGAACCCTTGGTTGCAGTGTTGTAAAGTAATGCTGATTAGCAATCTACACAGAAGGTCAACTTGATAACATCTACTAAACCAAACCAAAACCTAAATGTCCATACCCACTGTCACTAGTACCTCATTCCTGTAATAGTAACTCTTCAAGAGACGGGGATCCAAAGGACCATAGCTCAAGGCAGGCACAGGCAGAAAAGCTTGCTAGACTCTATCTGCAAAGTAACCAGCAAAAGCCAGGCCGGAATTGTGGCTCAAGTGATAAAGAGCATCAGATGAGCAAGTGTGAGGTCGCACCTCAAGCAAACATGAGTTCAAATATCATTAATACTCTTCAAAAGAGTAAATAAATAAAAACAAAAATACGTACCTGCCCTACTCCCTAGCGTTCCATATATATATATCCTAAAGTGCAGCACTGGCACGTAGACCTAAGGGGATATGTAGAAAGGGGAAAACTGGGACTATGTCAATGCTCATCTTCTACAAACTACTTCTTCCTTCATAGTCATTGCTCCTATATCATTTGGTTATATACTCTTGTTTGATTGATTTTGAGACATTGTGGGTCAAGTTTGGATATTAACATTTCACAACTATTTCAGCTGAACTACCACTGTGTAATGTTTCTATGTTTTTTCCACAGATCTAGTATTTTCTTTCCACTTAAATCTGGTTTAATTAACCAAATGTTTTAAGTTTATAAACTTTGGGTAGTTATACAAAGGAATTGTCATTCAGCATAGCATTTTATAAGGTATATATACATATATATATATATATATATGGAATATAAGGTGTACTGGTGCTTTATCTTTCACTTCTGGGATTGTCTTTCTTACCTCAAATCCTTAAATCAGTTCCACATTTTGTTTTTCATTAAGTTTTTCCGTGTGTGTGTGTGTGTGTGTGTGTGTGTGTGTGTGTGTGTGTACCAGTCCTTAGACTTGAACTCAAGGTTTGGGTGCTGTCCCTGAGCTTTGTTTTACTAAAGACTAGTGCTTTACCAATAGAGGTACAGTTCCACTTTCAGCTTTGTGGTGGTTAATTGAAATAAGAATCACATGGACTTTCCTGCCTAGGCTGGCTTCACACTGTGATCCTCAGATCTCAGCCTCCTGAGTAGCTAAAATTACATGCATGTGTGAGACACTGGCACCTGGCTTCATGGTTTGCTTAGGAAGTGTTTTTTTTTTGTTTAAATTCCCTTTAAGTAGTTGTACCAAGGGATTTCAATTCAGCATGCATCTTGATACAATGCATCTTGATCAATATTACCTCTTTCATCATGACCTACCATTCTTTTGATTTTTCAACTCTTCAATATTATTGTTTGCATAATATTTATCATAAAAGGAAACATTCTGTTTAACATCCTTTCTCACCTTTTCTACACCTCCAACCACTTTTTCCAAATTATGTCTTATGCTTGAAATTCGTACTACAATTGCTTTTACAAATTTGCCCTGGCTTTGCTGATTGCTTCCTTTTCTTCCTTGTAGTAAGAGGAAAAGTGAACTTCCATGAAACCTTTGTTTCCAGCCCTGTTTGATGTGATCACACTGCTTCTTTCAGATGCTTTCACATATGCTTTCATGCCCTCCATATTTGTCCTCCAAGAATTGGAATATTCTGGAACTCTGCTGGGTTTGTTTTGCTGACCTTCAAGTATTCTAGATGTCAGCTCCTCCTACCCTTCTCTTCTCTGTTTCCTCCTGGAAGACAGAATTCAACCATAAATGTATTTTGTCTTAAAATAAGAATATATAGCATTTACAATCCTTATAGTTGCACATGTTATATTGGTACAGCACAGTGGGGAGAGAAATACATGTGTATGTAGACCACTATCCTTAAAAAAAATCTACAACACACCATTTGCACTTGTCACTGTGGTATCCTGAGGCCAAGTGAATTTGTTTGTGTTCTTTCTGAAAAAGAAGAACATGAGAAAGGCAATTTATTTGTGCATTTAAATAAAATGTCTTTATGTTTCAACTACTTGAGTTCAGATTGTCCCTCATTAGCATGATGGAATGATTTTCCTTAAGTATATGCTTAGATATGTTAATTAGGATTCCATTAGACTCGGTCTGTCAACACTACTTATTTGAAATTTCTCCAATGTCTTAACATTGGCCCAAGCCATATATCTTTTAATGACCATTCCTATGGCCACATGAAAAAGTAAACATAGTTAATATAAAGTATAGGTATGTACAAAAAGAATTCAATCTGTATTTTTAAACTAATGTTTCTCATCTTTTCATATGCTCTCCATCCATCTGCTTTAATTTTGTTGCGGGGAGGGAGGTACTGAGACCCTGACTAATTCAGGTGGGATAGGAAGATGAATAATTCCACTCACTCTGGAGCTGCTACACTTTGGGTAGATTTCAAAGTAATCCACATTCATATAAAACTCCACAAATACCTCTAAATGACTCTTACAATGTGTCAAAATTTCAAATTTGCCTTTCCGTCATAAAATGAGTAGCAACTTGCTTTGTTCTTTTATTCACTCTGAGACCTGTGTGATAATATGTGCATTTAAGATAAAAGAAAGTATAGAGAGATTGCATGCAGAGTGAAAAGTGAGAGAGTGAAAGATCAGATTGGCCCATGCTGCTAGCCTGGACCTGTCTCAGGTAATGGCTTCGGACTCAGCCTCCATGCTAAAGTGGAAGAGAGGGAGAGATTGAAGTTGAGAGAGCATAGGAGAATATAAACAAACTTTTTTTTTTTTTTGCTCATTCCAGGTTACAAATCAGGACCACCCATCTCAGATTATCTCTATTCTTTCTGTAGACTTTTATGTATTTTTTAAATTTTTTGACTAAGTTTTTCTTCTTCATTCTTCAGGAATATGATCCCAATGGAGCATTCCTTGTTTCCACTACCCCAAAGAAAAGAGAAGTAAATACCAACACATTGATGTTGGTAACTATTTTACTTCTCAAAGGGAGATTTATTTTGTCCTCATCCACTTGTCTTGATAAACACAAATTACCTGAGGATTAAGTATTTTTCAAGTAATCAACATTGATTTCTGACAGTTCTGGAGGTCAGGAAGACCCAAATCAAGGCACCATTGGACTGAGCACCTCAGTTTTCATTGATGTTTTCTTGTAGCTGCATCCTCAATAGCTGCCAGGTGAATGCTGTTCCCTTACATGCTCAAATATTGGAGCCCAAATATACTACCAACAAGCTGATTCCTGTCAGCCCTTTTTAGAAAGCAGAGTCCACTCAAGAAAGCTAACCCTCATGATTAAGTAAATCACTTCCCCCAAACCCTCCTGTAACCACAATGATAGGATTAAGTTTCAATTTGAATTTTGGAATGAACATTTATAAGCCAGGATATTCTCTAATTTACAAACATATGTTTTTGTGGAATAAAATGGAGAGTTCAGAAATAAGCTCTTAAGTGTATATAGTCAAATCATTTTTTGACAAGGGTGCCAAGAAAAGTAAGTGGGGGAAATGGTAGTATTTTCAACAACTAGTGTTGGCAAACTAAACATCTACATATAAAAAAATAAAACTTGGTACTTATGTTGATATATGTTAAAATTAACCCAATCTGTATTGGATTAATGTGTAAGAGATAATAACTTAAAACTCTTAAAAGAAAGCATGACATCATATTGGGCAATAATATCTTCAATAGGATACTGAAAGCACAGGTAAGAAAAGATAGAAGAGCCAGGCACTGGTGGCTCACACCTATATTCTTAGCTACTCAGAAGGCTGAGATCTGAGGATCATGGTTCAAAGCCATCCTGGGCAGGGAAGTCTGTGAGACTCTGTCTCCAGAAAACCACCAGAAAACTGGAAGTGGTGCTATAACTCAAGAGATAGAGTGCTAGCCTTCAGCTGAATTGCTGAGAGACAGCTCCTAAGCCCAGAGTTCAAATCCCATGACCAGTAAGTAAAAAAAAGTAAAGATAGAAGATAGATAATTGGATTTCATCAAAAGTAAAAACCTACATGTACCAAAGGGCACTCCAATAAAACTAAAAGAATGACACACAATATTGTAGAAAAACATAAATGCCATGGTAAGAGATTAAAACTCAGGAAATGTCATGCACTCCTACAACCCAACAATAGCAATAACCAAAAAAATATTGAATAAATGGGCAAAAGACTGAAATAGCTATTTCTTATAGAAGAAATCCATAGGAAAATAAGCACATGGAATGATGCACAAAACCATGGATCATTAAGTAAGCAGAATTCCAAACCACAAGGAGATACTCCTCAGACCCACCAGAGCAGTTATTATTGACACATAAAGTAAGGATTGCTAAGGATGGAGACAAATTGGAACCTATCTGTGTGGCTGATAGGAATTTAAAATAGTGCGGCTGCTATGAGAACTATACGGAAATCACTTGAAAAATTAAATATAGTATTATATAGGATCCAGTGGGCTCACCTGTCGGTATAAACCCAGAAGTGAAACAACAACTGACAGATATTAGTGTGTTTACAGCACACTAATCAAAACACAAGAACAACCCAAGTGTCCATGGATAGGCGAAGTGTTCATTATGACAGTTACATAACAACATGAATGTTCTTAATGGTACAAAACTGTTCTGAAAAAAAACTGAAAATGTGATTTTGGCTACATATGCTTTCACACTCTGAAGTGTATATGTTAATAGAAAACACATACTTTAGAATTGTCATACAATTATGTTTTACATAGACATCTGGAAATCAGGAATGCTTACTTTACCAAATCTAATTTAGATTGAGGTAGGATGATAGATAACTGGGCCTTCTTACATAATCATTCAAAAATACTTCTTCAGAACTATGATATGCCAGGGAAAGAGCTATTTGAAAAATCTGATATCATCCCAGTTCTGATTCAGAATGGAGGAAAGAAGAAAAAATCAATGCCCCAAATCCATTTCTAAATGTGTAACAGACAGGTTAGCAGCTGTACATGTACATGTATTAAAATCTTTATCTTAAGTCACAAGTACTTTCAGACCACTTACTTGATTGTCTTTCCAAAGAGTGATGATGATAATCACAGGATTCAAAGGGTTTTGGTAATTTTTCTTTCATAAGAATGAAGTCTGTTCAAATGATAAAGACTTAGTACAACATGAAACTAAAAACCAAAATTAAAGGCATATATTTAAATCGTTATCCCAGCACAGGCCTTATTTAATCTCAGAGATGAAGAGATATAGCTTCCTTAATTTGTCTCCTCTCATTAGACAACTGCCATTACAGGACCCTCTAGGGTCAGAAATTAGGCTAATGGTAAGAAGAGGAGAAATCAGGTGCAGAAAGTTCTTACATAACTCATAAAAGGTAATGGAAAGATGAATAGTGGTAGATTTTCTCTGGTGAGATATCTTCAAATCTTCCTTAGAGACTCTTCTGCTTATACCTTGATCTTACATTGCTAAGACTCGCGAATTTAGAGAAATTCCTTTCTTTTCCGTATAAATTATTCCGTTTCAGGTAAACTGTTCAGACAGCATAAATGAACTGAGAAAGTAGGTGCGAATCTTTTATCTTGCTTTACTGACATTACTCTTTTCTAACAATGTAACTTTGATGGTGTATTATGTTTATTTTTCTTTTTCCTACCTATTTTCCTTTTCCATTATCCAGTTTTTTTCAATACTGAAAATCATACACAGAGATCCATGCATACTAGTCAAGCATTTTACTACTGGTATTACACTCTGAATACTTTTGTATTTTATTTTTGAGAAAGGATCTCCTTAGCTCTGCCTGGACTGGACTCAAGCTCTGGATCTCCAGCCTTCACTATATGAATGGCTAGAATTAAGCACCAGAGCTACCATGACCATCCATGACCAACCTATTTTATTTCTCTCATTGTAATTTGTCTCATGGTAACCTTCTGAGGATTATATTATTTTTATTCACTTTGATGATCGACAGGAATCCAGTGAAAGGAAAAGCACTGTAGCTCAAACTGAAGTGGGTTAAAGAAAAATCTATTAGATGCAACACTCTGCTATTATATGTAGCTCTTCTTTTTAGTTTTTCACTGTTGGAAAGAAAAGTTAGACAATGCTAAAAGTTGACAAGAATTCTAGCACAATGCAGCCCTCATGTTCCATTACATGATCAGAACTTTTAGCACAGGAGAGTGCAGTATTGAGGTAGAGGATGAATAAGTATTTTCTGACAGGACCCCAGAGAAAATCAAGAATATACGGTGGTGGAAAAATAAGAAAATTTCAAGACTTCTATCAAATTCTTTACATTTTCTAGATTATCCACCTGTCTATTATATTTACTAAATTCAGTAGTTAAAATTTACATAGGAAAAAAATCATGCTAAATGAAAACTGTTCTGTCTGGTGTCCTTTTTCTTCACATGTGAATACATGGTAAAGCTACAAAGTTTACTCTCTGGAGCCAATAAGAAGTTAGCTGTGGCTTCTCCAAATGACAGGTGCAGGGACTTGGAGGAAATAGCTCTTGATGCACATTCCACACAAGCCCCAGCCTCTGTCCTTCTAGCCAGGATCCTGGTCATTCTCACACACCTGTGGAGTCCTTATTTCAGGTTAATTGTCGTTGTGAAGGCCTAGTGACAAGAACACTTCTTTTAAGAGTCAGGAGACCTAGCTTTTAAGCATGGGCACAGGGTTAGCTTCAGCATTTAAAGCTCAGGCCCCCAGACTCCTTTGTGATGTGAGTATTGTAACAAGATGAACTGCACATTTCCAGAAAGCTGTGAGGAAGGCACTGTGGTGTCTCTTCCTCTGCGTGCTGTCCCTCATCTCTGTAAACAGAACCGGAGCTCTCGACTCAAGGCCTTTTTCCATTTCCTTCAATCATAGTGGCCAACCTTTGTGGGAGGCAGCAGTGAGCTGGTCACCTTTATTCCTCTGTGACAATAACAGGATCATAAAATGCTTTCCTTGTAGCCTGGCGTGCTGTTAGAAGCTGCGGTGAGCATTTGAACCATGTAACCAGAGGTTTCTATTATCTTAAGTGACATTTTGCTTCATTGGTGTCAGCAGAGCTTGTCACCAAGTTGCACAGACCCACACCTGTTTCCCCCAGATCTATTCTAGACATTCATGCAATTTTACTCTCTGCTGAAGCTCATTTCAGGAAGCAGATAACCAGTGTCCTACTCTGTGGTTACACAAATCACCTCTTCAATCCAATCAGACAGATTCAGGTACTCACGGACAGAAAGCTTTTACTCTGATGAGATGAGAATATTAGAGCAGCATTTTGGGCAGGTGGGGGGAATGACACACTTAACATGTCTATAAATCTCATGCATAGAGATGGGTGTGATACTTTTTATAAGTGCCCTTTATCAGTGGCACAGTCTCATATCCAGGGTAAATACTTACCCTTAAACTCTTTGTAAGTCAGGTGCTGATGACTCACACCTGTAATCTTAGGGAGCTATGTAGGAGGCTCAGATCTGAGAACCACATTTCGAAGCCAGCCTGTGCAGGAAAAACCCTGTGAGGTTCTTATCTCTAAGTAACCAGCAACAAGCCAGCAATAGTTGAGGTGTGCCTTAAGTGTGAGAGCATTAGCCTTAAGAAAAGAAGCTAAGGGACAAAGCCAGCCCCTTAGTTCAAGCCCCACGACTGGGGACAAGAAAATTTATTAATTTAATTAAATTAAAACCTTCTTTTGGATTTATTGCAGAAGTCCCAATGACAATAGGAATTAAAACATCAAAAGAAGTGGAGAGAAAATACGGTGTGTCTTGTAGTTAAAATATGCCAGAATTTCAAGTCAGGATGTCCTATTTGTGACCATCCAAAAAGCTTTGAATTATCTTTCCTGCTGAAACAAACCACCTTAACTCTATAACCCTGCATCTGTTGGCTGAATGTAGTGTGTACCTTTGAAAACTCCTTCTGTTGGAATGAATAATCCTTTTAGTTTCTATGCTGACATAGATTATCTTTCAAGAGCTTCAAGATTTCTCACAGCAAAAGAAAGCTAGTTCCTTTGAAATTTGTCTAAGAAATATCCCAATGCTTTTATAGATTATCAAACAAAAACACACACATATGTGAAATACCTTCCTAAAATTTATATAAAAGGAAACTCTACACTGGAAAAGGAGAGGTTAATTTCTATTTGGAGTCACACAGACAAGCTCAAAAACAAAACTAATTTCTTTGTGTTTTAGATCAAATTACTAGAAATTTATAGACACCCACGTTAGGAATATAAGTCATACTTCTTGATCCAATTTTTCTATCTCTATATGCTCTTTAATAGTATGTGATTAAACATAGGCAGTCACTAAAACTAATATAGCATATGTTTTAATTCTATAGTTAATGAAATATTTGTGATATACATATACTAAAATGCAACTACAGAGACTTCTGGATGGTCCTTTATACTTAACTAAATATATGCATATTATAAATTATTAGATAAGATACATAAATGTTTGGAGAAAGATATTTTGTGATTATTTTTAAAGGAGAAGAGTGACCTTTTACTTTTCCATGTTGTTTAAATGTACGACAAACATATTTTCATAAAAATAATATATATAAACAATTACATTTTTCTTATATCTCTGGCACAAAGAAGTTATTTTCCATTTTGTTTCAGGATATTGTGTACACAAACTGAAGTATATCTAAATAAATAGCATTTGACTCTGAAATTTGAGAAACTGAGATTATTCAAACAATAAGAAACCTGGAACCCAGTAATTTAGTTAAGGTACCTACCTGTGATAGTTCATTTAATTATGTGTGGTACATAGTAGCTGTGCAGTGCATGGTTTTGAATGAATGTATATCATGATATTATCAAATTATAATTTATATATCTATGTGTATATATTATATGCTAATGATGTACTATTATATCATTGTAAATTTATGTATCATATATATGTAAATATACACATATATGCATTCACACAGACACATTCATACACTATACCAGTAACCTTCAGGTCAAATCAAGATGTTAAACTTCAGTCCCTTTTGACAGATGAGCAGCCCGACACAGCTGTTTTTTGTCACAGAGAAGAAAAATCCTCAAGTTTACTACTGAATGCTTTTGTGATGAGTTTAGACAGAAAAGTGATTTCTGTCCATAGCTTAGGCCACAAGACAGCCACAATGTCTCAAAGAAGAGTTTCTATTATTTTATTAATTTTTAAAATTAATTCATTTTAGTATGCTACACAATATTTATTGTAGGATGTTTAGACACCTACAATTATTTTTTAAAATCCTCTACCCTAATATGGAGAAAATTATTAAAAACATTTTGGTTTTATTTATATTTAGCCTTTTCTCTTATGTTTGTGTTTCTGTGGTATGTGTGCATATGTTTTATGTTAAGAATTACATGATAAAATAGACCCTGTAGTGCTTCTGTTCCAATTGCCTTTTAATTTATTTGGTAATTTATTTCATTTATGTACTTTTATTTATGTAAACTGCAGTAGATTTCCCTTCAATTTGTGGAAGGCTACCACTTCTTGGATTGATTGCTAAAGTTATTCAAGATGGATTCTCAAGAGTTCTTCTAGAATCCATATGTAAGAAATCTTCTAAAACCTACCCAGATCCATTTATGTATGAAGGAATTTCACAGGAAAGTAGAGAGCATTGGATAAAAGGGAGAGTTGTTGCTAACTTTCATGTGGTTAAATATTTTTCCTTTAAAGTAGCTAAGAAGAATAAGGTCTTGGCCATTTTGCTTTCCTTCTTTCAAACCTGGTCAGGTAGTCAAGAACTTGGGCAATCTGAATTGTCAGATCTGACCACCTGTTTTGACCTTATTGTCTGAGAATGAGTCACTTTAGCCAAGTGAATATATTTGAAAGAAGAATGCCTTACAAGGAATCCATTCCCACACCTGAAGCAGAGCCAAAGATTGAAACAATTATTCAGTTTAGGAAAAGACACATAAAGGGTTTGTATATCAGCCAAGCAGAAAATGAACACATGCAAAATTGAAAGCATCAGTTTGCGCCACAATACAGCTATCTTGTTTTTTAAGTCTGATTGTTAAATGACAAAAGATAGGAAGTGACTAAAAGCCACTTATCTATCCCACTTGGTTCAGATTGACCAATGTCAAAACTTTTGCCTCACTTCTGGTTTGCTTGGATGAAGAAACCAAGATCTTCAGAGCTCTCAATTATTCCTCCTAATCTAGTGTGTTAGGGATTAAATATTGGTGCAACCTTGTGAATGACTTGGGGGTGGCTTTTAGTAAAATCCACCCTCAGTTTGATTGCTGTCTTCCTTAGTCATTTGTCTAAATTCATTTGCTTTCTTATCTATTCCTATTATTATTCTTCCTACTATTATTATTATTTCCATCCTTAGTTTCCCATGACTTCATGTTTCTCCTGGAGATTTATTTCTGTGCATTGTACCACACTATCATTTTGTGTTATTCACTTCCATTTTTTAAAAAAAATCATGTAGTTTCTGTTATTATTTGGTTTCTTGATAATGGCTGTTCTAATGGAGTGAGGTGGAATTCTTGTATGGACAGAGAGCTTGAACGTTTCTTCATGTGTCTATCGACTATTCTTATTTCCTCATTGGAGAAATCTTTTTTAAAAATTCTTTAGGGTAGTTGTTTCTTTGAGGATTTGTTATGGAAGAGTTTAGTTTTTTGAGCTCTAAGTATATATTTGATATGAGGCCCTTGTCTGTTGTATAGCTAGCGAAGATCTTCTCCTTGTCTTAGGGCTTTCTATTGATCTTGCTAGCTTTGTCCTTTACCAGGCAGAAACTCTACAGTTTAATGTAATCCCATTTATCCAGCCTTTCTTTTATTTGTTGTGTTTCTGGATCTTTATTTAGGAAGTTTTGACCTGTGCCAAGGAGCCCTCGTGTATCCCCTATCTCTTCCTTTAATATTTCCAAGGTATCTGCTTTTACCTCAATGTCCTTGGCCTATTTGGAGTTGATTCTGGTGCATGGTGATATATAAGGAGCTCTTGGGGACATGGCCAAAAGGGAATATTACTACACTATTAGTGGGAATGTAAACTGTGTCAACCACTCTGGAAAGAAGTATGGAGGTTCCTCAAAAGACTAAACATAGGGCTGGGAAGGTGGCTCAGTGGTAGAGGGCTTGCCTTGCATGCATGAGGCCGTGGGTTCGATTCCTCAGCACCACATAAGCAAAAAGAAAAAAAAAGCCTGAAGTGGCACTGTGGCTCAAGTGGTAGAGCGCTAGCCTTGAGCTGAAAAGCTGAGGAACAGCGCCCAGGCCCAGAGTTCAGGTCCCATGACTGGACCCCCCCCCAAAAAAAATACTAAACATAGAGCCTCCCTATGATCCAGAAATCCCACTCCTGGGAATTTACTCAGATAATCAGAAACAAGGCCACACTAAAGCTACCAGCACAACTATGTTCATTGCAGCATTATTTACCATAGCTAAGATATGGAATCAACCCAGATGCCCCCCAGTAGATGAATGTGGTATACATACACAATGGAATTTTATGCTTCCATCAGAAAGAATGACATCACCCATTTGTAAGGAAATGGAAAGGCTTGGAAAAATCATATTAAGTGAAGTAAGACCCAAAGAAACGTAGGCTCCATGGTTTCCCTTATTTGTAATAAATAGTATATGTCTAGGATAGTCCTATCAGGGGATCACAATAGCTCAATAGCTGTGTACATGTGACAACATCAAAATGATGCTAATTGAAATGAACTCCAAGATATGGAAACAAGAGGGTTTGGGCGGGGTGTTTTTTCATGTAGAATATAAAGTTATTTGGTTTTACTTTCTCCCCCCCCCCTTTGGTTGATCACCTATTGTTGCTGTTTGTTTTTGTTTTTGTTTTTTTGTGTGTTTGTGTGTATGTGTGTTTTTTTAACTTTGGTACCCTGTGTCTTGTATATATGTTTATCTGATTGGGGAAAGGTGGAATAACAATATTGTGAGACAAAAGAAAAAAAGTGAACTAGTACAACAATGATACACACAAGACACTATGTTGGAAATGATCTTTACAACTTGGGGAGGAGAGGAGTCAAGTGGGGGAGGTAAAGTGGGAGAAAATGAGGGAGGGAGTAACAATGTTCAACAAGAAATGTACTCATTACCTTACTTATCTAACTGTAACCCCTCTGTACATTAGCTTCACAATAAAATAAAAGCAGTTTTTAAAACTCATGTAGTTTGTGGTAAGTATAGATATTACATTGAAACTTGTTATCTGACAGGTTAGAAATTTTTCATTTTACTGGGACTTAGGATGAAGTTGAGATTTTTAAAATCTTAGGTCAATAGGGTTAAGTGCTCATTAGGTATTAAAGATGGATAACAAGAGGCAAATTTGGTCCAGGTGGACTTCTTATTGCCTGTAAAACACACACCTTTTTGAGATTCAATGAATTAAACTTGTTGCTTGATAAAACTAAGCAATGTCACATTCTTTCCTGGGTATTCTGAGATTGAAATATACTGTCATTGTTCTGTCAGGCACATTCCTCATACCTTCTTCTCTCCCTTAATTTTATTAATCATGGCAATATTGCCTTCTGTCAAAGTTCAGCAAACAAGGAGTTCTTTGGCTTCAGCTCTACTTAAATTCCTATATTTTACTTTTCTGCCTGTATGAACAAAGATAAGCAAGAACCCCCTCCCCCCCGTTCTCCTGCACATAAAAATATGAAAACCAAAATGGCAGCACCAAATGCCTATCTATGGCATTTATTTGATTCAACAAATGTCATGAGAGGCATACTCAGAGGGGGAAAAACACTCTGAATTTGCCTTAAAATAGACAAACGTTGGTTATAGTTTTGTTTATTTACCAGTCATGGGAACTTTACTAAGAGGGCTGGTCTTGAAAAATTAATCCTCTGGACTTTCATCACCTTTAATGCATGGATAATTATATTTACCTTGCAATGTGATTGCTGGGATTTAATAATGTGTATGAAGTGCTTAATGATGTAAAAACTCTATGCTTAGGGAGTGATAGTTACTAATGCTATTGGCAGAGTAGTGGACTACATGTTCAAGAGTTAGAGGTCAATCTGATAGATTTAATGGCATGCCTTCAAGATGCTTTTGGGATAGAAATGCATTAAACTGATGAGGAAATAGCAATGATTCTGGATATAAGAATCTCAGTGAAGAAAGCAGAAACATCTATGTGTAGATACACCTTGGATAAGAGAGTTTAAACCTAGGGAGATGGGGGGCACATTTGAACATAGAAGCATTTACCAGCCCAGTTGGAGAGATGCTGGCCTAGAGATGGAGCAGGGCCACTGTGGGGACCCTTCAGTTCTATCTTTATTTCTTCACTTTGTTGATGTTAGGGGAATGAACCCCAAGATAAGTATTCAAGTGTTTTTTTTTCTTTCATGCAATTGTTTCTAACATTTTTATAAGATGATTTCTATGTTGCTTTGTATGTCCCTCCCCCATGGTATAACCCCTGATTTCACTGTATTTGATGTTGGTATAATTTGTGGAGGGAAAGGGCAAAAAAAAAATGTTTAACTAGGGATACAGGTGGACCCATTGCAACAATGAGATGTACAAGTCGTTATGTCGAAAAACGAACTTCACAACTTTGGTGGGGCGGGGGGGGGGGGGGATCTGGGGGGGGTAGGTGGGGGAGTATGGGAAGGGAGGAGAAGGGGAAACAGAGGCAAGAATGCTTGATAAGAAATGTACTCATTATCTTGCCCATGTAATTGTAACTCCTCTGTACGGTATTCTCACAATAAAAAATAAAAAGAAAAAAAGAAAAGTTAAACATGTGAGAAATATATGTGATTATGTGTAGGCATGGCTTCTCCACATTAAAATTACCATAATGATAGAAAGTGGCCTCTTTCCAGAAAGGTCTGAAGTAACTATGCTTCATATTAGCATAATCCATTTCACTGGTGGTATTGGTATTTCCTCTGTAAAGGACATGTGTTGAACAATAGAATTTGCTGTCTTGGAATGACATCTCAACCAAAGAAATAAAGGAATAATGTTATTCTTACATCAGACAGGTTGGATTAGATTCTTGGTTTCCCAGTTTATTAACTGTGTGTCTTTGATACAATTTTTTCCTTTTTTAAAACACAGTTTCTTCATTGGCTCACTTAAGAATATGTAGTAGCCTGGTGCCAGTGGCTCATGCCTATAATCCTAGCTAACTCAAGAGGCTGATATCTGGGGATCACAGTTTAAAGACAGCCCAGGCAAGAAAGTCTGTGAGACTCTGATCTCCAATTAACCACCAGAAAACTGGAAGTGTCACTGTGGCCTAAATGGTAGAGTGCTCGCCGTGACCTGAAGAGCTCAGGGACAGCTCCCAGGCCCAGAGTTCAAGCCCCATAACTGACAAAAAAATAAAAGAATATGTTAGTGTAAGTAAGTTACTTAACTCACAGAACTAGTCGAATACATGCAGACAGTACTCTATCTGGAATAGAATGAATATGAACTATTATTTCAATTACTATGCCCTGGTATGTATTAGGAAATAGGATCACAGAGGCTACAGGACTAATATTAGATACTGAATCCAATAGTAGATTAAAGAATTCTTAGTCAATGTCCATTTTTAACCTACTCACCATTGATAGAAACTTTCTTGCTCCCAGGATAACAAATGGTCATATATTCTCTGGACCAAATCAATGACGTTTCTGGAAGTGCTTTTTGGGAAATAAAAATACTTCTGTGCTGACTGGTTGGCAGCATATATTTACGAATTGTGCTTTTCCTCAGCCAGTAAACGAAACAGGACATGTTTGTCACACAGGAGCACAGACTCAGGTGAAGGGGGCTGGAGCATCATCTTGGGTCCTTGTGTAGCTGTCAGCATCATGGATCCGAAAGATGGGTAATCCACAAAGGAGTGGTGAGTGTATGGGTTGTAGTGGTTCATTCACTAAATTTGGAAACTAAATTTATTTAAATTTATTTTTCTAGGGAAGTTTTGCTTTGGCAGTTTCTTAGAAGCATTTTTTTGGCCAATTATTTTGGTAAAATAGTACAGCCAAGCTTCCTGAATTCTCATCATTTATTGGTTTAAAAAAATCAAGCAAGACTTAAAGGTTTTGTGTATGGCATTCTAGCTACCCCTACACTCTACTGACTCTTCAGTAATGTTGTAAGCTAGAACCCTCTTGAATAGACTTTGGATCTAATGTTCTTTATATTCTATGTTTCTAATGGACTTTATATTCTAAATTTCCGAGTAAGGACTGAGGTTTCCAGTGGTTATGTGATGTGTGTGTGTGTGTGTGTGTGTGTGTGTGCTGGCACTGGTGCTCAAACTCAGGGCCTCACTCTCTCACTTGGCTTTTTCACTCAACATAAGCTCTTTACCACTTGAGCACTTTTTTTTTTTCTGGCTGATCAGAGTTAATAATTTCACTTACTTTCCTACCTTAGTGGTCTTTGGTCCTTGATCCTCAAATTTCAGTCTCCAGAGTAGGTTGCATCATAGATGTGAGCCACAAGTTCCAGTGATTTTTAATATCTGGATATCTATGTGCATACAACCTTTTTTATACTGTGATATTAAAAGGTTTATAGAAGTGTTATCTGATTTCATCCCTACTACCATTCTATGTATAGAATATTCTTCCACTTTTTAGATAATGAAGCGATGACATAGGTAAATTAAGTGTATGCAAATTCACTAAGACTCAAGGGGTGGAATTGGGATAATTTACTTGTTCTTAATCTTGTATCAGCACTTCTACCTGACACAGCAATATAATAGTTGAACTTTTTCCTGTTCTTATTTTTATTACAGTTGAGCCCAATGGCAATGTTCCTGGTCACCATAGTAGTAACATAAAATATCTTTACATGAACTACTTCTCTTTGGTCCTGGACATGTTGGCAATACTCACATTCAACAAATAGAAGTTGGCAGCTGCTATGAATTCACAATTGATGCTATTCTTTGGTATCATTCCAAATATAGTAGTAGGCTATTTCCTAAGTTCTTCAATCTGTCATAGTTTTTCTAGAATATTTTAAAATATAAAAAGGTAAAAATATTATTATTAACAATTTCAGGATGTCTTCCTCAATTTTCAAAGTATCTTGGAATTTTTTCCTCTGTTAGAGGTGCTAAGGTATTTTTATATTTTTTAGTGAAAATCAAAAGTTTATGTCATAGGAATGAATGAATATATTTGTGTGCATGTATGTATATGTAAACATATGCACATTGTAAACATACAAAGTAAATATGAAAGTATATGCCATACATAGTCATTTATATGCTCTTATATTGTTAACAATTATTTTTAATTATCCCTTCCAAAAACACACATCACCTTAAGAAAATAAACAACTGATACTAGTCTTATCTTTCCTTAAGTCCTTTTTGGTATTCTCCCTTTTGTGCCTTTTTACAGTCCACTGAAATTACTGAGTCCTGGTTATAAGTCAGTTGTGTGAACGTTACTTCTTTTGGCTTTGTAGCTGACTTATTCAAAAACATATGCAGGAAAGAATGAGAGTACAAAATGCTAGAAAGAAATTTGGACTTGATTTTGAAATCTTCTCCTACAAAACATTGTTTCTATGAGCTCAGGGTCATTCTATTTCTGCATCTTTATCCCTAGCACAAGTACGAAAGTATCATGGACAACAGTCTAGCCTTGGACTTTAGACCCAGATAAGCTTGGGTTCAATAGGATTGGGCCAATGTAGTTTCATGAGCAATCCCTCTGGACCTTAGCTTTCTCTCTTCTATAACATAGTTAATACTCCTTTGGATAACTGACAGTTCAACAAAATGAGTAACAAGAAACTGAAAAATCTTTTGTACTAAGGAGTAAGGCATAAGGAAAAGGAAGGAGTTGATAAATGGAGAGAGGAAGAGGGGGTTGAATACAGTCTGGTGAAAATGGAAGCTGATCACTTGAGATGATGGGTGATACTGAAATAAATGAGCAGGAGAATGATGTAAGGGGTGGCATGGTTTAAGATGGCATTGTATTCATAAATTGACATGTTGACTCTATATCCCTTTGTACAGCTACTTGAAGAAAAAAGGATATATCTGAAAAATAGTACAAACAATCATAATTTCTGCCTCTTATGAATTAAATGAGCATATGTCCATTGACTTAATATATACATATAAATTCTTACTGGGAGTGCATATATTTCTTATATGTACTCATTAAAACATCTGTACATGTCTATAGTAGCTAGATTATGAGATTCTTCTGTTAGATACTTAAGGTTAAACACACACACACACTCATAACATTTTGTAGTTACACATCCATCATGTGTGTGTTATATTCTCTGTTCTTTGCTTCTAGTGGGCTTGTGATATATATAGAAAGTCTATGGAGCATATACTGTACTATAATATATAGTATTGATTGTTACTTCATTTGTCAAGCCAAAATAAAAAAAAAAACTATTACTTATGGGGCTGGGAAGGTGGCTCAGTGGTAGAGTGCTTGCCTTGCATGCCTGAGGCCCTGGGTTCAATTCCTCAGCACCACATAAGCAAAAAGAAAAAAGCCAGAGTGGCGCTGTGGCTCAAGTGGTAGAGTGCTAGCCTTGAGCTGAAGAGCTGAGGGACAGGGCCCAGGCCCAGAGTTCAGGCCCCACGTCCGGACTCAAAAACAAACAAACAAACAAAAAACTATTACCTATCATACAATAAGTATTACTGATATTAATGTCATGAAGATAAAAATACCTGATACTTAGGATGTACCAAGAGATGACTATATATCTTTTATCATTATGTTTATTATTAGACTGAATTTAATAAATATTTGCCTTATGATGTTTAGCATTGGTCTTGATTTTTATACTAAGCACACACGGCACTCTTTTCCTGATGCAGAATGCACATTTAAAAATATTTTGTATCATATGCAGCTTGAAACTATTTGAATTTTGTAGTACAGAATACACATGAGTAGCGTGATCATGAGAACTCGTCCATCATTATGACCAAATGGTTGCATCTCATCCAAAGTTGTATGATAATGACCTCATCCCTATTATTTGTTATTAGATGTGGAGAACATTGGGAGGAGATTAAGTTTGAAGGCTGATGTCTTAGTGAATGAGACAAGTGCCTTTATAAGCAGAGACAGAAAACTTGCTTTTCATCGTGCTGACATCTGCCTGTTATCTGAGGGCAGAGAGTGATGGGTTGTTGCTATCTAGATGTTAGCCTCCAGAAACATGAGAACTAATTGCTTGTTGGTTAAGCCAGGAGTCTATGGCCATTTGTTATGGCAGCTGGACTAACAATGACAACCATTTGCTTAAAAGTTGTGCTTTGATCATTTTCTGCAATGCTTTTGTTTGTTTCTAGAAATCATAGGCTTAAGCCCTGCAGCATGTCTCTTATGGAGTTGGACACACATAAATTAGCACAATCAAGTTTCTGTGTAGTAACAGAAAACAGCAGTCCTCTGGGAGAGGATCTTAAATTAACCTCCATGCATCAAGATGGTTACTTGCTGTCTGTCATTGCTAGCCCCTCTATTCCTCCTGTGTGGATCCAGCTCTGCCACCTCTACATCCTTGAAATCAGATCCTACCCATTGAGCTTCACCTCATCTATGGGTTCATGAAAGACTCCATTAGCCAACCATCCGGTTGCTCATTACTTCCTTTGTCACACCTTCACTGGTTACTTTCTCTAATTCACTGTTACAACTAAATCAATGGATTGCTCAGATTTATTCTTTTAAGGACTCTGGTCTTTATCATGGTCACTTTTTGTCTGATCTAATGACATGCTGTTTTAACAGCCCTAAACTATGTTAACTACTCACATTTGGCTATAGTAGGCTAGATACCGGCTACACGGCAACACTCCACTTTTACCCAAACAGGCATATTTCTCTTAGAATTCTCTTGTCCAAATCTTCACACTTCAAAGGCAATATTTATCTATAGACTTTCATTATCCTTTCAGTTAAAACATTATCTCTATATAAACTTTATCAGAAGAAGAAATGTGTGTGACCTAAAAAACTGTGTATGACCCATCTCCTTAGATGAATGTGATTTGAATCTGGCCATTTTGTTAAATTTCCAATTGCTTTCCTGGTTTGGAATATGTGGTGTATAAAAACTACTTAGCCAGAACCGAACAGAATATGAGCTTTTTGCATTCACTTTGCACTTAAGATTCATCTCTTGCTTTCTTGAAAAACCTGTAGCAGACAAGGAAGACTCCAAGTTTTCTCACTGGTAAAACAGAAGTAAAAATATCACTACCCTGCAGGCTTCCTGTGAGATGAAATTGAAGAACTTATTAAGTGGGTCGCAGACAACACCTACATAGTAAGGGGCTCAAAATAGGTTTCTTGTCACTCTTGTTATATTACTCTGGAAATGTGCAAGAAAATTCTTCTACGAAAGGATTGAGATACTTTTCAGCAGCCAGACAACTAAACAAACACATTGCTGTCTGTTTCTCATGAGTACATTTACATAGGGTCATGAGTTTATGAGGTCACAGAGGCTTTCTCACTGCCCAATCAGATCCAGGGTAGAAGTTCAGGTCGATGTTCAGGTATCTATGAGATGCTTGGAATGTGCTGATTACAGCAGGAACAATAAATATTTGACCTCCTCCTCTTCTTCTTCTTCTTTATTTTTGGTGGTCATGGGGCTTGAACTCTGGGCTTGAGCACTGTCTCTGCACTCTTCAGCTTAAGGCGAGTGCTCTGTCACTTGAGCCACAGCGCCATTTCTGGTTTTCTAGTGGTTTATTGGAGATAAGAGTTTCACAGACTTTTCTCTCTGGCTGGCTTTGAACCGCAATCCTCAGATCTCAGCCTCTTGAGTAGCTAGGATTACATGTGTGAGCCACTGGCGCCTAGCTTGGCCTCTTCTTAGTGAGACATCACAATTTAAATGCATATACATTGACACACTGACATATTCACACTTAACAAGACTCAGTAGCCTGAGAAATGAGATTTCTGGCTACCGTGTGCTGATGGTAGAAGGAACAGAAGGGACAGTGACTTACTGTGTTTAGCCCTAAGAACTAGACATCGTAAAGAATATGTGATCATAGAAACCATCTTAGGCTTTCCTTGAGAATTGTCAAAATGAATAGAATAAAAATTTCTACATCTCCAGATAAACAAATATCTAACATTAGATGAAGAGGTGTAATAGATCAGAAACAGAGTGACAATGCATACCAGCTGTCTTCAAGGTCCTCTGGGCTATTTTAGGCAATGCGTATTTTTTTTCTGGCCCTGCACTGTTTCTTAAAAACATAAAACTATATATTAAAATGCATGGATCTGCATGTATATGGAATCAAGACAAGAAATCAAACCATGCAGAAATATTGAGAATGGATGGGTAAGGAAAACAAGAGGGAAATGAAGGCTGGGTATTCAGGAAGCTCCTGCAGCATTGGTACAGCTTTTTTTTTTCTGAGGCCACATGTTGACATTCTGGGCATTATATAACATCTTGCATCTGGAAATTTTTGAGAATTTTAGATTTGTCAATTATTATTTAAATTATATATCTTTATGGGATGCAGTGTGGTATTTTGCTCTGTGTATACAATATTTAATGATCAGATTAGGGAGGTTAGCATTTCCAGTTACTGTAAACATTTTTAAAGTTTCCAAATACTATCAAGTACTATCACTATATCTATTTATCCATCTATCTATCTATCTATCTATCTTTTAGTCAGTTATGGGGTTTGAACTCTGGGCCTGTGTGCCATCCCTGAGATCTTCAGCTCAAGGATGGTGATCTACCACTTGAGTCACAGTGCCATGTCCAGTTTCTGGTGCTTAATTGGAGATAAGAGTCTCATGGCATTCCTGCCTGGGCTGGCTTTGAACTGTGACCTTCAGATCTCAGTCTCCCCAGTAGCTAGGATTACAGGCATGAACTACCGGCACCCGGCACACAATAATTTTTTTAAATGACAGCAGCAAACAAGTTTACTGTACAATTCACCTCAAACTTTCTACTTCCTAATCTGACACTGTTTGGAATAAGCAAGCTTAGACATTCCTTCCCTTACCATCATAAAGAGACATTAAAATATTTAAAAATTTAAAATATTCTAACAACTAGTTTACTTTTAATAGCAACTCTATATCTGCCTGGCACACTGTATATATTTTGAGTTTATAAGTACCTATCAGCATTAGAACAGATAGTAAACATGAGGTAACTCTCTACATCTTGAACTTAGAAAATGATCTCTTGATTTTATAAACCTGCATAAAGTAGCTGAATGAAGAAAAAGTCTGTGAAAGCAAACATCAGACATGTAGTCTGATAGAAGTTCTAAACTGTTCTGAACCACTTTGTATGAAAGAAGTTGTGCTGTTTAAGACATTATAATTATTTTTCTTGTAATCAGTATTGCTTTAATAATAATTATTACATTAAAAAATTTCCCTCTCATTTGGCTAATTAGTACCAGTACTGAATATGTTGGGATAATATGAAAAGAAGCAACATTTAGAGCAAACACAAACTTCAATGGAGAGTTACTATTGTCTTCATTAAAGGGGTTGCCTCATTACCAGAAAAGAGTTCCATCCCCTGCTGGAAACTAGAGAAAACATTTTGATCATTAGATTTTTTTTTCATCCAGAGAGGCGTGTGCTGTGGCTAGCTACTTACATGTGTGCTTTACTTTCATTTTAGGGCATAATTTTCTCTCACTTGCAGCCAACCATGGGATGAATCATTAAAATGTAAGACTTAAAACACAACTAGAAGATACTGACAACAAAATCGCCGGAGGCAGAATGATCTCCAACAGGGGGTCACTTGATCTGGTCATCCAACACTCACTGTCTCTGAGGTAGATGATTCCAGTGCTGAACAGCATTACTGTTAGATAAGATACCTCCATATGTTGTGTGATTGTTCAAGGTGATCACATGCACTTATCTCCTTATTTCATGAGATGTTACTGAAGTGTTATAAAAGGAAATGAATGAATAACTAACTTTTCTTTTTTTGGGGGGGGTCCAGTCGTGGGGTCTGAACTCTGGGCCTGGACGCTGTCCCTCAGCTCTTCAGCTCAAGGCTAGCGCTCTACCACTTGAGCCACAGTGCCACTTCTGGATTTTTTCTTTTTGCTTATGTGGTGCTGAGGAATCGAACCCAGGGCCTCAGGCATGCAAGGCAAGCGCTCTACCACTGAGCCACCTTCCCAGCCCCCTAACTTTTCTTATAATGAGAGAGGTTTCATTAATTGGTTAGATGTTGTAATTTGCAGACATTTTGAGTACAAAGAATTGTGAAGGAATATAGTGACAACTTAGAGACAAGGATAGCAGAAAGTACAAGTGTCATTTCTAGAACATCACTATGAGTTTGAGCTTAGAGAATAGAAGTAAACTACAGGTCAGTCATTTATTTGTTTATATTTGTAATAACAAAGGCAAATGACTCTACAATCTTACCATGGACATTTAGATGTCTAACCTTTAGTTAAAGACTGGAGATCAGCTGTCAAAAGCAATTTATGACTTATTTAGAGAGGGGACAAGGCCTAAGAGTAACATTTTATTTTGTCACAAGAAAGGTGATTTGATGGTTATAGGATCCCTGTTTCTCTCCACTTCTGCAAAATCAAGGAAAGCTGTCAACTGAGACATGTCTTTTGTGAAATAAAATTCCAATGTGTTTTTCTATACTGAATCACAAAGACCTATGTAATAGTATAAGAAACCAGGACCGTGATATAACATTTATGTCACTCACATAAGAATTAAGAACAATACATCATGGAAACTTTCAGGAATTCAAGAAGAAATATAACTAAGCATACCAAATGTAAATAACGTACAAAGTCAAAGTCAAGGTTCAGAAAATAAAATGGGTTTTGAAATGGATTGTTAAATATTCTCAGAAACACTAGAAGTGTCTACATCATTAAAACAAGATCCAAGTTCTAGAGGAATTTCTGGAAAGAAATATATTAAAGAAGTGCTAGAGAATATAACCAAAGAAATGTCTCAAAATACAGATTCAAAAGTAAAAAGAGAAAGTGTGGGGGAAAACATCACCTGTAAGGACAGCCATACTCCCATTATCAAAATAACGAGTACTTTAGAAATAGTAACAGAGAGAAATGTAGACAATAATCTAGTCACATAAATAACTGACATGACTGCATGGCATTCAACACCAAATATCAGATTTAGAGGACTCAAGTGGTACCTTCAATGTAATAAGGTTAAAGCACCAACTTTAAAGCTCATCGTCATGAAATTTCAGAATATCAAGAATGAAGAGATGATCTTGAAAGTGACTGGATAAGACTGTCAGTTTATAGCAATCAGATTTTCATCAGATCCAGTTTTGTATTCTTGCCAACTCATCTAGGATGCATGAGGATAACTATTCCCTTATATTTTTAAAATTGGTTGTCAACATAAAAAAAGAAGTCAAGAGAAACATGTGAGGTTTTAAAACAACTTTACTTGAAAAGCCAGAATGAGAGCTTTCAGACTTAGAAAATAAGCAGCGCTAAATAAAACATGAAGTCAGAGCTTTTACTCTAAGAAATGTTCTGTAAGAAGCTTAAATGATCTTAGAATCAGGCTAAAGGTATATGCTTCTTCTAGATTCAAGCAAAATGAAAGACAATTTAAGTCTTCACAAATCAAAAGTACACCATCATTCTAATTCAATGTAAACTCTAGTGATTCCAAGCAAGAAAGGCTGTCTAGTGTTAATTCCCTAACTAGTATTTTATTTCTTTGCTATGTATCTGAATTAATTAGTAGAGGCAATGCAATACTAGCCAGAAGGAATTATTTACTGATATTTTGTGACAAAAGATCAAGGTAAATAGCCTAGAGAGGAATAATCAAAGGAGTCTTTCTAGGGAGGGCTTATGAGTGGTTCATTATAAAATAAGCTCAGAAGCAAATTAGCAGTGAATTGTAAGGAGCATGGGAGAGTTCAGGTAGATGTTCACTGAAGTCCCTCAAAAGAGTTCATCCAAGCACAGAAGTAGAGGAGTAAATCAGTATTTCTGTACTTATCCTAGATCTTTCTGTAAAATTAGCCCTTGGCGTTATAATGTTAAATGGGAAATGGTTGCTTCCTGAATGATTTATGATCACATGGTGATGATAGATTCTACAATGCTATGATTTGGTCCTTTGTGTGAACTTATTTTTAATCTTTAAATAGTTGTATGAAGGAATTGTCATTCAACAAAGTCATATATGAATTTTGATCAGTGTCACTTTTTCATCATTCTCTCTCATCATTTTCTTAATGTTGCAGAATATGAATTGAATTTTATAACTTCACGCCACTTTCTCTCTTCATTTATCTACCCATCTCCCTTTGATTCCTTTCCCACCTCACTTTTGAGTACCCTTGTCCTGGTGTTTATTTTGTTGGACTATGAGTTAGCCAAAGATGTAACATCATTTGAGTTCCTCCTGAATTCACCATATTTCTATGTATACTTGGATTCCACCCCAAGGGGTATATTTATATATGTATTAATATATATTTATACCTAAATTTGTGTAGCTTTATATACATATAGCTATTTATACATGTATATATACATATGTACACATTAATTCTAGCTTCCACATAGGTGGAAAATATATATATATATTTATATCCTTTCTCTCTGGGAATGAGTTACTTCACTTAATATGATTTTTTCAGGTCCTCCCATTACTCTGCAAATGATATAGAAGATAAGGAGAACAGAAGTTGGGCTATGTACAAATGTGAGATAAGCTGGGTAATATTGGATAGGGATTGAGGGGGGTATAAGAAAGTGGTTACCACAGACACATTCAATCATTGTCTAGAAGTTCCTTTCTAGAATTGAATTCCCACCCAGTCACAGGACCCTACTATATTTCTCCCCAATTCACTTAACACGCAATTTGACTGACATTTTCATGTACTTCCATATGACAGGTAAGTGCCTTTGATTAATCTAATGGGTTACTTGTGGGAAATGCAGGCTGTTGAAGAGAAAACTAGGTGACCCACATGGCATCCAGAGTCAAGACAGATAGATAAAGAGTCTAATGAAATGTACAGAGATTGAAGTCCTGTAAGTTTCCTTTGACACAAAGCAGAGGCTCAAGGTGCCATGAGATAAAAGCACTCTGTCTTCCATGTCCTCTAAGTCTTCTCTCCATCTTAACCTGGGACAAGGACCACAATATTCCAAGGTCCTTAAGAAAACTACTGGACAAATTTTTAACGTATGGCACAGTAAAAGTAACATTTATAATAGTTAGAATTTGCAGAAAATACAAAAAATGAAGGACCATAATACCCGCTGGAGATATCTGCAAAAGCCCACTAGGCCTTTGTACAAATTATATTTTTTTCTCTCAAGATAAATAAAAACTTATTGGAATGTAAAACTGAGCTATTAACAGAGCATGGGTAGACCCTCATTAAGTTCCACCTCATACATATCATGGTTCTTTTGTTACCCTTCTATAGTCTTCCATTTTAATTTTCCCAGAATAAAAAGGCTTAACACTAAAAGACATAACTTTCTCAATTAAAATAGTCTATCAGATATCTATAATCAATAGTCTTCAATCACAGGAAGACATTTATTTTGTTACGTTCCCTCCATTTGATTAGTAGGGTAAAATTCTGGCAGTTTTACTATTCAAATAAAACAAAATAAATGGAAGTCTTAATGAGCTACAGCAGATGGACTGTCATCATGAGAGTAACTGTTTTTTCTCTAATATTTCACCGAAAAATATGCTTACATCCTTTGTGGGAACAAACCACATGATGTCCTTTGAGTATCTCGTACTTTCTTGAAGAGGATTTTTTTAGGCAAACAATTTGAGCTTTGATTTTTCATTCTGCTGATGCCTAATATTCTTAATTCCAAGGACTTGTTTAAATGCTTCATTGCTTCTGACTAAATTTTTTCCATCTGTCAGTTAGACTGTGCCTGTCTGTTTCTTTTCAGATATTATGGGATAAAATCACCTTTCTTGTGTTTTAGTTTTACTCCAATAATTTAGAGAGATGACCTCCATCATTAAGTCTTGTATTAGTCATGGTTGAGCAGAGGCACAAAACTAGTAGGACTTACATAGACACAAATAGGTATATAAATAGATAGGTTAGATAGATAGAATCACTAACTAGAGATACAAACATACATAGACAAATAGAAATAGCCATAAATATGTACACTTAAAAAAGGGGAAATTTATTATGCTAATAGAGGCATGTGGCTATATGAAGAAAAATTTTTATCTGCAAGCTGGAGAACTGGAAAAGTAGGTGAAATAATTTTATCCACTGTCCATCTACTGTCTGAAATATAAGGAGCTCTGATGTCTAAAGGTAGGAAAAGATGGACATTTCACTCCAAAAAGAGAGAGATAGCTGGGTGCTGGTGGTTCACACCTGTAATCCTACCTATTCAGGAGGCTGAGATCTGAGAATTGTGTTCAAAGCCAGCCCAGGCAGGAAAGTCTGTGAGACCCTTATCTCCAACTAACTACCAGAAAACCAGAAGTGGCTTTGTGGCTCAGAGTGGTAGAGTGCTAGACTTGAACAAAAAGCTCAGAGACAGTGCCAGGCCCTGAGTTCAAGCCCTATGAAATACAAAAAGAAAGAAAAAGAAGGAAGGAAAGAAGGAAGGAAAGAAAGAAGGAAGGAAGGAAGGAAGGAGGGAGGGAGGGAGGGAGGGAGGGAAGGAAGGAAGGAAGGAAGGAAGGAAAGAAAGAAAATAAGGGAGGGAGAGAGAGAGAGAGAGAGAGAGAGAGAATTCACCTTCTCTGTCTTTTTGTTCTGGTAAGGCCCTCAATGAATTGGTGGAGGTCTGCCCACATTGGTGAAGGCAAATTGGTGAATCAACAGTCTATTGATTCAAATGCTCATATTTTCCCAAATCACTTGACAGACATCTGCAGAAATACTGTTTTAGCAGCTACCTGAGCATCTTAGTCTAGTCAAATTGACATGAAAATCAATCTGTGGGTCTGAACGACTAAGGTTTACCTAAAAACTAAGTTCTGGACATCATATTATGTTTATAATAGAAATGCATTTTTGTTCAGATATTCTGACAGATTAATCCAAATAAATAGCATTACGGTGAAGGTAAAATGAGCTGAAAGTGGACTATAGATGAAACCTTTCTGGACTGCATATTTTTTACTTGGAGTCAGAGGAAATTGCTGCATATTTCTCAACACAGGACTACAATCTGTGGCCACATGATGATATATTGGCTGGTGACCAGTGCTGCTCATTCTGGTATATCTTCAAGGAAGAAAAAGATTATGGAATAATACATTCCCCACCCCTGGAATTTGTGAAAAATATGTATTATCTACTACTTTTGAAGTTGCTAAGGATTTTCATTAATTTTTAATTTATATCATGTTAATTGGATCTAATTCTTCAAATAGATTCCAAATAGAGCATTAGGGAATTCAACTCTATTTAGTGTTTATATATTCATGATAAGAAAATTCCTGAAAGAACAGGCTTCTATAAACATTGTTTCTTGTATTGTTCCAGGAATGGGGAACATTGGCCTGTAGGCCATATAAAGCCTGTAAATTTATTTTGGTACAAGACATGAACCAAATAACTTTACACATTTCTCATTGGCTACCCTCATCCATCTGCTGGGATTGATCATTTTGTATGGCTCACAAATAATGTTATACATAACCAAATGGCCCTTGGCAGAAAATAGGTTCCCCATCTATGGAAGATTGCTATAGTGGTGGCAGAGAGATGAGCTGTTTTCTATGGGAATTTACATCCTTATTTGTCAGCTTCTATCACTCCATCATTTTAGAAAACTGGTTTCTGGTTAGAAAACTGGGAAAACAGCACAGGGAAGAAGCTGACCACCCTGATTATGAAACCATTCATCACTAATCTAGATCTGAACAAGTACATCTTGGAGTATGATTGTGTTAAATAAGTGAAGATGCCATCTTTCCACATGCTTCCTTTTGAACAAGTTGCTCTTTTTGTTACTGTTCCTCTTGTTTTACATACAAAATTCCCAACTTCATTCTACTACCCCATCATAGTTCCTAGGCCAAACCCAAATTTCTTTCTTTTTTTCTTTTCTTTTTCTTTCCTTCTTTCTTTATTTTTTTTTTTTTTGGTTGATTGTGGGGCTTGAACTCTGGGCCTGGGCGCTGTCCCTCAGCTCTTAAGCTCAAGGCAAGTGCTCTACCACTTTGGCGACAACACCACTTTCTGGTTTTCTGGTGGTTTATTGAAGATAAGAGTTTCACGGACTTTCCTGCCTGGGATGGCTTTGAACAGCAATCCTCAGATCTCAGCCTCCTGAGTAACTAAGATTACAAGTGTGACCCACCAGCACTGGACAGCCCTAAATTTCTTATTACCCATCAGCCTTCTTTCTCTCCTACTTGAGTATTGAAAACCAAGCCATTTAAAAAGACTTAATGTATGAAAGTTAAATTCTGACAACATTTATATTTAACAGAACTTTTCTAGCATAGGCTCTACAGGGCATATAATACCTTTGTTACATATTCTTTTTTTAATTATTTTGAAATTTCTTATCAAGCATTGTTGCCGCCTCCTTTGTTTCCCCTTCCCATCCCTTCCCATCTTGCTCTTCCACCTCCCACCCCCACCCCCGCACCAAAGTTGTAAAGTTGGTTTTTCTTTCTTGCTATTGTTGCTAACATATATATATAAGATGATTTCTTTGTTGCTTTGTATGTCCCTCCCCCATAGTATAACCCCTGTTTTCACTGTATTTGATGTTGGTATAATTTGTGGAGGGAAGGGAAAAAACAAATTGTTTAAATAGGGATACAGGGAGATCCATTGCAACAATGAGATGTACAAGATGTTATGGTCAAAATTCATATTCTTTTTAATAATTCTTTTAAAATGTAGCAAAGTTCCTTAGGCTTGCCCACAGGTGTGGTGTATGCCCCAGACTGAGTTTTCAGACTGCTAACCTACATTAATATGACTGTATTATTCCATTGTCTTCTTAAGTATTCTATTATTATTCCAAGATATTTCTGCCTAGACAAGTAGTTTAATTGTTCAGAAACATTACCAAAAGAACTGAATTTTCAACTAGTACTCTGAATTTTTTCCTCCAAGTTCTTCTCTTGCTTTTCCATCAGTCCTCAATCATCATATGATATTTACCCATTCTTCTTTTTTGTTTTTTTCTTCTCTTTTATGATAGTCTGGGGGCTTAAACTTAGTGCCTGGGTGCTGTTCTTGGACTTTTTTTTGCCCCAGGCTCTACCACCTGAGCCACAGCTCCACTTCTGGTTTTCTGGTGCTTAATTGGAGATAAGAGTCTCATGATTTTCCTGCTTGGGCTGGCTTTGGACTGTGATCCTCAGATCTCAGCCTCCTAAATAGCTAGGTTTACACTAAGAATGCCTATTAATCTTCAATCTCCACTTCCCCCTCCTGCTCTCATTGAAAGTCCCCCTTAAGCCAAATTTTAATTCTCAATGAACTTGTGTATTACCATCTCCACACTGCGACACTGTTAGACAGTGATTGTAATATGGACTCTCACCTGCAGTAAATTCAGCTTTAATTATCAATACATTATTCTAATAAAGGTTGTTTTGGTGACATATGGGGGTTCAGAATTCAATATTTGGTATCTTTGATAGTTCTGCTCTTATGACTGTTATGTAAGTTAGAACAGAACTATCTGCCTCTCTAGTTGATTTATAATTCAGGCTGTCACGAATCATATATGGATAATATTTCATCATGTACTACATTTTGCACATATATTTACACTAGGTACACTATTTACACTATTTATACTATGGGCTAATAAACCCATAATTTTATTTGCTGTGTTATGATACTACTATGTAGTCACTCTCTTCAGAAGAACATTTATTAAGCTTCCTCCTTTCTGTTGTACTCACTAGGATTTCCTGTGTGAATGCTCTTTCTCTCCTGTCCAGGTACAATATGAAATGAAAAGAAACAATGTTCTGAAAGCCACATTTAAGCCCTCCTTAAAAGTACCCCAGGAATAACCAATACCATTGCTCTGCAGGATCTTCTCCATGAAAGTAGCAGTCTCTTATGACTACATTTTTTGTATCTCCCAACTGTCCCCATAACTATGAATTAGAGTACCCTATGACTGTGAATCAGAGCACATCACTCCATAGGCCTAATCCAGGAAACACTGAGTTTCTATAACTTGACAAGATGCAGGGCAAGAAAACAGAAGACATATCTCATCAAAGACCAACTGTCTTCCTAATGTGTGCTGATGGGGTGAAAGGCAGGCAGGATTGTTTCGTTACTGGGACTGATGCCTGATTTCCAAGATGGGAGATGAACCACTGGTATTCCTTTAGGAAAACAGAATGCATAAAAGTATTTTCTTCTAGCCGGGATATATATCAGAAGCTGGCATTTCAATAGTCCATCTTCTGGGGAATGTTTTAGTGGTGTGCTGTTTTGTGTCTGGCTGCCAAGATTCTTCTTAAATTGGTAGTTTCCCATGCTTTGTAAACTTCAGATTGTGAAGAATGAGCTAAATGAACATGATTACAGAAACCACTGGAAGTAAAATAGGAATAAAAAGTGATGTGCTTATACACATTGTATCATTAGGAATACTTGTTAGGGTGTGATAGGTAATGATTATAAATAATATGTCATCCTCATGAGTAAAAGTCATTAGTCTCTCTATACACAAGGCTCAATTTCTAGGCTACCTGGGGGAACATGTGGGCAGAACGAGACATTAAACTGGAAAGCAAACTAAGCAGCACTTCCACACATTTCTGATGAGGACAGACAGACCATGTCGGTTTCCTGCTGCAGGGTCTGGAAGCAACAACTTTTCACCAGGGCTGAGCACAACCTTCCTTGACACCCACAGCTAACTGCCAGGTCAAAAACTAGAACACTACCTTCTTGGAATCAGAGTAATAATAAATACCCATGTTTCTTATGATCAAAGAGGGGCGGAATAGACAGAACTAAGGGAGAAAAAAGATCCATGCCCACACATAAAGTCTACATCTTACCAAATGTATTAACTGAAATATGGTAAATTCAGTGATATAAAGAGTGTGATTCCTTAAGGAGGTAAAATCAAAAGGCAGCAAAATAAAACACCAGGAAGTGGGTACTTGAAAGAGGTAGTTTGGGGGTCAACAGGAAAGGTGTAGGAGAATGAAGAGGAGAAGGAGGGAAGAATGCAGTCAAGAATCCAATGTGTATTTACAAAATTAAGAAAAGTGAGAGAATAGGTGGTTGGGTGAGGGACGGGTGAATATGTTGAAAGGGTGACATTCATCAAGATATATCGTATTCGGATACTGCTTTGTTAACGGGAACTCCTTTGTACAACCACTTAAAAAAATCCTTTCCAGCCAAAAGGAAAATTCCCAGAAAAGAAATATTAGTTACCAGCAAAATCTATGCCAGGTAGACTAAAATATTTAATGCAAACCATTAAAGAATAGGTTTGGGAAAGCTAGAATTTTTACTATGTGTAAGTATATGTATGTATATGTCAAAAATATATCAAATATGTATATGTATATAAGTATATTTCTCTGAGGAAGTTTTCCTACTCATTCTTTCTTTCCTGCTTTCTTTTCTCTTTCCCCTTTCCCTCTCTCTTTCATCCTTCTGACTCTCCTTTAATCTCTCCCTCCCACCCATTCTTATAGACACTAAGTATGCCAAGGGCCTGGGAACAAGATGAGATATGAATGAAAGACTGATAGAGTAAATTCTCATTAAAGGGTAGATATTAGAGTTATAAGCTCCTTCGTTCTCTGAAGCTGAATATTTGAAGTATTCTTTAGAATCTTGGTACAGATACCAGGTGTTATGACTATAGATAGGAAAGCCAGACTTGTCTCTTTTTAAAGCTTGTCCCATGAATTTTTGTTTGTTCCAATTTGAACTCATGGTTGGAACACTGACCCTTATATTTTTTTCCCCTCAAATCTGCTGCTCTACACTTTAAGTCATACTTTCCCTCCTGGATTTTTGGTGTTAATTGGAGGTAAGAGACTCATAGACTTTCCTGTCTAGTCTGGCTTTGAATTGTGATCCTCAGATCTCAGCCTCCTGAGCAGCTAGGACTGCAAGTGTGAGCCACCTATGCCCAGCTTGTCCCAGGGATTTCTATGTGGGTTTTTAGAACTGATAATAACAAAATCCAGAATGAAGAAACAAATGAAGGGTACATACAGATCGGAACATATACAAAGAAAAAATACAGTTCCTGGAGATTTTGGACCACCATCTTTAAACACAGTTGGAAACTGATTAGAAGAAATTCTTTTTTTTTAAAATATTTTTTATTGTGAAAATACTGTACAGAGGGGTTATACTTACATGAACAAGGTAATGAGTACATTTCTTATCAAGCATTGTTGCCTCCTCCTTTGTTTTACCCCTCCCATCCCTTCCCTCCCATCTCCACAACTACACTCCCCACTCCCACCTAAATTGTACAGTTTGATTTTTGACATAGTATCAATTTGTTTTTTCCCTTCCCCTCCCCAAATTATACCAACATCAAATACAGTGAAAACAGGGGTTATACAGTGGGAGAGGGACATACAAAGCAACCAAAAATCACGTGGTACCTTAAAGAAACGTTAGAAACAATAACAAGAAAGGAAAAAACCATTGTGTCCTTATCTTGGGGTTCATTTTGCTTAACATCATCTTATCTGACCTTTTCTGCTGGTCTCAGGCTTAGAGTAGTTATTGCAAATAAGAGAAACCTGCCCCATTTGTTAGGAAATGGAAACACTTGGAAAAAATATTAAGTGAAAAAATTCTTTTTCCTATAAAAACTTGCATTTTATTTCTGAAACAAAAATGAGTAGCTTCAAAGACATCAACTGCCATTTTTCATTCTAATGTGTTAAAAAGGAAGTAGAAATGCTTCTAAATTTACAAAATCCTCCAGTTGTCTACAGTAGATAGATGTTTGAATATTTAACTGACTCCTAGACAACATTTATTAGTAAACCAGTAAGAAAATCTGCATTTAATTAAAAGAAAATAAAGTAAAAAAATTAAAATGTGAAGAATTGCTCTCATGAATTTCTCTTTATGTTGTTAAGATTCATCAGCAGTATTGCTATGTATAATATTTTCATGGGTGATGATTAATTCTGACACATGCTACAGACTCTCAGCCCTTTTGAATGTGCTAGCGTTGTCTTAGGAT
The DNA here is from genome assembly GCF_000151885.1 of Dipodomys ordii. NCBI lineage: Eukaryota > Metazoa > Chordata > Mammalia > Rodentia > Heteromyidae > Dipodomys > Dipodomys ordii. The sequence goes on along the minus strand of NW_012267236.1, from coordinate 2,083,116 downwards.
ACAGCTAATGTTATTTGCTTTAAATGAAGAAGAAGGGATTTACATTTGCCTGAAAATTTGCAACAATGTTTGTATTTAAACTAATAGGTACAGAGTTAAGTACATGGCATTTACTGAGTAAATGTTCATTGAGTGAGTAAGGTTTGATTTTGCTCTTGGGCTATATGAAATATTTTCATTGATTAGCTGCATTATGGTTTCTAATAAAGATACAGAAGTGCTCTGTTGATCTGGTTTTAAAAATGTGTCATTTCAAATTAAAAAATAATAATCTTAAAAATAAAAAAATGTGTCATTTCCAAACTTACAATGTAGGACTTAATTGAAATCATTTTCTAACTTTACCAGTGATGGAGAAAACAAGATGAGCCTTTTACATTAAGTCAAGATATAATATCATACTACAAGTTATAGTATTAGAATAGTATGATAATTGACATGAAGGGGTATCAATTTAAGTTTGAATGTGAACACATACTATAATGTCTGCTAAGATCAGAAGAAGCTGTTGGTTAGATCAGTATTGAAAGGGAATAATGTATAATTTATAATAAATATTCTAATTTCTAATATGACAGAATATTAACCACTGTAAAGACAATATTTGAGAAAATAGTATTAAAAAATTCCTCCCACCCTTGAATTAAAATGTTTGCCAGCAAGAGTTTTGAAGATGGCCTAAAAAAAAAAAATCTGCTTTTCGCTAGCAGGAAACATCTTTCCTTACTTCTCTGGATTTGTACTGGATCGAAACTATGGATCTTCATTATTATCGAAGAAAGAAGCAGAGGAATGAAAGGAATTAGTGAATGTTTTTATCAGGAAATATGCGGAAGACAAAACCTTCCTGTCTGAGAATTTTGCCCTCTTGAAAAGTTTCTAAAACACTAATATTACTTTGGGGAAGGAAATTGAAATTACTTCCAGGACTGGTAGCTCTTACCTATAGTTCTAGCTATTCAGGAGTCTGAGATCTGAGGATCACAATTTGAAGCCAGCCCAGGCAGGAAAGTGTGTGAAACTCTTATTTCTAATTAACCAGCAAAAGTCAAGAAGCAGAGCTATGGCCCAAGTGGTAGAGCACCAACCTTGAGCAAAAACATTAAGAGACAGAACCCAGGCCCTGAGATTAAGTGAAAGGAAGAAAGAAGGAAAGGAAAGAAGAGAAGGAAAAGATGAAATTACCGTGTTGTAAACCTCTCCTTGAAAAATCTCTGGCTTGCAGTAGACATGAAGTGTGCCAAGCCACAGCTCAAGATTTGTTTCACATTTTCTAGCATTGAGCATTAGTGCTAACAAATCTAAGTACTGAAATATTTCCCAACTTCTCTTCCTTCTACTCTTTTCTGCCTCTCCTTCCCTCTCTTTACCTCCTACCTTCTTTTCCTGTTTAATATACCATTAATGTAAGAATTCAACAGAATCTCCAGCAGAGTCCATTATACAAACAATATCTTGCCTTAGCAGAGGGATATTTTTACCTCGATATCATTTACAAATATTTACTGATAAACTGCAGCAGGATCACCTTACCCAATGGGTGGCAACCACCTTTGGTGAAAACACCAGAGGTAATTCATGTTAACTCATTCATGGCTGGTATTTAGGTTGATCACCAAAAGGGAAAATTGCATATACTCAGTTTTGCTCTGAGAATGTTAGACTATTTCTTATCTATTTGTGCTTTGAATTGTGTGTAAAATTCTTTTTTTGGGGGGGGTCAGTCATGGGGCCTGAACTCTGGGTCTGGGCACTATCCCTCAGCTCTTCAGCTCAAGGCTAGCACTCTACCACTTGAGCCACAGCACCACTTCCGGCTTTTTTCTTTTTGCTTATGTGGTGCTGAGGAATTGAACCCAGGGCCTCAGACATGCAAGGCAAGCGCTCTACCACTGAGCCACCTTCCCAGCCCTAAAATGCTTTAATGAATTGTATCTATTCAAAAATTTCTCTTTGCTTTAACATAATATGAGAACAAAAAACTCATTCAAGCCAAAGTGAGGATGGCCCTCAGGGAGAGAGTGATATTCTAGTTGTCTAGCACAAGTGCGCATAAAAGATATTCAAGATGATTGGGAATTTCTAAACATTTTTTTAAAATGAACGAGAAAGAGTTTATAACCAAGTGATGTTTACAAATGCATTTGTTGGTAAGAATAGCGCCAGGCATAGATTGGTCACCAGTCATTGAATGCTATATATACTAGGTCAGAACACTGACAAGCAGAAAAAATCCTTTACTAGATTGATTCATCATTTTTATGGTATTGGGGAGTCTGCAAAAAACGTGCCATGGAAGGTCAGAATCCTGCATTAACTATAGCTTAAGCACATCCCTGCTCACATAGAAAGGCCTACACCCACATGGATTGAGAGAACTGAAGATTAAATGGCCTAGAAAACTTCAATAATACTGTTATAAGAGAAGGGATGGGATTGAGGAGACATTCATAGGGAGAAGGAATCCTTAAATCAGCACCCAATTTTTACCTCATTCCTAGGCTTTTGAATTCAACAGTGTAAATAATTAGGAAGAGATTCATGAAGGAGGCACAGAGGTAAAGAGCGAGCATAGATTTATTTTGTAGAGTGAAACAAGGAGCAAAATGCGGAAAGAATAAAACCCTAGGGCACACACAAGGTGAGGGAAGCCTATGAGAGGTCTTCATTCCAGGATCTTTTATGCCACTTACGCTGGAGGGGTTCAGTTTGAACTTTTACCTAGATATATAATTACTTGGCAACCTACAGTCATTTTGCTAATTTCTTGTTTTTCATATTACTAACCAAACAGTGATAAAGGCTGGCTTTACTATCAAAGGACTTTCAAATATAGATGTTGTGTGGTCTCGAGCATTCCTTTCCATTAGAGAAGATCCTGAATCAGGACTCATCTAAGGAAAGTGTAGCCTGATTAACATCTAAAACAAAAGAGTTGGATGGATGTGCACTCTAGAAAAAAAAGATGGGCTTAACTTTTGTTACTCTAAAATAAAGATCATTTTGCAGTCAATCATTTAGATGTGGCTTTTTTGCTTTCAACGATTTATTTTTTAATTGTAAAGATGCTGTGCAGAGGGATTACAGTTACACAAGTAATGTAATGAGTACATTTCTTAACAAGCATTGTAATCTACTCATTTGTTTTTCTCCCACTATCCCTTCCTTCCCACATTCCTCCCCTCCTGAAGGTGTATAGCTCATTTCTGACACAGTGTCTTGTGAGTATCATTGTTGCAATGGGTCATCCTTTGTCCATCTTTCAGCATTTTGTTATTCCCTTTCCCTTCCCCAAATCAGATACATGTACATACAAGACGCAGGCTACCAGAATCAAAGACAGTGATTGCCAGGGACAAACCAATGAAAAAAGAAAAGTGAAATAAAATAAGAAGAAAAAAACTAGATAAAGTACCTTGATTACAACAAGGTCACCAACCAAAAAAAGACCTATTGTTTCCATGTCTTGGAGTTCATTTCAGTTAGCATCATCTTGTATGATCATATGTACATAACTATTGAGCTGTTACGATTCTCTTCCAGGACTATCCTAGGCATATACTAATTATTACAAATCAGGGAAACCATAGAGCCTATGTTTTTTTGGGTCTGGCTCACTTAATATGATTTTTTCCAAGTCTTTCAATTTCCTTACAAATGGTACAATATCATTCTTTCTGATGGAAGCATAGCATTCCATTGTGTATATAAATATACACATATATATGCATATTTATATATGTGTATATGTATATGTATACATATATATTTATCTATATCACATTTTCTTGATCTATTCATTTATTGAGGGGCATCTGGGTTGGTTCCATATCTTAACTATGGTAAATAATGCTGCAATGAACATAGTTGTCCTGGCAGCTTTAATGTGGCCTTGTTTATGATCATTTGGATAAATGCTAAGGAGTGGGATTGCTGGGTCATAGGGGAGTTCTATGTCTACTCTTTTGAGGAATCTCCATACTGCTTTCCAGAGTGGTTGAACCAGCTTACATTTCTACCAACGGTGTAGTAATGTTCCCTTGGCCACATTCCTGCCAGCATCTATTATTGTTTGTTTTCTTGATAACAGCCATTCTAACTTAATATAGAATTCAGGTAAGCAAGGGGAAGCCAAAGTCACCGTGCAAAAGAAAATTCCCCAAGCAATGGACATTGCTACCACATGATATTTTGTCCACAGATGAAACCTTTAACACAGTTAAATAGTATCTTGTAGTTTTAGTTCCTCACTCTGGCTCATAAATACACAATATCAGGACAGTCTTTATCTAGATTTCAATCATTATCTTCTTCAATTTGAATTTTGTAGTCATTATTCCTAAGATAATGGTGTTAGGAATCTGCTGGTGCCTTGATCTTTATAACCACTTTCTTACAATTATCCTAGACCTGTAATAAAATAATTTGTGCTGTTTATAAGCCACCTAGGTTTTTCTGTTTATTTTTTAACAGCCTAAATGAGCTAAACTAATTGTGTAGCTGGGGGAATGTAAGCAGGGCACAGCAAGTGCTATAGGAAAGGAAGAGAAGACGAGAAAATATGGAAAGGAAACCATTAAATTTCCAAATATTGGAGTTGAAAGAACCCTTTGTAGTCATCTTTTCAGTATCTAGTTCATTGCCAATCTAATCTGGTAAGAAACAGAACATCTTGCTCAATCAGCCATGGAAGGATGAATTTCCACTTATATTTTTGTCAAAATACCACATTCCACTCTTTTGCTGAAAAGCTCTAATTGCTTGAAAATTCTGGCTTACATTAAACTGAAATGTGATTCCCTATAAATTTGAATAAAATATGGTTTTTGCTCTCAATTCTAGAGGAATACAACCATACACGCATAATGTCAATGCACAAGCAATACAAATTATAGTAGAAAAGTCTACACACTGGATGTGAATAACAGCTGGCAATTTCTGGGATTGTTGGAGAACTTCAACAATGGAGCTCTTAGCCATGGTCTGTGAAGTCCAGTAATTTTATTCAAAGAAAAGGTGAGAGTAGCACAGAGGTTTTTTTTTTTAATAATCCTTATTTTAAGAGTTATTGGAATAGGAAGGTTCTTCTGAGAAAAATATATTATATACACGTCTGAAATGACACAGTCAAAATATTTTGATGACCATACACACTAAAAATCAATAATTTATCAACATGTGTGGACATGCCTGTATATAAATATTACATGTATATTTTATTTATTTTTAATTTTTATTGTTATTGTAAGGGTGATGTACATAGGGGTTAGAGTTATCTAAGTCAGGTAATGAGAATCTTTCTTTTTGAACAGTGTCACCTCTTCTCTTGTTTTCTCCCAGTTTTTTTTCCTCCTGACTCCCCCACCCTACAAGTTGTATAGTTTGTTTTCAACATAGTGTCTAGTGAGTATCACTGCTGCATTTGTTCACTCTTTGTCCCACCATTTCTGTGCTCTCTCTTAGCCTCCCCAAAACAGATGAACTTACACACAAGACAAAATGTACAGAAAACAAAAACTATGACAAAGGTGGGAATAAAAGAAAAACAAAAAGCAAATGAACAAAAACCTCTTGTTTCCATTTCTTGGACTCATTTCAATAAACATCATTTTATATGATCATATGCAAATAGTGATTGAGCCTTCATGATCCTTTCCTAAGAATATCCTCCTTTGGTCTCATGTGAATGTGTAGAGTCCTGTATAATTTGTCCTGTCCAAATGTATTTTTTGTCTTTTACCATCCAGTGTGTTTATTTGTAAATTTATAGACATTTTCTAGTTATACAAATGAAGAAAATCATGCAACCTAGGTTTCTTTGAGTCTGGCTTACTTTGCTTAATGTAATTTTTTCCAAGTCTTTCTATTTCCTTACAAATGGTACAATATCATTCTTTCTGATGGAAGCATAGAATTTCCTTGTGCATATATACCACATTTTCTTGGTCCACTCATCTCCTGAGGGGCATCTGGATTGGTTCCATATCCTGGCTATGGTAAACAATGCTGCAATGAACATGGTTGTGATGGAAGCTTTAATGTGACCGTGTTTGTGGTCTATCGGACAATTGCCCAGAAGTAGACTTGCTGGGTCACAGGGAAGTTCTATGTTTCATCTTTTGAGGAACCTCCCTATTGCTTTCCCAATTAATAAATGGGCTAAAGGCTGAAAGAGAGACTTCTAAGAAAAAGAACTATGAATGCTCAATAGACACATGAAGAAGTGTTCAACATCTCTGGCCATAAAAGAAATGCAACTCAAAACAACACTGAGATTTTATCTCACTCCAGTTAGAATGGCTATTATCAAGAACACTAATAGCAACAGATGCTGGCAGGCATGGCCAAGAGGGAGCACTCCTGCACTATTGATAGGAATATACACTTGTTCAACCACTCTGGACGCAGTGTGGAGGTTCCTCAAAAACATAGGAGTTTTCTATTTCCTAACACAATGGAATTTTGTTTGTTGTTGTTATTTGTTAATGTTTACAAGCTCTATTATTCTCTCAGTCCTCTTTTTTAAACCAAATGACAAACACAAATAATATATTGTTTATGACATCAAGATCTCACCAAACAAAACAATCATGAACAAAAAGAAAACAAAATGAAACAGTAAAACACTTCATACACCATCTAGTACGAGTTTTCATTTTATTTGTCATTATTAATTTGATGAACTAATTGTAAACCCACGTTATTTGAGTCTCTCTCATTGTTATGGACAATATTGATTTGGGTATTTTTCACAATTTTCTTTCTATTTTTGAAATTACCTTTAAGTAGTTATACAAGGGGGGTTCAATTGAACGTGTCAGTTTATGAGAATAATGTGTCTTGATCAATGTCACTTCTTTCACTATTCCCTCCCATCTTTCCCAGAACATTCATCCTTTCAAATTATCTGGTTTCATTTCAACATATGTTCATTGAATGGAATGACTGTTTTTGATCACCCTTCCTCTCTCCACTTGTATTCCTCCTTCTCCCATTAAGCCTTCATTTCTTGACAATACATGTTCCAGGTTCTAGGTATTCACTTGGTTAAACTGTAACTTTGTTGTTCAAAGGAGCTACACTATTGTAATTCTCCATTGTGCCTACCATCTATTGGTTAATAAGTATTATTCATGTGTTTTCATCAATGCTTATCTTTTAATTCTAAATCCCACATATGAGAGAAAACATTCATACTTTGTCTCTCTGAGCCTGACTGATTTATTGGACTTATTTTTCCCAGATTTCTTCCATTTCCCTGCAAATAACAAAATCATGTGCATATGTATATATTACATGTGCCCTCCTTCATTAGGCTGAGGAGCCCCACAGCCAGTGTTCTCACTACTTCCTTTCCTTGATTACACTGTAGAGGTTGACAGGCTTCATTGCTCTCAGTTAATTTGAGTGATGATCCCTTTAGATACTACAAGGTAAGCCTTGTAAGCCAAGACACTGTTGTTTGTTTTGTGGTTTCCAAATCTTCACAATGTGCTTAGTAAGCATTCAAGAATTTCAGCTCTGCTTCTGGTAATTTTCCTCGCAAAAAGCGCAAGAAAGTTTAGTGGTCTGAATCCATCTTGACAGGTTAAAGGATGCTGAACCCATTCTTCTAGAAAGATGGCACACTTATCTATTTGCTACATCCAGCCTATTTATTGATTTGTAATTCATCTTGTTCTGGTAAGAATTGCAGCAGCTATATCAAGCCTGTATGTGTCTACTACTATTGCCTTTGGAAAAGATTCCCCAACTATTATTAAAATTTTCCTTCTAGAGTGTTGACAGTGTTCACTCTGCTACCTAGGAACACAGATGATACTACATCCTCTGAAGCATGAAATAGATTCCTGTTGTTCAGTCTCATCATCTCTAAGAAGAGTCAGTGACTCTTCAAATCCATCAAATTAAAATCTCTTGCTTATTCTCTCTCATTGTCATGTTCTCTTGCTTACACTTTTTAAAAGAGATTTATTAGTTATAAAACCATATTAGAACTACTTCCTCTATGATAGTCTTAATTTAGCTAACAAAAGACCTGTGACTGGAATAACTTTATCCTTCAGATACTTGCTCACAACCATAGGAATGTACAATTTTCCATGTAGGTTTGTCAGAAATTCAAGTCGCAAGACCAATTTCCCTTACTCCCACAAGAAGATATTTATAATGGGTCATTAAAATCACCTTTTCTCCCATTTCAATATGAATGTATTATCTGGCACTAAGAATTAACATCTTGTGATAGCCTGTGAAGATTTCCAGTCCTCCTCCTTCCTTATTTTGCTGTAGAATTATCAACCTGACTTTTATCTCCAGAGGAAATTGGAGGAATGACCAGCAGAGCTTGTTCTGTGAGGTGTGTGTTGTAACCTTTCATCTTTGGTGCACAGTGCCCACCCTGTGTCTGAAGTGCTTGTATACATGTTAGAGGTTAAGTCTCAGTGGTATCACTCAAAAGCAATACTCATTAGTTCATTCTAGCAAGGGACACTGAAAGGAAATTAACCCAAAAGACCACGAGGACAAAAGTCACATAGAGGAGAGAGATTTATTGCCAGCAGAGCTGACCAGGCCAAGTTCTCATGAGGGGGTTGGTGGAGAAAATGGTGTTGTCTAGCTTCCTGGAGGACACTTTATATACAGTTGGGGCTAGCGGTGTTTGACCAGAGTCTGGAGGTGGGAGGTTTCTCCCCTCCCCTGCAGGCACTGCCATGTCTGGGAGGGGGCGTTTGCTGACTTACTGTAGCCATTACTCTTCCAAGTTTTTGACATGCATAAAGAAAAGATAAGCAAGCAATAGTATAAAATTTAAACCAAGTATAGAATTTGTGGTTACCATATATATTTATTTTTCCTATTACCTTCACTCAGAGAATCTAGAACAGAACATGTTTTTTGTATATTTTTGTGTGTTACTTCATCAGTTTAGCCAGAGATGGATAACCAGAGCAGGGTCCTCTTTCTACACTGCTCCTTACATTTAGAGCAGCAGATGTTGTCAGGTGAGCAAGGGTCTTTCGGGGAGTCTCTGTGGGTGATCTCACATACATACATGCTTACATACATGCACTTCGTGTGTGTAACAGACCTTGCTGACTATTATGCTACCCTTTGCTATTGCTCCCAGGAAACACCCCTTTCTGAAATTATTCAGACTTTCCACTTCATGGTAAAACACAAAAGTAACAGGGGCTCATCAATCCCCTGTACATCTAGAATCTTTAGCTCCTTCAGATCTCCCCCAAACATTTCTCAGACATGGCTGACAATGATACTCTCCTCTGACCAAACTTTTGAGTCAAGCTTTTCCAAGCTTCCCTTTTATATAAAAGCCCTATATGAACTCAGGTCTTACATCACGCAGTCCAATTTAGCAAGAATCTTGCTGGGTCATGTTCATGAAAATTCTCTGTATTTGATAGGGGAAGAAGTTTTCTTCCCTTCCACCCTCAAAGCCTCATTAACTGTAGAGTTTATCTTATAAGAATTCCCTTCACTTTGCTCTGATGTTTCCTCTTTTTAGTTTTGCAACTCTTTGCTTCTTGGTTAAAATTTCTGGTTTTCTTTGATATATCTGGATTTAAGACCAATCTATATCCTCAACTGAACAGGTAGTAAACTATTGCTTGCATATTTGCCATGTGAACCCATGTTAGGCTTCATCATCCCAAATGTATTTGGTTAATATTATTAGTGGGCGGGTATTTAATCTGACCTAGATGTTTAGAGATGGGGACTTTAAGAAATAAAACAGCTTCTCACAAGTGGAGCCCCAATGATTGAAAATTCTTTCTTTCTCTCTCTCTCTCTTTCTCTCTCTCTCTCTCAATCCCTTTCTCTCTCCATGTATAGACTATTTTTTGTCAGTCATGGGGCCTGAACTCTGGGCCTGAGCACTGTCCCTCAGCTCCTCAGCTCAAGGCTAGTGCCCTACCACTTGAGCCACAGTGCCACTTCCGGCTTTTTCTGCTTAGGTGATCTAAGGAATTGAACCCAGGGCATCAGGCACGCAAGGCAAGCACTCTACCACTTAGCCATCTTCCCAGTCCATGCATGTACTATTTTGCTTTGTGACTATATTAGCAAGAAGTTGGTCACCATAGGAGGACACTGAATCTTAAAATTTATATTAGTTGTGTTGCTTGGTATTATGACAAAATACCTGGCCAGATAACTTAAAAGGGAGAAACATATATTTGGGTTGATGGTTTCATAGTTTGCTGTCTATCCTTATAAGGACTGTGTATTGGAGCAAAGTAGCTTACCAAATTGTGGAAGAGAGAGAGAGAGAGAGAGAGAATATCCTTGGGTTAGCCAACTTTCTTCTTTCCTTTCATTCAGGCCTAGATTCCATGGGATGGTTCTGCCCACATTCAGAGAGTTTTTCCACTTAGCACTGTTTGCACATGCCCTCACAAGCATACCCAGAGGTGTATGCATTATTAGTCTTCTAGGTACTTTTCAATTCCATGATGAGGATAATCAATATTAATGGTCACAATCTTTTGGAACTATAAACCACATAAACCACTTTCTTAATAAAGTAGAATACCCCATGCATCCATTACAATCTTAAAAAGAGACAAATGCAGTCCCCTTCAAAGAAGTTTTTCTTGATCCCTTTAAGAAATTTCATGAATATAAAAAAGCATGCCATAGAACATGAAGTTGGTAGTTCTCAGGGCAATAATTTAGAATTTCCTAGTATTGCCTTTCTGGTATCTAGAACACTATTCCAAGAATTAGACTTGAACTGCAATATTTTCTTGGAATTTATAAACAAATAGAATTATTATTTAGTATCTTTCACATTCACCTTTAAGATAGAACAAGCAAAAGAAATAAATAAGTAATTCTTTTACATATTCCTATGCTAATTCCCAGAATACATGATTAATCGGAGAAATGAAGACAAAGAGAAAAAGGAGAAACAAATGAACAAAAAAAAGGTGACAGAAATTATAGGTAGCTGAGGAACTCTGATGATATCGTTAAATTCTTTTGAAGTATCTCTAGAAAGATCCCAAGCTAGCAGTGTTCAATGTGAGGATAAAACACAATTGGATTATATTATTTCTGTCTCCAACTTACTATGTGTTTTAAATTGACTGATAAAATTGTATATGCTTATTGTGTGAAACATGCAATCTGAAACATGGCTAAAGGCCAAACCAAATCAAACATCAAATCTATCATTACATGGAGCCAGGATGGCCTTTAACCCCCTTTCCTTCTGCCTCAACCTCCTGAATGCAATGAATACCAGTCTGTGTGAAGATTTCCCACTTTCACTTATGTTTATGAAATTAGGCTCACATCTGTAATCCTAACTACTCAGGAGGCTGAGATCTACAGGATCAAAATTCAGAGCCACACTAGTAGAAACATCTGCAAGACTGCATCTACAGTTAACCAACAAAAAAACAAGGCTAGAGGCCATGTCTCAAGTGGGAAATCAGCAGCTATGCACTTTCAAGTCAAGTAAGATCACAAGATACTGAATTTAAGCCTTGGATCAGCAAAAAACAAATAAAGACAATATTCTGATATCAACTCTCACTTCCATGCTGACTCACCCTTAAAAGTAAATGTTTCAGGAGACCAGTCTGTGGAGGAGAGATTCAAGGTAGAATGGTGAGTATGTTTTCCTCTGAATTTCTCTAAGAGATTATAAAAGGAGAGTAGGCAGGAAGACTCCTCTTTCACAGGATTAGTGTCCAATTTTCATAAGAAAGCCACACAGGCATTTTAGTCTCACCTCCTCCACAATCCCCACAGGGCTTCTGTTCATTTTAAATAAAAAATGGGAACTCTACCAGAGATAAGCAACATGATCATAAATTCTCTGGGAAATTCTAGGTTGCTCATCAGCAGTGACAAGTGGTCACCACAACTTGCTCTTTTCTTTTCTGGACAGAATTCTTCATAGAATGAGCCTGCTGCTAGTCTGAATGAGAATGCATACTGAGCCAGGAGACCTTCACTGGCTCATGCCTGGCATTCTAGTTACTCAGGCAGCTGAGATAGCTGTAGGATAGTAGTCCAAAGCCAGTCAAGCCAGAAAAGTTCGCTAGACTGAATCTTCAAAAAAATCAGCAAAATGTCAGGCTTAGAGATGAAGCACCACCTGAGCAAGTAAAGCTGGACATGTAGGAAGCACTGTTAGACCTGAGTACCACCAAAAAGGGCGCATCCCCCAGCACACACGTTAAAGTATTGCATTAAACACTCACTAAGTGCCCGCCCATGATCAAGTCCCTCTCACTATGTAGCCCCACCCACAATTCTGCCTCACCTTACAAGGTAGCTCCACCCACAACGTTGTCCCTTCACCAAACAGTCTCACCCATAATATAGACCCACCCTCCATGTAATTCCTCCTCCATGTAGGCCCATCCACAAATGTAGCCCCATCTGCAATGTAGGCTCTACTACAGTATAGTTCCCCTTCCTTGTGGTCCCTCCCACCAGGTAGACTACCTGTCCAGTATCCTCTGCTCTGCACCTCCACTCTGTTCTTATAAAAAGCAGTTTTGTATATGAGAGTTCCGAACAACTGCTTCTCCTATATTCTCAGATGCTTTTGAATAAAACTAATTTGTTTCCTACCAGCTCTTGGTTCCTAAGTATGGTTTTTGTGAGTGGCAAGCCAATACATTTGGATCTCAGAAGGGTTATTCCCAAACTAACCCAGACAGTTACAATTTCCATTCCCTATGAGTAATTTTAATATACTGACACAGACAGTTATAATTCTCACTGCCTATAAATAATATTACTATACTTTCTTTAACATGGGTAACTGTTTTATTATTAAATGTAGAATTTTTCCTCCACCTACATAAATTCATGAAACAGAACAGTCATGAAACAGTCTATTCATGTTCTGGTGCTTCATCTGATCTCAGAGCCATAGTAGACACTGCAGAATGCCGGTATAGTGTTGGAACTCAGAAACACATATGCTCAGGGCAAATATTTTGACATGTTGAGCTGGAAAAAATAAGGGGGGGCAGACTTTAGTGACTCACACTGGTAATTCTAGCTACTCAGGAGGCTGAAATCTGAGGACCGTGGTTTGAATAGTTTATGAATTAATTATTAATTAAAAGCCGAAGTTCATGAATCTCTACTGTATAATTCAAGTTCTTAAAAATTATTATAAAGGCAATTATAAAGGCACAACAATGATCATGAAGGGTTTTAAATTGAGAGAGAAACCATGAAATCACAAATCAGGAAATATTCATGGAAAAGGATTTATTTAAGAAGTGTTTTATACAACTCATTTCCAAGAGAAGTATGCGTTTTTGTTCTCATGCAAAATTGGCACTTGATAATAATTTAATTCCTTCCAAGGAAGAAAAATATTTATTTTTTCCTTATTCTCCTAAATTCTCAAATGGGATCTCTATGTAAAGGCAGATGAACAAAAGAAAGCAAAGAGGTTTAGTTAACATAAATTTTATAGGAGCCAATACCTGTGGCTCAAACCTGTAATCCTAGTTAACCAGGAGGCTGAAGGTTGAGGTTTAAAGCCAACCAGAGCAGGAAAATCTATGGGGCTCTTATCTTCAATAAACTACTCAGAAAAAGCCATAGTGTCACCATAGCTCAAGTGGAAGAGAACTAGCATTGAGCACAGAGAAACTCAGGGACAGCATCTAGTACCTGAGTTCAATCCCCAGGAGCAAACAAACCAAAACAAAAACAAAAACAGTTACAACAACCACCAAACCAGAGATATGGCATCACTGATTTTTGTCTCTCAATTATCTTTAATCTATCTCTCTCCCAAAGAAAAGCTCAGAAAAGTTTGCTCTGGAGATCTCTGTCTACGAAGAGACTTCCTTTTGAAGAAATACAATCATTTCCACCTATTCCTTATGAATCTCATCAAATAGCCAAGGAGAGTCAGTCACCAGAGAACAGAAGCCATCACTCAGACTTTTCAGCTGTGCTCCTCACTGCAGTTTCAGAGCTTACTAGGAGTTTATAACCATCTGTCTCTTCTTTGGTCCTATTAATTTTAACTAGAAACCATCCATTACTCTTCTAGATAGCCTACCACCTTAATTTCCCTCTCTACTATGAAGTTTATGAATCTCCTAGGGTTGTTTGAGAATCATTCTTCTGTGATTCCTTCATACCTCCTCATCCACTTCCGGAGCTATGGATGCTAATAAATTCAAACACATTTTTTTCTATTAATTTGCCCATTGGCACTTTATTAAGCAGACTCAAATATTCAGAGAGGAAAAAGAAATTCTTTTCACCCTTATAGTGACATGCTCTTTATCTTCAGGTGACACCCACAAAGATCTACAGTTTAGAGATGTGTTGCTATGCTTTATTGCTGCAGTTCCAGGAGCCTTGGTTATTGTCAGTGAGTGCAGTTCAGTGTGATCTACATGTTCAAGATCTGGATCAGGGAAATTTCTGAAAGGGCTGGAGAGGAAATACATTTGACTCTGTGGGGGTGCTCACTGGTTGTTGCAACCCCTAAAATGTTGATTTTGTCATGTTAAGCAACCATAGGTAAAATATACAATGAACATGTGTCATATCTATGTTCCAATAAGGTTATTTACAAAAAGCAAGCAATAGGAAAGATTTAGTCTGTGAGCCATAGTTTACCAAATCCTGTCCCATACAACAGATTTTTTTTCTGTTCTTTTTTTTCCATTAAATATTTTAAAGCCATACAACATTATCTCTTCTGGTCCACCCCAATTCTTTTTTTTCCACAGTGAAAACAGAGTTTATGCCATGGGGGAGGGACATACAAAGCAACAAAGAAATAATCTCATAAATAATGTTAGAAACAATAGCAAGAAAGAAAAGCCATTTGAGTCCTTATCTTGGGGTTCATTTAGAATAACATCAACTTATCTGAACTTTTCTGTTTGCTCTGACATATACTAGTTATTGCAAATAAGGGAAACCATGGGACCTGTGTTTCTTTGGGCCTGGCTTACTTCACTTAATATAATTTTTTCCAAGTCTTTCCATTTCCTCACAAATGGGGCAATGTCATTCTGTCTGATGGAGGCATAGAATTCCATTGTGTATATATACCACATTTTCTTGATCTATTCGTCTACTGAGGGGCATCTGAGTTGGTTCCATATCTTAGCTATTGTAAATAATGTTGCAATAAACTTAGTTTTGCTGGTAGCTTTAGTATGGTCTTGTTTGTGACCAATTCTTTACTATAGCAACCTCTCACAATAGTATTATTACCACCTATGTCTGGAGAACCACTAAGCTTTCTGTCACCCATGTTCATAATAAAGTTAACTACATGTTTCAGATATTTACATAGCTCCAAAATAATCATAGCACACGCTGCTGAAGACTTGCCTTGATACGTTTAATTAAATGCGATGTTTCTCTATGTTGAGCTGTTTACTGCTTTCCGCTTTCATTGCCTATTGTGTTAGATAGGGAGCACATGACTGGTCATAAGCCTTTATGACTGGCAAAGCCACAAATGCAATCCATTCAAGACCACTTACTTCCCCTCTAAACAACAGTTGAATGCTGGCTCCCACCTCTACTCTCCACCTTTGTCTCCTAATTCATCAGATGCATACATTATGAGTGTTTTGAGCCAAGCCCTACCATTATTTACACAGTTAATACTACAGACTCATGGCAATGTCAACCATTAGCACTCACAACATATCGTCAATATATGCATTATCCAGGGGAATTAATTGCTAGCAATGAATGCAACATTCAGCCTTTAACATTTTTATTTGGGTAGTGAGGATAGAGAATACATCTATTCTTTTAAGCACCCTATTATTAATCTCTGAAGTTTGCAAAGTGCAAGTAGGTACTGGATCCAGCTGACAGCACATATTCATTTAAAGACTAATAAGAATGACCTGTATTAGTAAAATATATTTGTTGCCATGTTTCAATCTTTCCAGATAAATTGCATGGGGTGGATCAAAGGAGGCTGAGTACTTCATTTAACTGTAATCTCAAATGGAGGTGCTGGAAAATGTTTTAACAAATACTTTCTGACCATCATTTCAGTTTCATTTTGGGGAATAATATAATCTTGGAATAGATCTATCAGACATTTTACTACGGATAGAAATTTCAAAACATTGAATCTATGGCATGACCAGATTCAGAGACGTCCCCTTCAATCATTTTATGTTTATGTTAGGATTTTCAGCATAATGGTCTCTCCCCTATGAAATCAACACAGAGATAGGCAGCAGCCTTCAAAAACGTAATTTGAGTATATATGATAGAGGAATAATTCTAGGGGCTTGTTCTCTGTATCTCAGACACTTCACCCAGGGGTGCTGCTTTCTTTACTCTGGCACTTTTCAATCATACGTGTAATATTGTTGTCAACCTTGGAATTCTTGTGCAGTCTTAGCAGAATCATGGTGCAAAAAAAGGATATTAAACCAAAAAAAGGATATTAAACCAAAGACATCCAATGCTAAATTATGTGAGTACCTACTGAATCAAATTTTAAGAATCCCATCAATTTTAGACTATTTACTTGTAGATCATTTTACAATGTTGTTATGATTGGTTTAAAAGAATTAGCATAGCAAAAAAAAAGAATTAGCATAGCTTCATTGTTCTGGCCTGGGATTTTCTTTGTCTGTTATCTAGCAACTTCTCTGTGTTTTAACCTTCCTTTCACAATATTTGGGAAAGTTATTGAAGGACTGGATGCTTTAGTGATAATTTTGAAATTGCCTTTGCCCCTTGTGATACTTTAAAGTAGAAGCTACCACTGGAATAGATCTGCAATTTGCCACCAGGAGGCATATTTGCTCATTCTTACATGTGAACAGCTAAACATGCACTTACAAAAATAAGGTGTGCATAGCATACAATTAGCTGCCCAACACACTTCTTGAATCTAAAGAGCTATAAGAAGACTCACCTAGCACATCATATGAAGTACAATACTCTGAAACAGGAGAAGGGACATGAAATTGTATTTCACACAGTTCTGTATAATAGCTTTGGTATGGCTTTACTGGATGTTAGTTTCCTCCTCTGAGTATTGACTTGCTGGATTTGAGAATCATACCTTGCCTGCATTTCTAATTTACATAAACTTCACCTGTTCATTCTAGGGTTTTCTTAATATTTGTTGCATTCATGTTACTATTTTAATATTGTTGCATAGTCCAAAGAAATTGTAATGCTCCACAACAAAATCACGGATTATATCAAGAAGTGAGAGGTATAGGTGGTACTTCAATAACTAAAATATTTAATTATTCAGATACAACCTCATTGTTTATTTGTGTTTCCATGTGTCATGAGGGATAAAACACCAATTAGGAAGCTGAATGTGTCAGATAGTGGATCTGTCCTGGATATGGCATGGTTCTGACCCTCCTGCAAGTCCCAGGATCATTCTATTTCATGTTGTCATCATGACATTCCTCTTTCAAACTAACCTCCACACTTTCCCCTCAGCAATCCATTTCATCATGCAACTCACTAAATGAGGAGGGCTGTTTTATGATAATCATGCACTCTTCTGCTTTTCTTTCCTCGTCTCCTCTTTGAAGGGTGGTTCTCAGTCAATCCCCTATCTAGGGATCCCTGCCTGCTCTAGCCAAGTTCATTTTCACGCTCTGTCTCATCATGCTCTGGTATGTCATTCTCCTACCACCAACTTTCCAATGTACACAGACTTGTTTGTTCATGGTTTTTTAATTTTTATTTTTGTGAACACACTGTACAGAAGGGTTACAATTACATGGGCAGGATAATGCGTACATTTCTTATCAAGCATTGCAGCCTCCTCATTTGTTTACCCTTCACATCCCTTCCCAACCTCCCCACCAATCCTCCCCGCCTCCCCCCACCCCCCGCACCAACATTGTAAAGCTCCTTTTGGACATGACAACTTGTACTTCTCATTGTTGCAACAGGTCCACCTGTATCCTTAAACGACTTGTTTTTCCCCATCTCCTCCACAAGTTATACTGACA
>NW_012267236.1:2059749-2063983 GCF_000151885.1 Dipodomys ordii | reverse complement strand
TAACCAATTTTTCCAGTACCATTTACTGAAGAGGCTGTCTTTCTTCCATTCTATTGTTTTAGCTCCCTTATCGAAGATTAGATGGCTATAGGTCTGTAGGCTCATTTCTGGGTTTTCAATTCTATTCTATTGGTACTGAGGTCTGTTCTTATGCCAATACAAAGCTGTTTTGATTACTATGGCTTTATAGTAGAGTTTGAAATTTGGTATTGATGTTCCTTCAGCAGTGTTTGTCCCAACCGGCAGGACTTCAACGAGGGCAACGAACCTAAGTGAAAAGGAATGAAGGGACAAGAGACATGAAGAATGTCAGCAAGACAGGGATTCTGATCAAGCTGCCAATTTTTATTTTTCACACAGGGGTATTTATATGCTTAGAATAAGGAAGCTTTTTCATTAGCCTTAGCAGCTGTAGGATGCTTGCTTAGGGCAAGGTGAAAAGGTGGTCCTTAGTAGCTGCAGGGTGTTTGCTTAGGGCGGGGTGAAAAGGTGGGATTCTTAAACTCAGCCTCAAGATGTTCCAGTGAGATAGTTGGTTCCCAACATCTCCCCCTTTCTTATTTAGAAAACTGACCATCAATTGTTGGCTGCTCTTTTTAAGGGGGTGACAGAGGCTCTGTTCCTCTAAGGGCCCAGGGTTTTTCTCCACTCCCAAGCAAGTGTCCTCACTTGGGGAGGGGAGTTTTACAGGCCTTGGCATGTTTTTTGAGGAGACGGCTTGTGGGTATGCATGCCAACCGTCATGCAGCAGAGCTTGCCACTCAGGGGTCTTGGGTATTGGGATCTCGCGGTTCCATCTCCCTGCAGTCTTACCTGCACCCTTGATTTGAGCATTTTTTCTTCCTCCCATAGGTGCATCCTCCCCCAAGCGGAGGGGCCTATAGGAGGAGGGGCGAACCTATCCCTTATGGCAAGGGCGCAATAGGTCTTGCCCGTTGAGCAGTCAGGAATTATGAATAAGAAGGGTTTTCTAAATAAGAAAAAGGAAGGGGGGGGGGTTTCCCACTGGAACAAGCTCATGACAAAACACTAATTAAAAGCCTGGGGTAAATCCTAGATCTCAATGCCACGGTCTGCCATATCAAGGTGATGGTGATGAACCTGTATGGGCTTAGAAACCAAGAGATTAATCTTATTTAATAAATTCAAACAGGAAGGTCCAAGTCTGGAGCTATAGCTGCATCTGTAAGAGAAAAGGCATCATCCTTGGGGGTGAGGGCCAAGGTTTCCCCTGGGTTGTGGTAAGCCATTTACCTGTTTTATCAAGCTTTCTGGCAGCCACCTTGGGGCTGCTTGTTCTTGATCTAAAAGACAAAGAGTGGCAGGTAGTGGTCTACCTGTAGTTTGGGAGGGCATCACCCCTTGGCTTTGTTTGCAGAAGGGACATTCATGTGCAATGTGACCAGGTTGTTTACAACCTGGGGACTGAACTTTGTAATGCCTTGGTAAAGGCAGCTCCTATGGTGAGCCCCATGGCATGAGCGGTTCCTACTCCAGCACAAAGCCTGAGGAACTCAGAGAGGTCACCCTTGTTTTTATGTGGCTGGAGGACATCTTGACATGACAGGTTAGCATTTTCAAAGGCAAGATGTTTGACAAAGGCACTTTCACTTTCACTAGGCCCAAGAAGCCTTTCTGCAGACAAGTTAAGCCACGAGACAAAGTCACTGTAGGGTTCCTCTGGCCCCTGTCTAACTTTTGCCAGGGAAGTAGTAGCTGATCCCTTTTGAGGGAGACGCTTCCAAGCATAAAGGCCAGCATTTTGAATTTGTGCCAAAAGTCCAGTAGGAAAGCGTGCCTGTTTAACATTGGTATCAAAGGGCGCATTACCCAAAAGTTTAGTATAGGTCCAGGTTTTTGAAGATGTTTTAGCAAAATTTTTTTGCGTGGTCTCTCTACATTGTTCCTTAAAGTCCGCATTCCATAAAACAAAATCACCCCCACTAAGGGTGGCGGTGGCCAGGAACTTCCAATCATTAGGGGTGAGCCAGCGCCCACTTTGGTTTTCTAACAATGCTAACGTATAAGGGGCAGTCGGGCCATATTGGACACATGCATTTTTAAGCTTTTCAACAAACCGGAGGCTAAGCCTCTTATACTCTTGTTGGCCTTTTCCCTGGGTGGGTTGTTCCTCTTCATCCCCAGTATCCTGTTCCTCATCCTCCTTTTCCTCCTCTTCTGATTCATCCTCCCCACCCTCTGAGGTCCTATCTGTCTGGCTCCGAGTTACTGGAAAGGTGAGAACTGATTGATGGCCTGATCTAATCTTAATTGTATTAGGTGGTTTTGGCGTATCGGCCAAGGCCAGTCTGAGGAGTTCATAATCAAGGGACCGCAGTTCTTTTAAAAGTTGAAGGTGTTCTTGCCTATGTTGAAGGGCCTCGCGTAAAGGGGCCAGGTTAGGTAAAGAGGGGAGAGAAAAAACATCTGGATCTGGAGGGGCAGTGGGCACTTGAAGGGCCAGGCCACAAAAGGAAGGGATTGTCAGTAAATTGACCATCAGGCACATCTAATACAACCGATGGGCAAGCTGAGGGGGGCCGAGAGGCATGTTGAAGAACCTCCTCTCCTGTTTTTACAAGTTTTAAAATTCCACTATCAAATAGAGAACATTTTAAAACTTCATTAATCAAATTCCAATAGGAAAAGGCTGTAATAGGAACCTTTTCTGAACCAAAGATTTCGTAATAATCTGTTAAACAATCTCCTACTCTTTGCCATCTTTTTGCATCTATGATTCCTACAAGTCCTCTATGAATGAGAAAAATAATTCTAAATCCTTTTTCTTAACCCGTGTCCCCCGTGTCTTGAAGGCCTCCTTGAGGTCTGACAGAAATAGATCATGTGATGATATTGCTTGTCCCATAGTGGGTCACTTACCATGCGCCGTCCCCACTCTCCTCCTGGATCTGTCTCTCGGTGGGGTCTGTCGAGGCGATCTCGCGATCTCGGACTGTACTTGGCCAAGTTTTCCTGGAGGACGGCATTCCTTCCTTAGTCAGAGGCTCGTGCCCCACATTGGGGACCAGTTGTCCCAACCCGCAGGACTTCAACGAGGGCAATGAACCTAAGTGAAAAGGAATGAAGGGACAAGAGACACAAAGAATGACAGCAAGACAGGGATTCTGATCAAGCTGCCAATTTTTATTTTTCACACAAGGGTATTTATATGCTTAGAATAAGGAAGCTTTTTCATTAGCCTTAGCAGCTGTAGGATGCTTGCTTAGGGCAAGGTGAAAAGGTGATTGTTAGTAGCTGCAGGGTGTTTGCTTAGGGCGGGGTGAAAAGGTGGGATTCTTAAACTCAGCCTCAAGATGTTCCAGTGAGATAGTTGGCTCCCAACAAGTGTTCTTTCCGTTGAGGAGCGTTTTTGCTATTCGGGGTCTGTAGTTGCACAGTCAATAGTCTACAGATACAATCTAGTTCAACAGATACATCTATTCAACATCAAACAGCTATATGTTAATGGGCTACGAACCACAAAGAAGAATTTGGAAGACCAGAAATTATTAGGGTTAGAGAGAGATGTGGGTAAAAAATAGGAATAGATTGATGTGGGGAAGTACAGGGAGAGTTAACTAAGTCCTAATCTCAAAGCAGGAAATAGGTTGGGTAGGATGAAAGTAGAGAGAGAGAAAAAAGAAGAAAGGGAAAGGGAAAAGAAAAGAGACCAGAAAAAATAGAAAAGTAAAAATTAATAATATTATGTAGAAACGAAATCAATCTATTTAGAGAAGAACGTGAATATATTGAGAGAAGGGAGGGATATAAAGGAGATGTGAAAAACTTGAAAATAAAAATGCTTAAAATATTATATAGGTATAAAGAGGTAGTACTGCTATTAAGGAATTTAAGTCTCAGAGGTTTTGAATTGAGTAATAAATTTGTGGATTAAGTGTGTACACAATGGGGAATAGGGTCTAATAGTCAACTACGGGCTTATCTGAGGATGTGCAGGACAAGAATTAAGTCACATAAAGAAGAACGAAAGAGAGAAGGTGAAAAGGATAAGAAAGGAAGAAAAAAAGATGAGAAGTTCAGTATAGCTAAACAAAAAACAAAAGATAATTAAAAAAGAAAAAAAGAGAAAGAAAACAAAAAAAGAAAGAAAAACGCACACTCACATATCCCTAAAATAAAAATTATAAGAGGAAAAAAAAGTTACTGGAAAACAATTTTTTTTCAAAAAAGGCAAAAATTAAAGATTAAAAAAAGTTTTAGAAAAGAAAAAAAA
>NW_012267236.1:2036957-2059524 GCF_000151885.1 Dipodomys ordii | reverse complement strand
TGGGAGGCAGATCTGCTTTGAGTATCACAAAAGAGGGGGATGCAGTGATGAGGCTAGGTTCTGGGTAGAGTTGAGGCCTTTCAACAGACAGTAGCTTTTCCCGGGGGCTAGTTTGTGAAAACCTCACAGAGCCCAGCCTGGAGCCATTCTCAGTGTTTCTGTTTACTGATTTTCAATTGATTGTCCAGGCTGCTAGAGGGAGGGGCAGCCTCTGGCTCTGACTACCCAGTGAAGAAAGCCACTCCTAGGGCTGGCAACCGAGCTGGGTGACTTTTCCCTGGGTGGAGCTGAGTCTGGCAGGTCACGCCGTTAAGTTCTTGTGACCTGCTAAATGACTCGTTTTATTCCAAGGCCTGAGTTGGAGCTAGCAGCTCCTCCAAGCTTTGTCGGTATCCAAGATGGAGATCTCCGGTGCAAGGGGGGGGAGGGGTGGCCTTCCCTCCTCTGCTCCCTGAGAAGGAGTGAGGACGTCAGGCTTCTACTCACGCCAAGTCTTGGTTCCTGGGTCGTCTCTGGTCTGTGAACTGCAGGATGACGATGTCCGCTCCTTGTCGGTTCTTGCTGGTATTGGGTAGAATCTGCTCGCCCGCTGCGTCTGGCTCCTTCGTCCCGGACTCTCTGTGGCTCAGGTATGGCTCCTGTGACCGCCACCGCTGCCACAGCTGCCACCGCCACAGTGGCTGCTGGCAAGAGCTCAGATGTGTCTCTTTGCCTGGATTTTCCCTCTCTGCCTAACTCTCTGTTCTGTGATGGCACACTTGGTATGATTCTCTGGCTTAGGACTGTTCACTGGAGCTCTAAAACTGCTTTCTATGCGAGAGCTTGTTCAGACTCCAGCTTCTCCTCTGCCATCTTCCTGGAACCTTGTTCTCAGTTTTATGTACCTTTTCCTATAAGTTCTTTGGAGGGAAAAACTGTTATTGCTAGATTTAAAATAGATAGGCACTTAATGTGTTTATTGCATGAATAGTGTCTGGAATTTCCTGTGAGGTTATTTTGTTTCAGGGAAAGAATTGCACTGGGAGGAGCTTCTTTTCTTGAGTACAGAGACCTAGTGACAATTTGGTCATAAAGTAATAGAGAATGTTGAGTAGTTTTCTAAAGAGGAGATGGAGGAAGAGGGAAGATATAAAGACATACCAATACATGTATCTATACCTATGTATCTATATATCTTATGTATGTATATATATATATATATGTATGTATATATATATATATGTATCGATCTATCTGTTTTCTGTCTACCTACCTGTCTATCCATCCATCCATCTATCTGTCCATCTGTCTTTCTGTCCATCTATCTACCTATGGGTCTGAGATCTAGGCTGTGCCAAAGTATTATCCTTTACATGAATTCAAATCTCTCCTATCTCTGACATTCTGTGCTGTAAAGAATTAACTAACTCAGAAAGACACAGTTTATCAGGGTTGACCACATGTTGCATATTCCAAAGAAAAGTTAAGCTTTTGCTTTGTCCCTAAGAAATATGACTCCTAAACTTTTAGAATATTCTCCCTGACAACTGTGTCTTTTTTTTTCTTTGAGTTTTGGTTCACACAAGATGGTCTATGGCAGCAGTGTGGTTTAAGCTGGCATCCTTGTACCACTCAAAATCAACCTGATCTCTAAAGAGGCTGAGACTATAGTAGTTAATTACACAGGTCGTCAGTCATGGATACTGATGACCCCAATTGACAGTCTGGATATTGGACCTTAAGTGACCTTTCCTAGATGGAAAGTTCTGTGTATTATACCCTATATATTTTTCAGCGGACAATAAGTATGCACATGTACCAGGAGTGATAAATTATAAACTTGAATTTGGTGTTTGGGGACCCTGGTCTGCTTTTTTCTCTGTTTTTCTTTTCTATAGAAATTTATAACATTGAGCATAATACTTTTGTTGAGTTCTCTGAGTCACCCTAGAAATTGCCAAAAACTAAGCAAAAACTTTTTGCTTCTCAGACAGAGATCTTGAACCATTATGAGAGCAATAGAAGGAAGCTTATGATCATCTGTGCCTATTTTTCACTGAAAGTGTCTTATTATTGTTATATGAGGAGATTGAAATGGGCTAATTATATTGTATGGCTTCACTTAAACATCTTCCTTCCTGTAATGGCCTAAAATCTATGATTTAAAAAAAGCAGAGATTCCATATTTTAGCTATGGTAAGTAATACTGCAATGAACATGGTTGTGCTGGTAGGTTTAATGTAACCTTGATTGTGGTCTTTTGGGTAAATTCCCAAGAGTGGGATTGTCGGGTCATAAGGGAATTCTATGTTTAGTCTTCTGAGGAACTTTGACACAGCTTTCCAGAGTGGTTGAACCAGTTTACATTTCCAACAGTGTATTTGTGATCCATTTTGGCCATGTCCACCAACATCTGTTATTACTTGTTTTCTTGATAATGGCCATTCTAACGAGTGAGGTGCAATCTCAATGTTGTTTTGACTTGCATTTCTTTTATGGCCAGAGATGTTGAACATTTCTTTGTGTGTCTATTGGCCATTCTTAATTCTTCTTTGGAGAGGTCTCTTTTTTAGGTCGTTAGTCCACTTATCAGTGGAGTTATTTCTTTGAGGATTTGTTTTTGGAGGATTTAATTTTTTGAGCTCTTAAGTATATTTTAGATATGAGGCCCTTGCGGTGGCATAGCTGGTAAAGATCTTCTGCTAACCTGTGGGCTTTCTGGTTATCTTGCTAGCTATGTTCTTTGCCATGCAGAAACTCTGTAGTTTAATGCAATTCCATTTATCCAGCTCTTCTTTAATTTGTTGTGTTTCTGGATCTTTGTTTAAGAAGTTTTGACCTGTGCCAAGGAGCCCTAGTGTATCCCCTATCTCTTCCTTTAATTCTTCCAGGGTATCTGCTCTTACCTCAATGTCTTTGGTCCATTTGGAGTTGATTCTACTTCAGGGTGATAAATAAGGATCGAACTTCAGTTTTCTACCTATGTATAGCCAATCCAGATGGCCCTCAGTAGATGAATGAATCAAGAAAATGTGGTATATACACACAATGGAATTCTATGCTCCCATCAGAAAGAATGACATCACCCCATTTGTAAGGAAATGGAAAGACTTGGAAAAAAAGTAATATTAAGCAAAGCAAGGCAAATCTTAAGAAACATAGGCTGCATATTTTCCCTCATTTGTAACAACTAGAATATGTCTAGGATATTCTTAACAGAGGATCACAATAGCTCATATGCATATGACTATATAAAATGATGCTTTTTGGAATTTAACTCCAAAGGAATGAAAAAAAAACAAGTTTCTTTATTTTTTCTTGTGTACTATTTGCAGCTACTTCTTTTCTTTTTTCCTCCATTGGCTTATTCTCTGTTATTTTTTTTATTTCCATACCTTTTGATCTCTATATAAGTTTATCTGATATAGAGAAGGGAAGAGGAATCACAGAATGGTGGGACAAAAAGGCGAACTAATGCGACAGTGATACATGCTGGATACTATATTGAAAATGGGCTTTACAATTTGAGGGTAGGGGAGTACGGGGCAGAAAAGGGTAAAATGAAAGGAAAGGATAACACTTACCTATGTAAGTGTAACCCCTCTGTAAATTACCTTTACATTAAAATTCAAACTAAAAATAAGACATAACTCAAAAAAGCAAAGACTGCTAAGTGATAGTTGTCTTTAATGATAGCAACTAGTACAACATTAAAGAATGAAAACAACAATGTCACTCATAAAAGAACCAAAAGAAAGCAAGAATATTACACAAATAACACATTAAAGAGAATTTAAGATAGCAATTTTTGCTAGCAATAATTAAAGATATTTTGTAATGGTAAGCAGGTTAATCTAGCTAGAACATAGGATGATTATGAAATTGTAAGTACCTAACAAGAGAACTCTGAAATATATGAAGTAGAAAGTGTCAAAATTGAAATGACAAATCACAGCTCCTTTCAGGGTCTTTGCAGAAACCTATATGATACATGCATTTCTGCCACTCATATCCCACGACTTTGCTTGAGCCAGGGGTTCCTTACTATTGTAAGATCATACCAAGATTGCTTTTCCTATGGGGATCTTTGCTTTTGTCTTTTCTTCTTAGATTGCCTGTTCTCAAAAGTCTCCATGGCTTACTCTCCTTTCCTACAATGTCACCTTTCCCAGAGAGTGTTCCAATCCTTCAAGCAATCCTGTTACACAAAATGTAGCTGTCCTCCTCAGTGGCATCATTGAATATCTTTTGCATACATTTTATTTTCAATTTCAATTTCCTCCATTGGCAAACACATCCCATAGGGCAAGAATATTTATCTATGTGCCTAGAACACTGTCTCACATGTAGAAAGTTCAATAAATACAAGTGTTTCTGGTGACCAATGCAGAATTCTACTATTTATACACATTATCATCAACTTCTTAATGACTCTATTATGCAAGTTTTTTCTGTCCTCCTTTTCAGGTAAAGGCTTTGCAACTGAGAAGTTAAAATATGTGAATCTAGGTCTTTCTCACTCACAGCCATTATTCTTTATTATATCTCAGAAAAAAATAAGTGTCATAAGGCAGGACCTTAGGTCTTTATTTCCCTTTTATCTGAGACTCTTTCAGTTTTCCTTTTGCTCTCTGACTTTCTGTGTTAACACTGCAAAGACGACCCATTGTGAGGCTGGCTTATCCACCGCCACCCTCTCTTTACAAATCTCACTCGTTAGAGGAGAACTGTCAGCCTTTTGTGAACATGGTAAGCATCTCTGTGAAATAAAAGGCCAATGACATGGTGTACCTTGTAAAAGCTATCACAGTGGAAAGGAACACCGCAGCGATGTTCACGTAGTAAAGAGAAATGTCACCAGATGCATATAATTTGTGAAATTCTTACTTGTATTTTTATGTATGCTACTTGGGTTAACAGATCTGAGACAATGAAAAGAAGGACACAACCATTTTTGCTCAGTTCAGTTGCTTGAAATGAGGACAAAAGAGCTCTTGAAAAGTGAATTTCAGTTTAGTGGTGTCTGAATTATTGCCTATGGATCTAATCAAAAGAGAATGTGCAAAATGAATGCAGTCCGGGTTTATGCAATATTTAGAATAAGTCCAATGTCTAGTACTTCTGTGGTAAAAGTTTTATGATTCTTAAATGCCAACGGCAGGAAAGTCAAGGACAGTAAAGATAAATTCAGAGTAAAAAGAGAAGCCACATGGCGTGAGGGGTGGGAAGGTGAGCTATTGGGGAGGGAGGAAAATCAGAACAGAAAAAGTAAATCAGTGGAAATGATTGAGACACAAGTCTCTGCTTCTGACTGTCTTGTCAAGATTTATATGAGGTCACAGTGGAAAAGAGAACAACAGAGTGTAAAAGCTTTTCATTCTTCCCTCCTTCAATTCAGGTGTTTTTAGGCTTAAACTTCTCATGAAGCACAATAATGAAAGATAAAAATATTAAAGCAATAAAGATAATAAACCAGTGCCAAAGCAAAAATATATGTATGTTTTGATATCTGTGCATACAAACACAAATGCAAATGTGTGAACACAAACATTCATGTGCGTGCACACACACACACACACACACACACACACACACACACACACTTTCCAAGCAGCTAATTTCCATGACGTCTTTGTGTATTAAATGAAGAAGATACAATTTGCAGTGTTTCACCTCCATAGTGCCAGGGTAACTAACACTTTCCTGGTCCAGGCAATACAGCCAGCGTTCCTACTCCATTCTGGAAATATTCTTCTTCTTCAAGTACTAGATCAAAAGAGGTGCCCTTTGTCAGCAGCCAGCTGAAATTAAAGGGCTCAGGTCATCCAGGGATCATCTCTACTCCACCTCACTGAAAAGGAAATAAAGAGGGCAGATCCTGCCCTGGGAAGTATTCATGAACAAGTCTGGAAGTGCACAGCTCACTTTTGCTTACATTCTTTTAACCAGATTTCCATTGTATAGCTATACTCACCTGTCATAATCATGTGCCCAGGGAGAAATGATAGTAATTCTGAGAGGACATAACAACTCTGTCCATTAAAACAGAATAGATCCTCACAGGTTATACTGGAGCTAAGATTTTTTTTTATTTATTTACTTATTTATGTGAGGCAGAGTCTTTCTATGCAGCCTAGTCTGGCCTCAAACTCACAGCCTTTTTGCCTTAACTTTTTCTTTCAGTCATGGGGCTTGAACTGAGGGCTTTGGCACTGTCCCTGAGCTCTTTTGCTCAAGGCTAGTGGCCTACCACTTTGAGCCAAAGCTCCACTTTTGTTTTTTGGGTGGTTAATTAGAGATGAGTCTCACAGACCTTCCTATCACAGACTGGCTTTGAATTGTGATACTCAGATCTCAGTAGCCTGAGTAGCTTGTATTACAGGCATGGACCATTAGCACCTATCTTTGTCTCAATTTCTTGAGTACTGAGATTATAGACCTATGTTAACATGCCAGGATTGTATTTTTTGAAGATTCCAAAATATTAGTTGCATGACTTTTTATAATAATGTCATTTTATTTGCATTCTAAGAATATTATACAAATTTTTATATTACACAAAATATATATTTGAGCCTGCATCATATAACTAATTAAAATGGCTCTTGTTGTTGTTTAGGCCAAACTACAGAAGTTAGAATTTTAGAGTTTCAGAATACTTGGAATTTAGAAGTTATTCTCTATAGATTAGTTGGACATTAGTGGAGCCATGTAATTGAAATGCTGAAAATGTAAATTAATTGGCTTGTAAATGAGACAGGTATAGCAAGCAAATGAGGTCCCGAGGGTCGGTTTTCATTCAGTTACTGAATTGCAAGAGACAGTAGAAATGTTTGCAGAGGTTAATGGAATAATTATAAGGGATTTATCAATACTATTAAAGTTACATTTAAAATATAGAGCCTTACTGTGCATTTTAAATTATAAAATGAGCTTTGTCAAGCTTCAAAATTCTTACATTTCACAAAAAAGCCAATTTTGCATTTATGTGAAAATGCCATTTTACAATTATGAATTTATTTACAACTTTCCCTTTCAATCCATTTTCTAGTCTTTTATATAAAAGATTCATCTGTCTTCAAGGTTAGTTCACTTAAGTTATAGAGGAAATAGAAGCAAGTACAGAACACAAAGTCACAGTCATAATGCAAATTGCTTTTTTTTTACATAAGAATTTCATAGACCATTTTCAACAAAAAACAGCTATAAGCTTATTATCATTCTTTTTCTTTTTTCTTTCTCTCTCCTGTTTCTTTCTCTCTCCCTCCCTTCTTCCTTTCCTTTTTCTTACTTTTGCTCTCAGTTGTACTAGTCTATGCTTTTGACTTTTAAAAAATTACAGTTTTATTATCTTTAAGTACTTGTAGAAGAAGGTTACAATTCAATATGTCGGTTTATGAGTACAATGCATCTTGGTCAATAGCAATCCCTTTCATCACTTCTGATAAAATATTGCAATTAATTCCCATCTGGAGGGCAAAGTTGTTTACCTATTATGTAGTTGCTCATCCATAAGAGGCTTTAGGCAAGTCGATGCTGAATTAGACTCTGTTCATTAATTCATCAGTTTTGGCTTTCATAATGGCCAGGAATATAACATGATTTTAATGTGTTTGAGCCACTTTGGTTGCTAAAGTGTCAACAAATTAAAAAATGTGGCCATAAATGGGGTCTATAATTCTACAATGTATTTCTTAAGGTTTGATATTAGAATGAGCTGACAACAAATATGAAATAAGCAACAAAATCCAATAGGTTAATATTGCCTGAACTTTATGGTATTTGTTTATTCTCTAGATATTACAATTCTATTTTTACTCACAGTTGAGAAAAAAATAATTATATCATGAAATACAATTCTGGAAAAAAATCGTTGGGATAAGTTTAGCCTAAGAAGGCACAAGATACAAGTTCTTTATGGATCTTTGATGTGTGATGCTTCTAAAAAAAAAAAACAAAACCAAAAATCCAAGTGTGAATTCTGAGGGTCTTCCAGTTTGTGCACTGACTAGCTTTGGGGTCACTTCAGTACTAAGAAAATGCTAGATTTGAAATCTTAAAAAGGGAAGACTATTTGAAGTAATGACTCAGGTTTGGCAATTGGAGAGCAATTCTGCCCGTGACTTCACAGGAGAGCATTCACCAGCAGTTTCAAAATACTTAATGAGGAGAACGAAAAGGCAAGAATAAAATTTCTTTATAATTCCTAGCAACTTTGACTTCTACCTCTCCTTCCCTAGTGCGAGTTCACAAATTAACCTAATAACTAGAGGTTTAAAAGCAAGTCTATCGAGTGTGGGTGCAATCTTGAAGTTAGATGCCCAGTGTTACTGAAGTGGCCTCTGTGTTTGTAGTGAATACACGATTGGGCAGCTAATCATTCCATGCTCTGGTGAATGTGTGAAGCAAATAGATCTTCTTAATCTCATTGTGTCCTCTATAGATTTTATGCTAAAACTCATCTCTAGGGACTCTCTGCAGCTGTCTTTAATATGTTTATATGGTCTGAATATTGATAAAGAGGAGGGAAATAAATTTTTTTCTGCATTTGTAAGACTTAAGCTATAGCTTGATAGGAAACAGAGTATACTTTACCCCCAAAATATGGATTGTTTTGTATATTGAATATCTTAGTCCAAAAATTGAGAAATAATTCATGCAGGAAGAATATCTCTGATATTCTCTTTTTATTGTGAAAATACCATACAGAGGGGTTACAATTACATGGGCAAGACAGTGAGTACATTTCTTATCAAACATTGTTGCCTCCGCCTTTGTTTTCCCATACCATCCCTTCCTCTCTCCACCCCCACACCCTCTACCACCACCCCCACCCTCCACACCACCAAAGTTGTAAAGTTTGTTTTTCGACATAACGTCTCCTACATCTCATTGTTGTAATGGAGCCACCTGTAACCCTATTTAAACAGTTTGTTTTTCCCTTCCCTTCCACAAATTATATCAGCATCAAATATAGTGAAAGCAGGGCTTATACCCTGGGGGATGTACATACAAAGCAACAAAGAAATCATCTTATAAATATGTTGGAAACAATCGCAAGAAAGAAAAAAAAAACATTTTAATCCTTATCTTGGGGTTCATTTCGCCTAATATCAACTTGTCTGACAGTTTCTGTTTGTCTCAGAAATATGCTAGTTATTCTTTAGAAGCAAATTACAAGACCTTTGTATGAGAGCTACCTTTCCTTTTCCCAGAGAAAGGGAAAACTTGGGAGAAAAAAAAAAGACTTGGAGAATAAGAACAGAGGGATTGCAGAGGAGATGGGAAAGACTTTGCTAGCTTTCTCCCACTACATTTCCATACTAATCTCCACTCTTCCTCAAGCAAGTGTACAATTGCTCAGATCTAAATATTTCTTCATGTCTTCATTTTTTTTTCATGAAGTCTCACACATTGTATAAAATTTATATTAAATAAATCTGTATGCATAAATCTTGTTCATCTGTCATTACATTGCAGCCTCATTTGAGAATTAGGAGACTCAGGGAAATAAATGTTTCCCTTCCTCAGAAGGAAATTATTAAATTATTATTATTATTAAATTATTGTTGATGTAAATATTTTTGCATGAGAGCAAAAAACATGATTTTCTTGGAAATAAGTTTTACAAACCACTTTCAAGTCGAACCTCTTTCATGAACATTTCTTGACTTCCAATGTCCTGGTTTTTCTCTCAGTTTAAAACCCTTTGTGATCATTGTTGGGCCTTTATAATTACCTTTATGATAATTTTAAAAAATTGCATTATACAGTAGAGATTGATGAAGTGCTACTTTTGCTCGATTAATCTATAAACTCTTTTTGTGTGAGAGCTTGTGGTAATACTGGGTCATGAATTCAGAACCTGACTCACACTGGCTTTTTCGCTAAAGACTGGTGCTCCACCATTTGAGTCACACTCCCACTGGCAAGGTTCTGCTGGTTAATTAGAGATAAGAGCCTCTCAGATTTGTCTGCTTGAGCTGGCCTCCAATCAGGATCCTCAGATCTCAGCCTGCTGAGTAGCAAGGATTACAGGCATGAGCCAACAGCATATAAACTCTTTTATAAAAGAGTTTGAGAAGAGCTATAAACTCTTTATAAAACGCATGTCAGACTTTCATTTCAGTTACTCTGCCTCTCAAAGTTATTGAAGTTACTATGAGAAGATGAAACTATCCCCAAACTTAGTGGCTTGATATGATTTGTTCTAACTTAACACATCTGCACCTTGGGCCAGTGCAAGGCTCAGTGGGGAGGAACTCGTTTTAGTCGCCCCCCCAACAACCCTCCCTTCCCCTCCCCAACCCTCCCCTCCCCGCCCCCAGGTCAGCAGTTAGTAGTCTGAGTCCTGAAATTACCCCAAAACGTGCTCATTTACATGACTCCTGCGTGACAATGGCTGCTGATCTGGGACTTTTGTGGAAACTCCTGATCAGAATATTTACTTTGGGCTTCTCTGCTAGGTCTGTGCTGCTACTTAACAAAATAGTGATGGGTCCTCCGGGTGACACATTGGTAAAGAAAATGAAGAGCCTCTGGTCTGCAGCTTGGGCCACAGACAACACAGGAAGCTTGAAGAATACCTCCTCTGTAATACATTAGCTATTCCCAGTGAAGTGAACAGCACATGAGGAGAAAACCCTATTCTAACAAGTTTACCACGTAGGTGGAAATTTTCCAAGTCCTTTTACTCAAAACCATTATTGCCTGTACTCCACAATGTGGATTTCACTTATTCCTTCAATTTCAACTACTGTCACTTGGTTTGAAAAAATCTTCCTTCCTTCCTTCCTTCCTTCTCTTCCCTTCCCTTTCTTTCCCTTCCCTTCCCTCCCTCTTTCTTTCTCTCTTTTTTCTTCTTTCTTTCTTTTTTTTCTTTCTCCCTCTCTTTCTTTCTTTATTCCTTTATCTCTTTCTTTCTTTCTTTCTCCCTCTCTCTTTCTTTCTTTATTCCTTTATATCCTTCCTTCCTTCTTCCTTCTCTTCTCTTCCCTTCCCTTCCCTCCCTCTTTCTTTCTCTCTCTTTCTTCTTTTTCTCTTTTTTCTTTTTCTCTTTCTTTCTCTTGTTTGCTTGCTTTCTCTCTTTATGTCTTTCTCCCTCTCTCTTTCTTTATTCCTTTATCTCCTTCCTTCCTTCTTTCTTTCTCTTTCTCTCTCTCCTTCATTCTTTTGTCCCTTCCTTCCTTCCCTCCTTCCCCCTCCCTCCCTCTCTCTCTCCTCCTTCCTTCCTTCCTTCCTTCCTTCCTTCCTTCCTTCCTTCCTTCCTTCCTTCCTTCCTTAGTTCCGGGTTTGAAATTATGGCCAGATCCTGGTACTTTTGCTCAACTTGCAAACTGATGATTGGCACTCTACCACACCTACAGCCCAACAATTTTCTGGTTAATTGGTACTCTAGTAACAGACTTTTCTTGATCTTCCATATCTCTGCTGCTTTAAAACCTAAGATTATAGGTGTATGTAATTAGTGCCTGGCTTTCTTTTTTCTTTCTGATATTTTCCCAATCCATGGCATATCACTTAAAAGTATCATAGAGATCATCAATTCTTGTTAAACTAAAGCAAGAAATAAATTTGGTTCTCCCACTGGCAGCCTTTGCAGGGAACATCGCTGTTGCCTTCTGCACATGAGCATGAAATGCTCCAGGAGTGGAACTTTGGTGGAGAAGAAACTGTGGGCCCTGAAAATATAAATACATGAGTGACAAGTGACCTTCATTCACTCATTTAACTAATATGTCTAATAATATACCATTTACTGACCAAGAAAGGCTTAATGATTCTAACTTGTAAGTTCTTCAGACTCTCTATTGTAGTGTCCAGGAGAACAACTGTAGACATCCTATAATGTTACTGTCCATCAGATTCACTGGACAGTGAGCTTTGCTCTGGTCAGGATGAGGCTTGAAGATGTCATCCAAAAAGTTCATACACTGGAGACTGGGAATTCAGTATGGCAGGGTTAAGGTGGTACAATCTGTGAGATCACTAGAGGATAATCTAGCCATGGCAGCAGCACCTTTAGAAACAGTCATGTCTGGGGCTGGGAAGGTGGCTCAGTGGTAGAGCACTTGCCTTGCATGCCTGAGGCCCTGGGTTCGATTCCTCAGCACCATATAAGCAAAAAGAAAAAGCCGGAAGTGGTGCTGTGGCTCAAGTGGTAGAGCGCTAGCCTTGAGCTGAAGAGCTGAGGGACAGCACCCAGGCCCAGAATTCAGGCCCCATGACCGGACCCACCCCCCCAAAAAAAAAGAAACAGTCATGTCTGGTCTTGGGGAATGAAGTAATCCCAAAGAGTGGGTTGTTAGGAAGAACCATTTCTCCTGAAACTGACTTCTGCTTCTTTCCTCACTGTGTGGATGGATCTCCTCTTCTGCTCGTGTTCTCACCACAATAAAATGCTGTGTGTGTGATATAGCCTGAATATCTCCACCTGAGGCCACATATACAGCCATCCAATCTTTGATTCTTTGCTTCCAAAATTGTGAGTTTCATATATCTATTTTTCATATAAAGTATACAACCTTGAGTATTTTCTTGTAGCCACACAGAATAGATTAAGACAAGACTATTTAAACAAACAGAATATAACTGGTTGTAAGAAAGTGTCTACTTTGTAAACATTAAGAACAGATTGATTTATCTAAATATATTTTTAGCCAAGTACTGGTGGTTCATGCCTATAATCCTTGTTACTCAGGAGGCTGAGATCTGAAAATCTTGGTTTGAAGCCGGCCTAAACAAGAAAGTCTATGAAACTCTTATCTCCAATTTACTGCCCCAAAAGCCAGAAGTGGAGTTGTCACTCAAGTGGTAAAGCACTAGCCTTGAGCATAGAAGCTCAGATATGGAACCCAAACCCTGAGTTCAAGTCCCAGGACTAGCACCCAAAAAGGTACACACACACACACACACACACACACACACACACACACACACATGTTTGCTTTATGCAGTCAACTTTGATAACACCAACATGATTTGCCTATGAATATGAATAAAATTATTTAATTATTCTCTATTAGTGATATCTCTTCTAAACAACCATAGCCATCCAAATCTATAACAAAGCAGAATATTAAATGGAGTAGTTTATCATATAATTTTAAGATAGGAAGATAACTTTTTTTCCTTGAGTTATAAGAAAAAAATTGCACAAAAGAGAAAGAAGGAGAAAGGCAAGGTAATGAGAATGTAAGTATCCAAGAAATATTGACTGTCTGTTATGATTTATGTAATGAAATTAAAAAGTTGAAAGCCTATTTTAAAGCATTTCAAAGCAATATCATGGAAATTAATCTGAAGGATACAGTTAAGGTTTTGAATAAGAACCTGTCAAGCCTGTCATGAATTTTAATTGAGTTGAGAATGCACTCTGATGCATGCTATATGGATATTGGCTTTCTAAACACCCTGTATCTACCTAAGGAATGATGTTACAATAGAAATCAATTACTTGGTAGTGATAAACTATTTGAGTTGACATCATGGTAAGTGTCCAAGGAAATATTCTGATGTCTTTCCAGAATGAAGTGTATCATTTGTCAAAATTGCTTTTCCCAGATAATTTCCAGAAGAGTATTCGTGATTTTGGTGTATTTAGTTCTACTTAACTTCCTAGTAATGCTTAAAATAAAGTGCACATATTTTAAGTTTAAAAATCATGAAAAGTTTTCAGAAATCAAGCATCTATATGTGACCAATACCTGGATTTTAAAAAGAACATTTTAATAAATTGAAAGTCCTCATTATACCATTCTTTCTATCTTTGCTTGACCCCAAAACTAAGTATTATTCTGATTGCTAATAGCATAAATTATTTAGTCTATTTTGCTTTTTATGCACATGGAGCAGCAAAGTATGTTCTTTCTGATGACTGACCTCTTTCCCAGTGAATTGAATCATTATAAACAGTTACAAATTAGTAATACTTGTTTATAGTTTATTTCCCATACTATTATTAGCAGGTCTAATGTAGTGCTATTGTAATATAACACTGCTATGAGCATCAAATAGATGGGTTTTTAGAGAACATATTTTTGAAGTATGCATGAGGGAAAATAGGGCTCCAATCTTCAGTCTCTCTCTGTGGAAGAATAGGAACTTGGTTTTTAAGTGATTAAGAATCAATCAGCAAAGTCACAGGATTTGATCACACAGATCAACTTTTCCCTTATGTTTGTCTACCTGACTTAACTTTTGCCTTATTTGATTTGTCCTGTGAGATTGTCACTTGGCAATCTCCAGAAATCCTTTGCTCTCGCTATGACATTTTAAGAGCACCCTTCCCATGTCCTCTGTGGACAGAGTTTTACATTGCATCAAGGAACCCAGGCAAATATTTATGAGATTCAATTTCAGTATCACAGTGAGGGACAAAGAACAAGGGGTTTAGACAATAAATTAGTCACCAGTGTGATTTTTAAAGTAGGGGAGGAGGAGGTAAGGTTAGTCAAAACTGATTAGCTACTGATGGCATCTCTTGCTATGTCATTCTCAGAAAGAAGGGTCTCCTCTTGAAAGTGCAATGCATAACCTCCATTTCTCCAGCTGTGCCAACTCAGTCCAGATAGTTATTAGGTTAACACTGGGTGACAGAGCTCTCGGAAGGAGCCACTCTGGGATGATTCTTTCTGCCTAACTCATCAGTGCTTCCTTTGGGATGCATGTGTCAGTGACATTGCTCAGAGACACAAAGATCCTCATGCTTGCACATGAGAAGTGCTAACATGCTTTCCCTCACGTCCTTTCTCTTCCAGTCTTTCTTAGCCTACAAACTGGGTCATTCATCTCTGGGTAACCGTCTATTAATTGTCTTAGCTCGGGCATCTTCGTCTGCATGAGTCTGATAGCCTGAAGCATTTTCAAGCTTTGTCCCTTAGTAAGATTTCCCCTCACTACTGTCTTTGAAGCCACTCCTATTTTTGGTTAACATCAATAAATTGGTTTACAGAAACTAATCTGTTCTGGAATCTGGAGGAGGTTTATATACACAAGCTGAGCTATGGAAATTCCATGCCAGATCATAGCTGGGAGCCAAGAGAGACCTTCTGGAACAACAATTAGATAACTTGGAGTCTAGGTCATTAAAAAATGTTTCACTTGTCTTTAAATTAATTCAGACCTTCTCTTGACTAAGTCATTCCCACTACTTTTTGGATGTCAATAGTACCTACAGAACTTTATTACTTGACAAGCTAGCAATTCCCAAGATATGGTTAATTGTAGCAGCATCACCACGTGACAGCATGACTTTAGGTCTTAGTGTCAGTCAGGACTTTGTAAATATAAAAACTAATATGTTAACCTTCAAATGTTCTGTGCTGCAACCCCCAAACTCCTGCCTTCTGTGTTAGTCGTCACATGATGCACTTACCAGGAAGCGCATGACTCAGGCCCCACAGCATCTATCTTGTCCTATGGCAAAGTTCCTCAACGTTGCTTTTATGACAGCCTGAGTCTGCGGCAAAAGCCTTAATTTACAGGAAATGTTCTGATATGCTTTCAGTTCACTGGACTCCTAAAATTTTGTGTATTTACAATGTCCACAAGTCTGGATTTCATGAAATGAGTTTTTCTCCCATTTTCTGACCATATGACACCCAGTGTATTTTGTACTTCTTATTTTCTTGGTCCAATAATAGGATGACATTAAGATAGAAGAATAGCTGTATGTCTGTAAACTTGTCTAATGACCTAGGTTATTGAAGATGAGTGAGGTGGGAATAAGACTGAGTATATATAATCTGGTTGATGTAAACTGCTTCTAATCTTCTTTCCTGATTAACACTGGAGAGAATTAAAGGCACATTTTCCAAATCGATAACTGTATTTCAAATGCCTGAGGCTGGATTGATCTTTTCTAGTGAAGTTACATGTGGCACAGCAGGTACAATTGGAAATAACACCTGGGTAACTTCATGCTGCTTGCTGTCATTTGCCAAACTCCATCTCTTTCTATCTATCTATCTATCTATCTATCTATCTATCTATCTATCTATCTATCTATCTATCTATCCACCTATCTATCCTCTATCCTCTATCTATCTATCTATCTATCTATCTATCTATCTATCTATCTATCTATCTATCTATCTATCCACCTATTTATCTATCCTCTATCCTCTATCTATCTATCTATCTATCTATCTATCTATCTATCTATCTATCTACGTATATTATGAATGGGAAAGCAAGGAAACAGATCAACTAAATAGAGTTAAAATAAAACCCTCACCCCTGCTTTTGTTAAATGTTTGTCATTCTGCAATACTATCTGGTATCACTTTTAATTATGTGGAAGGAGGAAGAAACAAGGGATTAATTTGAACTTTTCTTTTGAACTTTGTACAGTTCAGGTTTTAGATATTAGAGCACTATTCATTAAATACATC
The DNA here is from genome assembly GCF_000151885.1 of Dipodomys ordii. Classification (NCBI taxonomy): domain Eukaryota; kingdom Metazoa; phylum Chordata; class Mammalia; order Rodentia; family Heteromyidae; genus Dipodomys; species Dipodomys ordii. Next base: position 2,043,151 of record NW_012267236.1, on the reverse strand, counting down.
TAGTCCAGTGCCTGTGATTCATGTCTGTAATTCCAAGAGCTATTCAGGAGGCTGAGATCTGAGGATCAGAGTTTAAAGTTAGCCAGGACAGGAAAGTCTATGAAACTCTTTTCTCCAGTTAACCAGCAAAAAGCCAGAAGTGGAGATGTGACTCAAGTTGCTGAGGACTAGCTTTGAATGGAAAGGTCTAGGAAGAGTGTACAGGCCCTGATTCAAGCACTAGTACTTGCACAAAAACAAAAACTGTTCTTTTTTATTCTGTCAGTTGTGGAGCTTGAACTCAGGGCCTGAGTGCTGTCCCTGAGCTCTTCTGCTCAAGGATGGCATTCTACCACTTGAGCTACAGCACTACTTCTGAGTTTGGGGTGGTTAATTAGAGGTAAGAGGCTCACAGACTTTCCTCACCCGGCTGGCTTTGAACCATGGATCCTCATATCTCAGCCTCCTGAGTAGCTAAAATTACAGACATGAGCCACCAGCACTTGGCTTCTTTTCTTTATGCATGGTGTATTTGCACATATATCTTGGGGAAGGTGAAAAAGTATAGCAGTGGAGCCCATTGGAAACTGATAAACACAAACTATACAACTCAAGAGTGGAGAGAGGAAGAACTGCAAGAGATTGAGGGATGGAAAGACACTGTATGACAGGAAATGTACTCATTACCTGACTTGTATAATTGTAATCCTTCTGCTGATCACCTTTAAAATAATAGTAAGGTAAATACATTTTTAATAAGTTTTTATTGTGAAAATACTGTACAGAGAGGTTACAGTTACATGAGCAAGGTAATGAGTACATTTCTTATTAAGCATTGTAGCCTCCTCCAAGAAAAACATGAACAACAACAACCAATGTTTGTCTATATAGCCCTATAATGCAAGTTGGCTTTGAACTCATGATTTTCCTACCTCAGCCTCCTGAGTTAACAGGCATATTTCTTTTTAAAAAATCTGGAATGTATTTTAATAAGAGTCAGGGATTAAATAATTTTTCTGAAATGGGAAAAACTCAGTAAGTTTTGGTTGACTTTTAGAAATAAGAAATAGCCACATTTGCATGTTTTCTTCTTAGCTTCAGAAGAAGGTTTCCTTTAACATTTTCCTGTTATATGTATAAATGAGGTACAACAAGTTTTGTTCTTAGTGACATAAGACTAAACAAGCAGAAAATCAATTAAAAATATTGGCAGGTAAGTTTAGAAGAACTAACTTGTTTTCTTAAAGAACAAATTAGAGACATTGTTCAAAATTGTGAAAGCTAATCTGTCCATTTTTGTTTTCTTTTAAAATGTCATTGTATTAAGTTTCTATAACTATGAAAATATTAGTTTATTCAAGTACACTTTTATCCAACTCCTGTATTTATGGCCCAAATGTTTTTTTAAAATTTTTATTTTTATTGTGAAAATACTGTACAGAGGGGTTACAATTATATGGGCAAGATAATGAGTACATAAAGAAAAGAAAAAAAAGATAATGAGTACATTTCTTATCAAGCATTGTACTTCCTCCTTTGTTTCCCCTTCCCATCCCTTCCCATCCTCACCCCACTCACCCACCCAATCCTCCTCCCCCACCCACCAAAGTTGTAAAGTTCCTTTTTCCACATAACGACTTGTACATCTCAAAAAACAAATCGTTTAAATAGGGATACAGGTGGATCCAAATGGTTTTTTTAAAATAATGCCAGACTTTCTTCTAATCCTAAGAAAGTCATAAACTACTACTATAATTCTGTTGTAAGGACACTTCAGCTCAGATAGAATGTTTCTGATTTTCACTTTGCAGTAAGAATAACCCATGTGGGTGCCAATGGCAGGAATATTTCACCACGCCTGGTTCCATGGCATTCCTTTCATGATATATCACACAAAAACATTTAAATCAGAGTCACCAATGAATCAATCAATCAATCAGTACCAATTACAAAATATAAACAAAGCTCATGCTATTGTTTTGTTGTTTGTTTTTGTCAGTCGAGTCTCATGGACTTTCCTGCCTGGGCTGGCTTTGAACGGTGATCCTCAAATCTCAGCCTCCTGAGTAGCTAGGATTACTGGTGCCTAGTCGATGTTATTATTTTTCCATAAGAGAAGAAAAATTGAAGGGAAGAATGATTGAGAAGAAAAAGAGGTTTTTATCCTTAACTAAGGCTGAGTTCCTACTTGCATTGCAAATGGTATTCAAAAAGCACCAGCAAATGCAGTAAAAAAAAAATGTGCAGGCTTATACTTTGCCTAGAAAGTCACTCTGATCTATCTTTTAATGAATCAAATTTGTTACTTTATGAGAATATAGACATTTTTAACTCAAAACTTCTTAGAATTATAAAATGAGTATTATTAATTTTGGAATTGTTTTCAGAGTCCACTGCTTCCTATTTTAGTGAGAGAAATTCTATTAAACATTACCAATTAAAGATTCTATTGTCATTTGTGCCCAATTTCAGCCATTGTAGTGATATTAGCATAAAGGCTTACAGCACTTCTATGAGACATTAATAATCTGTGACTAAGAAAAGGTGGGGCTGGGAGATAAAAGCCAATATCCTTTCCATTTGCTTGTGTAGCTGCTTTACATGGTTTCAATTAGATCTTTCTTTATACCCCTGAGAGAAGCTAACAAATGTAGTACATTAATTATGGTTCCCAGAGACAGGATCATGGCAGCCAAAATGATAAAAATATGCTCCTTGCAATTGTGTAGACTCTGCTTTTCTCCGTTTTCCTGCCTGGTTGAAATGCAGTTTACAGCCAAGGTCTTCAGAGCAAGTGCAAACGTAGGGTTGTCACCAAAAGCTTGGTAGAAGCCGGACGCTGGTGGCTCACACCTGTAATCCTAGCTGCTCAGGAGGCTGAGATCTGAGGATCGTGGTTCAAAGCCAGCCTGGGCAGGAAACTCTGTGACACTCTTATCTCCAATAAACCACTAGAAAACCAGAAGTGGCACTGTAGCTCAAGTGGTAGAGCGCTTGCCTTGAGCTGAAGAGTGCAGGGACAGCACGCAGGCCCAGAGTTCAAGGCCCACAACTGACCAAAAAAAAAATCTTGGAAGAGAAAAAAATAAAAAGGAAATAATGAAGCCAGGCAATACTGCCTGCTAAACCAGCTACATGAGTGGATATGGCTTAGAATATTTAAAATGATAGTTTCTTCAATATGTGGAACACCATTTAATGCTTATTCTGGAGTTTATAGATTGTTCAACATATGGAACACCATTTAATGCTTATTCAGGAGTCTGTAAAATGCAACTTGTTTACATATATGATTATATATGTGGGTATATATATGATTAAATATGGCTTTACATCTATGATTATATATGCTTATGTATTGTTTACACATATGATTATATATGCATGTATGCATATGGGTGTTCATATGTTTATGATTGCTTATATGTGTTTATATATTTCTGTTTATACATGAACATATAAGCTAGGAAAGTACAATCTGAATATATGTAGTTGTTTATACGTGAATAAATGTATGTGTGAGTGAATGTGTGTGCAGTATTTGACTACAGACAGAACAATGGGAATTCAAAACTCTTTTATTACCAGCCTAAAAGAACTACCTAGAATCAAACTTCAGCGATTTGAAAATAGAAGAAGCTAGTATGGTCATTTCATATTTCCTTTGGTATTTTTTAATACAACAATGAATTGAAAGACTTCCTTGAAAAGCGTATCATGCCAGCAATACACCTTCTGACAAAGGCAATCATCAGTGTAAACTTTCTCGTTATTTTCAAAGTGATAGTCTGTAGAGAAGAAAAGCCAGGGATAAGAATCTTATCTTTCTTTATAAAGGTATCATTTTAAAGAAAGCTGTCATGGCACCTTCTAAATCTGAAAAAATAAGACTCGCTAGAAACTTCTATATCTCAGAATATTATCTAAAAGCATTATTAATTTTATTTTCAAATAGAAAGTTTATCAAGTGATCCAGATCCAGTTAGGGAACTAATGTCACAAATCAAAAACCACTTTCAGACAAAGGCAACAAGTTAGTGGAATGCTTTATATCTTCATAAAGAAGGATTTTACTTTTTACTTAAATAAAATTTAAGCAGTCATATACCCTCAAAGTCATGCAGGAGACAGACTAAACAGTATTACACTTGGAAGTGGCGCTGTAGCTCAAGTGGTAGAGTGCTGGCCTTGAGCTGAAGAGCTGAGGGACAGTGCCCAAGCCCAGAGTTCAAGCCCCATGACCACACCCCCTCCCCCGCAAAAAAAGAAAATCTAAAACAGTATTACATTTAATTCAATAATGCAAAACAATGCTTTCTAAAATACCAAGCTTGTAATGAACTATATTCAGAGTGAGAATAATTGAAGAGGTAAGTGGTTGACAGGGTAGGTTAATTAAAATGAGTGCCTTTTCTGAACAGGCAAAGCAAGTATCTTGGTCAGCTAATATGTCCAAGACTGATAGCTAATGCAACTGGGCAACCAACCAGACCTAACCACAGCAGCCTTTCCTGAGACCTTATAGTAAATCACAGAACATGCTTTCTCCCTTATTGAAAGATCATTGACACAATGACTATTCATGAAAGAGTAAATAATGTGCTTCTGTTTTGAAAATTTGCAAGTTATCTTCCTCTTCCATCACATGTCCTTACTTACAAAATACAGGTGGTAAATATACTCATCCCCTAGCATTTTTCAGAGTCTCTTGATGAACACACAGCATTGTAGGGTATATATCTCTAAGTAGTTGTACAAAGGAGTTGCCATTTAACAAACACTCCATGAATACAACATATCTTGATCGATGTCAATCCTTTCATCATTCTTACCTATCCCCCACCTCTTCCCCCCCCTTCCCTCATCTTCTTAATTTTGGATTCATGTCTGCATTTTCTTCCTCATCTCTTCTTTCATCTACCTCTGTCCCCTTGATCCTGCCCCCTCCCTTCAAGTACCTGCTTCCTGGCGAACTTTTGACTTTGCCTTTCTAAGAAATTACGCTATTTGAGTTCTCATTTGAATCTACTGTATTTCCATTCATTTCTATACACTTGTATACCACCCAACATATTTACTTACAAGTTTATAAACTAAATCTAGCTTCCACATAGAAGGGAAAACAAGGATTCTTGGTCTTAATTTACTTCACTTAACCTAATTTTTCCAGGTTTTTCCATTTCTTTCCAACTGATATAATATCATTCTTTGTAATGGATGAGTAAATTTACATTGTGTATATATACCACATTTTCTCTATCAGTTCTTCTAATGAGGGGCATCTGGGCTGATTCTGTATGTCAGCTATGGGGAACACTTTGAACTTTTGGAAGAATTTGTGCCAAAGATGTTTTCCAGAGGCAAAGCCAAGAGGAGGTCACAGAATTGTGTGCATTTTTTTTTTTTTTTGCTTTCATTTGATGCTGTTTGGGCTTATAACACTTTAGCAAGCAGTGAAAGCTGTGACAGCTAAGGAAACCCAGTCACCCACAGGTAGACAAATTAGACTTCCATCACCCATCTAGCCATTTTATCTCTGTTAATTATCTTCTTCAATTCCTTTCAGAAAAGCTTGTCCCTAGCTGGAACACTTTTTCATGAATAGGACTTAGGATAAAGGAAGAAAATAAACCACAGATCTCAAAGAAAATTCACTTCAGAAAGAAGTGGCATGTTGTGTATATTGGAAAACTAGTTAGAAACTAAAAAGGGAGTTCTCTTTTTAATGATTCAGGGACTAAACATAAGCCTTGCTATTGGAAAAAAAATCTCCCAATTGTTGTGGCTTTTGAATGGAGAATGCGGGTAACAGCCTGTTGAGAAAGAGGTGTGGGGAAGTGTACTCAGAGAGTAAATGATTTATTCCCTTTTATCTTTGCCTAGACTCTCAGAAATCGAAGTCACATCACTTGTGTAATCAGAAAGAAGAGTTTCTGATTAGCACCTGACTTTAACTTTACTGATGACCTTTCATTGTCTTAAAACCCAAGAAGCCCATGTAGTGGTGTGGCAAGATGGGAACTCCCAACACAGGTCTGACTTCAGTGATTCCTTACAACGCTTTGTCTTCTTATAGTTTATATTTCATTTGTGTGGAGGAGGAAAGGAAGGATGCTGTAGTACTGTACGAAGTTTAAGGTCATCAAATCATAAACAGCTAATTTCACATCCTTCTTGTGATTCGTGGTTTCCTTCTTTCCTTTCTCCCTCCCTCC
>NW_012267236.1:2026915-2036907 GCF_000151885.1 Dipodomys ordii | reverse complement strand
CTTCCTTCCTTCCTTCCTTCCTTCCCTTCCCTTCCTTCCTTCCCTTCCTTTTTTGTATGTCACTGAGTTTGAACTCAGGATGATCTGCCACTTGGGTCTTATCTCTAGCCCTGCTTCTTGCTGGTTATGTTGGATAGTTAACTTCTGGAGCTGGCTTCAAGCCATAATCCTCCATATCACAGCTTTCTGAATAGCTAGGAATACAGGTGAGAGCTATGAGTGCATTTCTGGGTGCATATTTCTTAATGTAAATGTCTATATCTTGTCAGTACTTCGTTCATAACTCTTAGCATCCACTACACAGTTGTATTACACAACCACCCAAGAAATGCTGTTGTAAAAGTGAAAAGTTGAGTTACAAAGCGTTTTTTCCCCCAATACTAGTGTCTAAACTCAGGACCCTGTGCTTATTTAGCCATGTCATTACCACGTGAGCCAGTCACATGGTTCACTTTTGTGTTAATTGTACTACAGATACTTTGTGTTCAGAACTGACCTCAGACTGCAATCCTCCTACTTCTAATACTCACAGAGTTGGAAATAGACATATGCTCCACCATGTCCAGTTTGTTGGTTGAGATGAAAATCTCACTAACTTTTGTTCCATTACAATCCTCTAGTTCTCCTGTTTTAAAGTAGCTGAAATTACAGAATTATGTCAATATACAGGACAATGAAAGTATTTTAAGACCTCTGTTTCTTTCCTATCTGGGAAATGGAAATAATGTTTTACCTAAAATATGGTTTTTTTTTCCAAAAAGTCATCTATGTTTCAGTCCTCAGTCAACAGTAGTCCTGGTTATTTGTGTTAAAAATGTTGAAGGTCTTGCTGAACAAGATTTTCCTTTTATGATGCATACAAATTTATAGCAATTTCTTAGTTATTTGAGAGAGGATCTCTGTAGTCCCAAGTTGGCTTCAGACTCCCACATGTTGGAATTACAGGGATGTATTACCATATTTGCCTTTATGACTACTGTACACACCAAGACTTTCAAAAACTATCTTTTGCTATTATTTAAAATTACACACAAAATTATTATTTTGATATCCACTAGAAATTTAATATTTTCTATAACTAGATAATTACAATGGGATCTTAGGTTTGCATTTTTATTTATTTTTAAAATATTAACCTTTTAGTGGGGATTTCATCTATTATTACAGAAGCATTATTGAAGGATTATTGAAGTAAGGGGAAAGGGAACATATTTTTTGCTTCCAGGGAGGAAATGGGATGAATTTGCATTTTCAATGCTTAATATTTAAACTTGAAATAAATTTGAAATTTGACCCAGATAATTTCATGATAAATCATGAAAATATAAATTCATTGAGAACAAAATTTAATTCCAGAAGATAATTTGTATATTTCTGTTATTTTTCTTCCCTAAATACTTCGGTATCTTTTATTTTAGAAGAAAGCCACTAGATGTACTTTTATGTTTGGAAATAAAAGTGGTAAGAAATTCTTTTCTTTCTTATCAATAAATTATTTTACCCTCTAGATTTTTGACCATGCAGATTTCTTTCAGGTGTCACCCTGTATTAAGCTTGTAGAGCAGGTTCAATTGATGGTAAAATTCTATGTACAGATTTTGGATCAGTGCATTCAAGAGATACAGTTGTATTTTTGAAATGATATCACAACAGTCCAGGAATTTTCATACTGGTTGCAGTTTCATGAAATATAACATATTTTCTGTATCCCGAATAAGATCTAAAAGGTTACTTTAACAGTATTATGCATTTTGTTCACACATGTTGGGGAAGATCACCATGACACTTGTTAGTCTATACAATCAATATGAACTAAAAGTAGCACTTGTTTACAATTACAAGTCAAAACAATATATATACAATCTAAAAAAATCGTTGACAATGTTTAAAAAAATCTTGTTTCTTTTTAATGGCACAATGAACCTCAGTGGATTTATTATATTTCTATGAGCAACACCAATGCCACATTCCCTTAATAATATTTATGCATAACATACGGAAATACATCTAAAATAGTTTTTTGAGAATAAAGGAATATGCAAATTAAGAAACACTGGCTCCTTCTAAACAGCAGGTCCTCCCATGAGTTTGCATTTAACTTGAATTCACTATTCTGAAGGACAAATAGTTGATTTACTCCAAAGAGTGTCCTTTAAATCTCGGAGGTGAACCTGAAACTTGTTAAATTGATACTGTGAAACCCAAGGAAGGAGCAGAATACAAATAGGGGATCACAAACTTTACCGCTGACTCGGAATTTGCAAATAATATTTGTCACATTATTAGAAAGTGATTGCTTTCACAGAGACAAAATATTTTGTGGGGTTTTAATCATTAGACGACGTTTTGGATTATATTAACTATTTGCTAACACAGGAGATCTCGTCACAATCTCATTAATGTATTTTTCCTCTGAATCCTTCTGGCTAGATCATACAGTGCTTTAAATATCTTTTATCTTGGAGAACAAGAAGTCAAAAATACTAACATAGGAGCTTTGCTGACTTAAGGCATACATTGTAACATAAATTGGACTTTATCACCTGATTCTTTGATTTGATTTTAATAACTTTGATTCAGTAAACTTGGGGACAAATGTTCTGTTTATTGCATAGTTAAGCAGTAGAAAGAGGGAACCAGTCCGCGCAAATCTAGGACCCGGTTGACCCCTTGAATAAGCACCATAAATGAGTTGAGCAGTACCTTCTCCCTTAACTTTCTCCTGGCACCAACTTGCAAGATGCCTTGCTTGTCTCCTGTGGGCCAAAGCCTAATTCTATAGTGTTCTTCACACCATCTTCGTACTCAGACAATATTTCTCCAGTTTGACAATAAGCCCAACTTCTTTTACTGCTAGTTTTCTGGTTGACTTTTGCTGGAAGACATTGAAACCCACTGATTATAACATTCATGTGTAAAAAAAGTCTGAAAACAATAGCCATATAAAACCTATCAAGGTATCTAACTTATTTCAGAACTCATACCTAGTTATTCTCTTGGGTCTTCATCAGTTTTGAGTGTGTCATCTTGAGAATATTTTTATATTCCATCTCTCCAGGCACCAGAAAAATCACCCTTGTAAATTAGATTATATCCATCATCTTCAAAATGCTTTATAAAATAGTTCAAGACTGCTTTATAAGGTGAAAAAAAACAAAGATCAAGAAAAGTTAATATTTTTAATATTTTACTCTAAAGAATGAAGCTGAATTCTTTATTTCTTTTTTTTTTGGGGGGGGTCTTTTGAACTCTGGGCTTGGGTGCTGTCCCTGCGCTCTTTGGCTCAAGGCGAGGGCTCTACCACTTGAGCCATTGCACCACTTCCAGTTTTCTAGTGGTTTATTGGAGATAAGAGTCTCACAGACTTTCCTGCCCGGGCTGGCTTTGAACCCTAATCCTCAGATCTCAGCCTCCTGAGTAGCTAGGATTACAGGTGTGAGCCACCAGCAGCCCGGCTGAAGCTGGCTGTTGATAAAATGAACTGAAATGGATCCAAGACAATAAATATAAACATAAAACCTGTAAAACTCCAAGAAACTGGGAAAATATATTATGAGATTTTACAGCATATATAAATAATTGTTTTTCATAGGTCCCATGGTTTCCCTTATTCGCAATATCTAGTATATGTCTTGAGTCAAGCAGAAAAGGTCAGATAAGTTGATGTGAGGGAAATAAACCCTAAGATATGTATTCAAATGTTTTTTTCTTTCAAGTGATTGTTTCTAACACATTTATAAGATGATTTCTTTGTTGCTTTGTATGTCCCTCCCCCACGGTATAACCCCTCATTTCACTGTATTTGATGTAGGTATAATTTGTGGAGGGGAAGGGGAAAAACAAATAGTTTAAATAGGGATACAGGTGGACGCATTGCAACAATGAGATGTACAAGTCGTTATGTCGAAAATGAACTTTACAACTTTGGTGGGAGGGGAGGATTGGGGGGGGCAGGGGGAGGATGGGAAGGGATGGGAAGGGGAAACAAAGGAGGAGGCTGCAATGCTTGATAAGAAATGTACTCATTATCTTGCCCATGTAATTGTAACCCCTCTGTACAGTATTTTCACAATTAAATAAATAAATAATTGTTTTCTTTCCTTCCTTCCTTCCCTCCCTCCCTCCTTCCCTCCCTCCTTTCCTTCGTTCCTTCCTTCCTTCCCTTCTGTCCTTCCTTCCTTCCCTTCTGTCCTTCTGTCCTTATTATGTTCTGTTTTCTTCTTTTGCCTTTTGTGAGACTTGAACTCAGGGTCTGACTGTCTCTGAAGTATTTCACTCAAGGCTGGTACTCTAACAATTTGAGCCACAGAGCCACTCTGGTTTTCTGGTGGTTAATTGGAGATAAGAGTTTCATGGACTTTCCTCCTCAGGCTGGCTTGGAACCATGATCCTCAGATCTCTGCCTCCTGAGAAGTTAGGATTACAGGTGTGACCCACTGGGACCCAGCTTAAATAACTCTTAGGATAATGGAAATACAAAGAATTCAATGTAAAAACACAAGGGAAGTAAATTTTATTATGATTTTAAATAATCATATATGTTATAAATCAGAACAACTGGAGTTGGTATGGTGGTAACCACCTACATGTCCTGTACTCTGAAGGCTAAGGTAGGAGGATTGTGAGTTTGAGGCCAGGCTAGGCTACATAGTACATTGTAAAATAGCCTGAACTACATAGAGAGGCTCAGTCATCTCAAACTGAGATTCATTTACATGGGACATGTATTTTTCAAATGTAAGAGATGAAAGAATAATCTGACCATATTTCTATCATAGCCTAAGTGTAGAGAGAACTTCGCTGTTGTTTTGCATAATATTGGGTCATTGCTAAATTCATTTATACTTTCCCATTTTTCTGATTGATTTTACTGCTCTGAGGTAGTAACCTTGTAATGTTAAATGAACAAATACACTTATAGATGTTTGCTTCTGCATAGTTTTAAGACATATATTTCTTTTTCAAAATCTATATTCACTTCTATGTTAGGAACCATCATACAGACTTTTATGATTATTTTTGACACTCTCGTGTTCAAATAATTCAAGCCTTCTTTGCTTATCTCTAGTACCCCAACAAAAACTATAAATATGATAATGTTTACTTCAGTCATTTCTCTACTGGTATCAGGACCTGCTTTGTTTGAAATCTGTAAGTTAGGATAACATTATGAATTTGACAGCTTGGTCATTGCTATGGTCCATGGACCACGTATCTGGCTCTGGATTTTATTGATTGACAAGTAAGCCAAGGTTCTCTTGCTCTCAGAGTTTGTTTTGTATTTGCTTGGGCTTGATTTTATTCTTTATAATAGTTTTAGATCTTCTGACCTCTTCATTCTGGAATTTACTTTAAGCCATGGAGGCTGTCAAATACTTAAATAAGCAGACATTCTAACTCTGAGAAGCGAGACAATTCCTCTGTCATTTTACTGGTTTAAGAACACAGGATTTGAGATTATGCTTGCTATTGTCTAGGATATCCCCCAAGACAATTCTTATTATTTACATTTGAATAAAGAAACATTTTTTATAGTTTACTTGCAAAGAGCTGTGACATACAGACAAGCTGAAAAGATATTCCAATGAATGTCACTTTCAGGAAACTGAAACAGAGGAAAATAATTTGAAATACTTTAATAGGGAATATTTTAATTGGAAGAAAAGACATATGACATGAAAACTTTCATTTATGTGTTTCTTATTCAAAGATCTCTAGATTGAGACATTTCACCTCTGCTTTTGATTTCTTTGCTTATGACCTGATAAAAACATGTTGCTTTGTATTTAGGGCCTTCAGCTTCTCCATTTTTTAAAATGATTGATAATTTTTTTTTACAGTAACTGTAATCTAAATGTGAAAATCGTCTTTTTGTATAAGTCATCTCACTTGTAATTGTCCTGGGCAGAAGGCTTGACCAGCATCTCCATTTTATAGTTGAATAGACCATGGCAGAAATGAGGTCAGCCTTGTGCTCAGTATAAGAGAAATGGACAGTGAAGGAGCTAGAAAAGTGATTTACTCATGGTGACTCCAGTTCTTCTCATTGTGCAATCAGGCATACTTTTCATAGGAAACAGTGTAGTTTCTTCTTAAGAAACTACCTCCTCTCTGCCTCTGACTTTCCATGCAACTTTTTAAAAAGTTAATATGTACTGTGTAATTTTTTTGTTTCTTTGTATGTTCTTCCTCCATGATATAGCTTCTGTTGTCACTGTATTTGATTCTGGTGTCTTGCATCTTGTACATACATTTTTCTAATTTGGGGAGGGGAAGGGAAATAATAAAATGTTGAAATAAGGATACAGGTTGACCCTTGAGATATACAAGACACTATGCTATAAACGAACTTCACAACTTTGCTGGGGAGAGGGGGGTTTGGTGGGGGGAAGAGGTGGGGAGGAAAGGGATGGTAGGAGAAAAACAAAGGAGGAGGTAACAATGCTTGATAAGAAATGTACTCATTACCTTGCTCATGTAACTGTAACCCCTCTGTACATTATCTTTACAATAAAATATATATATTAAAAAGTTATTCTGGGCATCAGTGGCTCATACCTCTAATCTTAGTTACTCAGGAGGCTGAGGTCTGAGGTTCTAAACAAGCCTGAGCAGGAAAGCTTGTGAGACTCTTATCTCCAATTAACTACCAAAATAAGCCAGTAGTAGAGCTGTGGCTCAAGTGGAAGAGTACTACTTAGAGCAAAAAGCTCAGGGACAGCACTCAGGCCCTGAGTTCAAAATGCAGGACTGGTGTGCGTGCACATGCATGCACACACATGCATGCATACATACAGACAGACAGACAGACAGACACACACACACACACACACACACACACACAGAAACAGTTATTCTAAACTGATGTCTCCGTTTCATCATTTGTAAAAAAGGACAACCAATGCTCATTCTCCTTAACATCATATTGGTAAGGTTCTAAAATAAAACATTAAGAAAATATCTAGTAATCATTATCTCAGTGTTTCTTATTCTATTTTCATTCTTTCTTCAAAAGAAAGCCAAAGGGATTAAAAGACGCCTCGTCTGCAAACATGATTTGACTCTATACCCAACACATTTCTATTGATCACTAACTTCTCACTTGCTATGATGCAGCGCTTGAGTCTTAGTTTAAAAGTAGATTGCTACTGGTCAAATGGGGATTTCTCTTTTCCCATAGGAATAGCTTGGATTTTAAGAAAAAAAATCTCTTCATGCCATAAATGATTTTTTCCTATCACTTATATGACAGTGTTTGATGTCACAAAGAATCACATAAGAGAAATAAATACTCCTTAAGTAGCACTGTATGAGGAGACCTGTTTTAATGCTGTGCTATACAACTGGACAGGTGTGTAATTCCATGTTTGCACAACTGGAATTAGATTCTGAACACCTGTGTGACAGAGCTAACTCTGACTACCCCATCTAATAAAGTTGATATATGTCTCAACATCTCTGTGTTAAACATTAGTTAAATCTGTACATTAAATGTAGCACATATTTACCCAGGAAATTTTGAAGGTCAATTGTGATTGCAGTAATCTGTATTGTCTATAATATGCAAATTTCTCCTATGAAAATTAGGGCATTGCCACTGAAACAACTCTACTTTTACATCTTTGCTTTAAACTCAGCCTGATTTTGCCATGGTCTTTTCATCTTATGGCATTTACTGAATTCTGACTCTTATGTTACAGTTTGGCCTTTATAATAGATCAATGGCATTGTTTCTAAGGCTTCATAGATTGCCTTCTACAAGAATAGTTTATTGAAAAGACCCACCACAGAAGTGAGGGCAGAGAATGGCCAATTCATAAATTATATTATTCCCTCATCCTTGTTGTTGTCGACTGTGCATTTACTACTAGGCAATGAGCCCCTATGGTCTGTGATTTCCTTGGTCACCTAGCATTCCAAAGGAGGAAGTTAATGGTCTGGCACTCTGCAAAGCAACTCTATCAGGTGTAATATGCTCCTTAGCGACCCTCTGTCTGGTTTTCTGACTGCAATTTCCACTTTGTTCCTGTTCCTACAATCTAACGCAGTGTAGATAGGATCCTAGGGCTGCATGGTAAGGCCAGCAGTGAGGCATGTCCATGCAAAGTAGAAATGGCTGGTCATTTTCTCTGTATAGGGTATGTGTCCAAAGCTTGATGTTCTTGAATTACTTTTTCCATTTCTTTGCTATACTCTCTCAGAAGCTTATTTTCTCTAATCAAGTTTCTTAATCTCAGCTGCTAGCTCTATTAATCATTTTTTGAATACTATACATTAAAAGAAGATGACATGTCAAAATTGAATGATTAAAAATAATTCAGCCATATTGTCCTTTGGTGCTGAATTAGCCTGATATTAAAAGGAATTTCTGGGCTTGTTAAGCTTCATACCTAATATCCAATGTTTTGTTTATAGTACCAAGAGATTCAAGGATGTCTCAGACCTCTGATTTATTTATTGTGTGTTACATAGTCATCTAGACAGTTTCATGAAAATGGAGAAGATGCTTTCTACCTACCACTTTCATTTTAGGGTATTTAGCCATTCCTTTTCATGAAATTTGGACATCAAATATATTGTACTTGTTGAGTTTTCTTTTCTCTTAAGTAGATGTAGATTGTCCCTGAAAAATTTGAAGGTCATTGGAGATCAATTCGTATGGATTTATATAGTGCAGCGGACCTCTCCATCTCCGTTATTTAGGTATACCGAGCCTTGTTTCAACTTTATTTAGTTAAGCTTTTCCCTGATGTTTCCCCCATTTTAACATGGGCTTCCCTGACCCCCTATGCATTCCTGGGAGAAATTGTGAAATCAGGATATGTTGAAAAGCAAAAATTATCAAATGCCTATGTTTTAGACCAAATGTAATTACTCAGCTTAGAACACATCCAGAGACATTCGCTGTTGCCAGTTTAATGGCAACTGGCAAGAAATTTCCATCTATTTTCCATTTAAAAGTTCTTGAGTATATGTCCATCAATCTATTTGTCTTTCTGCACTGTTTCTGTTTGCTTGTCTGTTTTATTTAATTCTTCTCCATCATTGTATTGCCAACAAAATTTCCCTGCAAGCATGCTCTCTAAAATTAAATATGGATATGACTTTATGTAAGAGCTATTTCTTGTCTCTCTGAAGGATTCTGGAAGAACAGATATAGCCTTGTAATTTGAGTGAATTTTGCTTCTTTATCACAAGAGCATGCTTCAAAATGTCAAAGATTATGAGACCCATTGTAACAAAGAGATATACAAGACACTATGTTGAAAACGAACTTACAGCTTAGGGGGGGTGAGAAGTTAGGGAGCAAGGGAAGGAAGGGATGGTAGGGGAAAAACAAAGGAGGGTATAATAATGCTTGATAGGAAATGCACTCATTTCCTTACCCATGTAACTGTAACCCTTTTGTACAGTATCATTACAATAATGTATATATATATATATATATATATAAAGAAAAAAGATTA
Source organism: Dipodomys ordii (assembly GCF_000151885.1). NCBI lineage: Eukaryota > Metazoa > Chordata > Mammalia > Rodentia > Heteromyidae > Dipodomys > Dipodomys ordii. Next base: position 2,027,440 of record NW_012267236.1, on the reverse strand, counting down.
TGAGAATGAGTTAACTAAACACATTTTATGAATTGGAAAAAAAACCACCTTACTGACTATTCTGATTTATAATCTGATTTCAAGATAACACAACACTTTATACAATCAAATATGTTTCTTCATTTTTAAGTTTTGGGTCATTTTATCCCTGTGCTTTACTAGGAAATTCATATGTCTATGGACACACAGATGATTTGTTCAAGCATATAGCCTTTGCATTATTCATTCACAATACATATTCTGTTGGCTTTATAAAATTAATTTAATATTACCCGTTGAGGGGTTGATCAGTTATGAGAATTTGACTATTAATACACACCTTTGTTCTTTTTTATTGTGAAAATACTGTACAGAGGGGTTACAATTACATGGGCAAGATAATGAGTACATTTCTTATCAAGCATTGTAGCCTCCTCCTTGGGTTACCTTTTTGTACATTTTCTTGGGTTTCCTCACGATACTTTCATAAAGACTATACGATCATCTCCAGCTTCCAGCATAGCTATCGTAGCTCTCATTATCCTC
>NW_012267236.1:2013913-2025264 GCF_000151885.1 Dipodomys ordii | reverse complement strand
GTGTGTGTGTGTGTGTGTGTGTGTGTGTGTGTGTGTGTGTGTGTGTGTGTGTGTGTGTGTGTGTTGGTATAGGGCTTGAACTCAGGGTTTGGCACTAACTGTTCCTTAAAAGTTTCGTTTTCCAATTGAGTCACAGATCCACTTCTAGCTTTTTGGTGGTTAGTTGGAGTTAAGAGTCTCATGGACTTACCTACCTTGGCTGGCTTTGAACTGTGATCCTCAGATCTCAGCCTCCTGATTAGCTAGGATAACCAGTGTGAGTCAGCAGATCCTGGCCTGCTTTGACGGGTTTGTTCATGTTTTCTGAACTTCCTTTGTTACTCAGTTATTTCAATCTCTTGTAATTTTCCAAATGAAATAAAGAAGGGCTTCCTCTCTAGTTTAGTTGTAATTTTGTTCTGTATGCCTTCCAATCATGCAGAGAAAAGGATCACTTTTGTGATCCACTTTGTTTACATTTTCTTTTCAAATCTGTCCAAAGATGGTTTAGGATTTTCTTCAGGGCAGAATCATTGTATATGGTCCCTTCGAGAACCTGTTCATCTACCTGCTTCCTTCTCAGGTTTTATGTTTGCAAACTAGGCATGTGATTCTCCTTCTGCCGGAAATGGGCTTTCCTCCTCCATCTCTTTCATCATGCAAGTTCTACAAAAATTGGCCTGATCATAACCCTCAGCAATCTTCTTTAAGTGCTGCCAAATCCTTCTCTATGCTCTTACAGAATCTGAATACTTTTCTTATTTTATGCTGTCATACTTCAATATTTTCAGTGATTCTACCTTTCTGTCTCTGTTACAAACTTTTTGAAGGCCAAGGCCTTGATTGATTTAATTTTGAATGTGTTGCACACATGGCTGAATCCAGTATATTTTAGTTGCTAAATTAATATTTACTGGATAAAGATAAAAATTCACAGAAAAAAGAAAAACTTTTATATTTCTCTTTCTTGGAGAAGGGAGTCAGTTTTTATTACTCCTTCATTTCTACTGTTGACTATTTTCAATTATTCCACAAAGGAAATTAATACTTATGGGAATAATCTTATTCTTTTACATAAGTAGTCTGGAGATTTTCTGAATAGCCAAATAGTTAAAGTTATCATTTCCTAGAAAATGTATGCTGAGTTATGCCTGCTCAAGAGGCATTCATTCACATAAACTGAAGACATAGCTAAGTTCCTAAGGGAATAAGTTTCATGAACATGCCTAAAAATGGCATTCCCCAGGAGAGACTATGTTGCCTGCTTTTCAACAGAGGAGTTAGAAAATGAGCTGTTTATAGCTTCATTATGAGGATAGAAAGCCAACTGTCACTTTTCCAAAAGGTGCTCTGAGTCTCTTTCCTTTGAGCTTTGAGCTTTTCATTTTGTTTACAAATAGAAGGGTGCTGCCACCTGAATGTCCTCTTAGGAATAGTAATAGTCCTGAGGAGTGCTGGTTATCATTAGGGCTACAATGTCCCTCTTGCACCTGCAACGTGCACTTGTGCACATTATATTAATTCACTTATATTGTTGAAGTCACACAGAAAAATCAGTTTTCAATCCCTATAAATAGCATTGTTGTCTAACCAAGCACACACTTTGAGTTTCTTGAGTTAACCTCACTTTATTTTACATCACACACTTACAAATGTCTCTCTATTACTTAAGCCCTTCCATTTTGAGGAATACAGGAATAAATGAAGAGAAATATACAGATTAAAATAAATTCCCAGTCTCAGTGTTTCTATCTATCTATCTATCTATCTATCTATCTATCTATCTATCTATCTATCTATCTATCTATCTATCTACCTATCTATCCATTGATCTATATACATACATATATGTTATTCACTTAAGGACATCTTCCCCTAACTTTTACTTTCTGACTCCCATGGAAACTGAGTTGTTAGAAATATTCTAGTATTCTGAAAAATACTAGAATATTAGTTCTCAAGAAATTAGTCACACAATGGGATGTGCATAGCCAGCAGTTAATCATGCAAAAATACCACATTGTTAATGAAGCATGAATATGAACTTTCTTGTGAAAATAAACAAATGTGGCAGAATATTTCCACTATGTTCTCTGCAAATAAACATTGTTTGAATGATTAAAATTGTGTACCTCAAAATCCATTCTTGCCCATTGAGAAGATAATTTCATGTCTGGAAATGCTCCTAAAGGATACATCTAGGGTATGTTAAAATAAATAGGTTTATAAAAGCATATTTAAATTGATGTCATCATGGTAAATGGCAAATAATCATAGGAGTGAACAACACAGTTATGAGGAAATGTCCACATGTTAAAGCATACAATACAGTGATCTTTCCTTTAAGTGTGTGTCATGAAAAATGCTTTGTCATGAGTAAGACATTGAGGAGTCAGAATTATGTTGATGTGATGCTTAACCTAAGAAATTATCAGGCTTACTACAAGCTTAATTTCTTCAGAATAATCAGATAGTGGCACATATCCATAATCTGTTCCTCAAGAGGCAGATATTGAAAGGCTCATAGTTTAAAACTAGCCTGGAAAAAAACACAAGACCTTGTCTCAGTGTATTTTAGATCTACCTTCCACATACCAGAGAAAATGTGCACCATTCATCTCTCTGAGCTTGGCTTACCTCACTGAATGTGATTTGCTCTAGGTCTATCCATTTGTCTGTAAATGACATATGTTATTCTTTCTAATGGTTGTGTAAAATTCCATGGTGTATAGGTACCCCATTTTTTATCCATTCATCTATTTTAGGGCATCGGGGCTGTTTCCACAACTCGGCTATTGTGAAGAGTGTCGTAGTGAACATGGATGTGCAGGTGTCTTCATGGTACTATGGGTCATGATGTTCTGGAGATACCCAGGAGTGGTGTGGCTGGTTGTAGGGAAGGTCTACGTTTTTTTTTTTTTTAAGGAATCTTCTCACTACTGTCCAGAGTGACTGTACTACTCTACATTCTCACCAACAGTGAAATTGGGTTCCCTTTTCCCCACATCCCTGCCAATATTTGTTGTTCAAATTCAGGATATTGGCCAATCTAACTAGGTTGAGATTTGCATTTCCTTTATGGCCAAGGATGATGAGCATTTCTTCATGTGTTTCTTTGACATTCTTTTCTTTTCATTTGGGAAGTCTCTCCTTAGAAAATCCTTTGCCCTTTACCCAAATATTCACAAACAAGTCCACACTAAAGCTACCAGCACGACTATGTTTATTGCAGCATTATTTACCATAGCTAAGATATGGAACCAACCCAGATGCCCCTCAGTAGATGAATGGATCAAGAAAATGTGGTATATATACACAATGGAATTCTATGCCTCCATCAGAAAGAATGACATTGCCCCATTTGTTAGGAAATGGAAAGACTTAGAAAAACATTATATTAAGTGAAGTAAGCCAGGCCCAAAGAACCATAGGTCCCATGGTTTCACTTATTTGCAATAACTAGTATATGTCTGAGTCAAGCAGAAAAGGTCAGATAAGTTGATGTGAGGGAAATGAATCCTAAGATATGTATTCAAATGTTTTTTTGTTTCATGCAATTGTTTCTAACACATTTATAAGGTCATTTCTTTGTTGTTTTGTATGTCCCTCCCCCATGGTATAACCTCTGCTTTCACTGTATTTGATGTCGGTATAATTTGTGGAGGGGAAGGGAAAAAATAAATCATTTAAATAGGGATACAGGTGGACCCATTGCAACAATGAGATGTACAAGTTGTTATGTCAAAAACAAACTTTACAATTTTGGTGGTGGGGGGAGAAGGATTGGGTGGGGGGACGAGGGGAGGATGGGAAGGGAAAACAAAGGAGGAGGCTACAATGCTTGATAAGAAATGTACTTATTTTGTCCATGTAATTGTAATCCCTCTGTACAGTATTTTCACAATAGAAAAAAAAAAGAAAATCCTTTGCCCATTTAAAGATTGGCTTATTAGCTTTGGGTGGGGTTGATTTCGAGTTCCCAGTATAGAGAGACAACAAATGGTTGAATTTGTTTTTTTAAATCTAATCTGCTGCTCTACATCTTTTGGTTGGGGAAGTGAGCCCGTTGATGATTAACATATGAAATATGTCATGTTTCCTGCCATTTTGCTGTCTTCCTGTAGTATGCTTCTTTCTTCTTGTGTTCAGTGCCGTTTCCTTTGTAGTGTTGGTTAGTGTTCATTATTTTCTGTAGCAATTATTTGGCGTGAAAGGTTTTAGTTTTGCCCTTAACTTTGTACATTAGCTTCAGTGGGTACACCATTTGGGGTTGATAATGGTCATTCAAACCTTGAATTTATACCACTCCAAGCTCTCCTGGCATTGAAAGTTAGTGTGGAGAGATCTACAGTAATTATAATCTTCTTTCCATTGTAATAAAGTTCCTTCTTTGATTTTGCTGCATTTAAAATTAATTCCTTGCTTTCACTACAATGTGTGTAGAAGTATTTAGAGATAAGTTATATAGGGCTCTAGACATTCACACTCAGTGGGACCAAAGAAGAATAGTCTTAGGAGAGGAACTCAAAGGCACAATGCCGATATGCATCCGATCATGCAAAATAATATTTATCGAAATGAACTTGAAGAAATTGAAATAAGAAGTTTTTTCTTTGTTAGTTTTTGTTTTCTTTTGGTCTTGTTTGTTTGCTTATCTGTCTTTGAGAATATAAGAAGAGGCACAGAAACAAAGGAACAAAGAGTCAGCCAATGCAGCAGTGGTACTCACTAGATGCTATGTTGAAAATGAGCTAAATCACTTGTGGAGGTGGAGTCTGGATGGAAAAACTGCAAGGAAGTAAGGAGACATGACACTGTCTAAAAAGAAATGAGCTCTTTACACAAGTTTTGTAACTGTTATCCCTCTCTACATCACCTTTATAATACCTTTATATACCCTATGTGTATATATATATATATATATCCTTTATATCACCTTTATATACCCTTCTGTAGTTACCTTGATACTAAATTTAAATTAAAAGAAAAGAAAAACACAATTTTACAACAAAAAATATATAGAGAAAGAAAAAGAAAACACAAGACCCTATATGAAAAGTAACTAAAGCAAAAATCTGGTTTGGAAATTATTGTGTTTTGCACTCAGGAACTTACACTGTCTCAGCAGGTGCTCTACCACTTGAGCCATACTTCCAGTCCTTTTTGCTTTTGCTAGTTTTTGAGGTAAGGTTTCACAATTTTCCCTGGGCAGGTTTGGAATGCTACTCTTCCATTTATGTTTCTATTTATCCCACATAACAATGATAGCAGGCCCTGTTTACATTTTTGACCAAGCTGGCCTCAAGGTTTCATCTTCCTGATCAACTCATCCCTTCCAAGTAGATGAGATCATAGGTATGAGACACCAAATGCAGACTATCACGTGTTTGAAGAAATTATTAAAAGTAATTTCAAAAATGGCTTAAATGAGCATTTCTTTTAGCACATTTCTTTCTTTACATCGAGTATTTTACACTATGTATTTTAAAGGGAGAGAGAATAGAAATGTATACTATAACAAAAAGAACACAAATGAACGGTTGCTGGCATTAGAAGTAGATGGTGTGAGTACTTGTTGAATAATGCTAATATCCTTGAATTCTATAAATTAAGATTTTACCACTGAACACTTACACTTTTGTAATGGGAGTTTAGTAGATCACACCCATGCTTGGAATAATCTTCCATTGTGCCTTCTTTATGCCCTGTTTTATGACTCAAGTTTCTTATTAATTGTAGGAGGCAATTTACAAAGCAAATATTTAAATATACATGATAGGGTCAAACGATCCTGACGGATGAGAGATCACACTCTGAAAACATTTGCAAAGTGAATGAGATTACAGCAAGAACAAAGGCAAACACCAGTGGGCAAGTGATCTAAAAGGACTATACTATTTTTTTTTAATAACAACTTTGGAAAACTTCCAGCAGGGTTCATCTAAGCCAAAGGGAAAGACTAATTATTTCAGATGGATCCTCTACAAAATCACAGCTCAAAATACCTTGTCAAGATATGTAACCTTCAGAAAATTGTTGAAAAATGCTTTTGATGGGTAGGAAAGTGCCAGCTCCCATGGAGAAAATGATGGGTCTCCTGATGACTGCCTTTCTCAGAGAATGACAAAAGAAGTTCATTGCTGAGACAGACTAAACCATAACAATCTCTTTGTTAACATATTTGATGAGACGTCTGGGAGGGGGGGCTGTAACTATTCTTCATGATTTGCTCATTAATATATTATATGAGAATGTCAGGCCAGGTGCCAGCGTCTCACGCCTGTAATCCTAGTTACTCAGGAGACTGAGATCTGAGGACCACAGTTCAAAGAGTCTCACAGCTCCAATTAACCACCAGAAAAGCAGAAGTGGAACTGTAGCTCAAAGTAGTAAAGTGCTAACCTTCAGCAAAAGAGCTCAGAGATAGTGTCCAGTCCCAAGTTCAAGCACTGCTACTTATAAAAACAAGAATGTCAGAAGTAGAGAAATACTTACTACCAGTCAGGTAATCAACACATAAACTCCTGATGAGTGAGCCTGCTCCAGGGAGATGAATTGTTATATCTCAATTTCAGTAGATAGAGAAGCAAAGAAAAAAATAGAAGCATGATAAACAAATATTTCTTCCCAGAGTTTATTGCCCTTCATCCAAAAACATTGACAATATCAATTTAAAAATAGTATCAGCAAATTAAATCATTATGTTTGGACTATTAAAGTACTTTAGGTAAGCAGTATTTTTTGTCTTCATGGTCTGGTTGCCATCTGAAAATTTGGAGCTATACACAGTCACTGTGTAAGGCCAGGTATAGTAACTTGTGATTATAATCACAACTGTTTAAGAAACTGAAATAGAAGTTTGCGGCCAGCTCAGGCAAAAAAGCAATGAGACTTGATAGAAAGGTCAAGGTCCATGCTGACCTCAAGAAAAAGTGTGAAACCTTATCTGAAAAGTAGCTAACACACACACACACACACACTCACACACACACACACACACACACACACACACACACAGAGTAACACTGGGCATGTGGCTTAAGCAATAGAGTGCTTGATGCATGAGGGACTGAGTTCAAACTCCAGGCCTCCTCCCCCCAACCAAACAAACAAAAAAAGATTGGGAATAGAAAAAACTGAAGCAATAGAAATTTGATATGCATTAGAGTTAGCATCTAGGAAATCATACAACTCTGAAAATAAGGAAATTTTTCTACGTTTAATGAAATGAGCCATGTTTCCTTTGCTGATCTTCTTCCGGTTTACAATTGTCTAAATCCCTTTCGTTCTTCTGACCATTACTGCACACTTCAACTTTGTTTCTATGTTTATTCTGCAAGTTATTTTCTTTGTCTCTTTTCTATTACTTTCTGTCTCTCCCTAAATCTCCTATAATGGAAACCACGAAATAGTTAAGCTAAATAAAACTGTAGTTATAAAAATCATCTTAAAAAATGGTAGAGATTACCTTGCTCATGTAACTGTAACCCCTCTGTATAGTATTTTTACATTTAAAAAAGTATAACAAATAGTAAAAATTAATGCAAAAGGGGAAAAATTATAAATTGAACAGTATGTCTCAATCTCTTTATTCCATGTGCCATATATATAATTAAAAGTTCAAGATATATTTTATATTGAAGTGAATCATATTATGAAATTAGTTTTTATGTTGGATAGATTTGTTCTGATTCTTTAAGGCCTCCTCCATTTTCTCACAATTTGAGATGTCTTTCAAAGAGTCATGATGTCTTCCCCTAGCGAAGGAAATCTTCATCACATTTTACACACAATTGAATGAAGAAATCCTTTTGCATCTTCAAATCTCTGAAATGCAACTTAAAGAAATCCTCCCGTAAAAATTTGGTATAAGTTTGAAATGTAAATTACAATGTTATAGATTAAATGTTAGCTATCTATATTGAGGGGATTTTTTTGTGAGGGGGCGGCGGGGAGGTCATGGAGCTTGAACTCTGGGCCTGGGCACTGTCCCTGAGCTCTTCAGCTCAAGGCAAGAGCTCTACCACTTGAGCCACTCCTCTACTTCCTATTGCAGGGTTTTATAAAATTAAAACAAGCCAAAGTCACATCCATAAGTTCTCAGCTTAATAATCAGTCACCACAACCTCAGATGAGACCCACAGGGATAAATAGCCAACAGAACAGGGATAAGTAGCCAACAGAACATCTCCAAAACTCATCTTCAGACACTGCAAATGGAAACACAGATAGGTAAGAATTAAAATGTGTGAAAGGACAAGAAAACATCTCATTCAACTCATGTATAGCTTGTCTGTTTGCTTTTTTACCTCTACTCTTTTCTGATAGTGTGTTTTATATTACAGCAAATACACTGGAATAACCAGCTTATCTAAGGTACAAACTCAAAGCATTTTAGACAGGTTTCTATGGGAAAGGCCAAAACTAAAAATGCTGGAACAGCAGCATGAACTCTAGCTTAGACATAGTCACTCATTATAGAAAAGAACTACATTCTTTCTACAGAAATATGGAGGCTTGCAAATAGGGGGGAACGGGGATGACATAGATCAGAAATTTTAATTGACACCAGGGCACCAGTGGCTCATGTCTTTAATCCTAGCTACTCAAGAGTCTGAGATCTCTAATAAGGAAAATAGCTTATTCGTGGTGGGCAAATACTGGGGTTCAGAACCAAAGCAGTTAGTCTTTTTTTAAAAAAATTTTATTGTGAAGATACTGTACAGAGGTGTTACAATTACATGGGCAAGGTAATGAGTACATTTCTTATCAAGCATTGTAGCCTCCTCCTTTGGTTCCCCTTCCCATCCCTTCCCATCCTCCCCCCCCAATCCTAACCGCGCCCCCTCCCCCCCACCAAAGTTATAAAGTTTGTTTTCGACATAACGACTTGTACATCTCATTGTTGCAATAGGTCCACCTGTATCCCTATTTAAATGATTTGTTTTTTCCTTATTAGAGGATTGTAGCCCTGGAATACTCTTCTTTCCTATACCTGCATAGCCCTAGTTTCAAAGAAAATTAAATCTAAATTTTGACATTTCTAATTTTTCTGTTTAACAATGATTTATACAAAGAGAAAGAGAATTGCAACTTGAACTCTGCTGCCACACAGAATTCCGTATGTATCCATATGAATTCTTGTTTCACAAGTCTGAGAGTAAGAGTCATCTATTTTTCTGCTACACTCGATTTAGTGGAACTCAGGATTTAGTGGAACTAGGAACATTATTGATTAGTACAACACAAGGTGAACTTATCAACTGGGTTCTGGATCTAACATCACCATGCAAGATGCATTAACTCATCTGTGAAATTCTTGTCAGAGGCTTCTCTTATCCATGGTTCCGTCCGTTGTTCCAGCCTGACAATCAACTCAGGTTTAGGAACACAGTGCTCTGTTAATAAGAACCAGTAGAGAGCTATTGCTCATGCCGGCTCATAATTGCTGTAAGATCTCAGACATAGTGTTCATAAGGGTGCTACTAAATATTGTTTCTCATTTCTCAATGTCTCCATGGTTGACTTTCTCCCAGCTTTGGATTTGGATTTATTTTGCTGGTTGCATGGCTTAAAATCAGCTCTTTTGCTCAATGCTAACTTTCAGTTAGTCCCAGCTCCACTTCCAGTCTTTGAGTGGTTAATTGAAAATAAGAGTCTCATGGAGAAATGTCATTCTTGGTGATGGAGGCATAGAATCCATTGTGTATATATACCACATTTTCTTGATCCATTCATCTACTGAGGGGCGTCTGTTGGTTACATATCTTACCTATGGTAAATAATGCTGCAATAAACATAGTTGTGGTGGTGGCTTTAACATGGTTTTGTTTGTTACCCCATTTGTTAGGAAATGGAAAGACTTAGAAAAACATTATATTAAGTGAAGTAAACCAGGCCCAAAGAAACTTAGGTCCCATGGTTTCCCTTATTTGCAATAACTAGTATATGTCTGAGACAAGTAGAAACGGTCTGATAAGTTGATGTTAGGCAAAATGAATCCCAAGATAAGGACTCAAATGGTTTTTCTTTCTTGCTATTGTTTCTAACATATTTACATGATATTTCTTTGTTGCTTTGTATGTCTGTCCTCAATGGTATAACCCCTGTTTTCACTATATTTGATGTTATCATAATTTGTGGAGGGGAGGGAAAAAAACAATTGTTTACATAGGGATACAGGTAGACCCATGTACAAGACGTTATGTCAAAAATGAACTTTACAACTTTGGCACAGGGGTGGGGGCAAGGGAGATGGGGAGTGGGAGATGGGAAGGGATGGGAAGGGGAAAAAAAGGAAGAGGCAACAATGCTTGGTAAGAAATGTACTTATTACCTTGCTCATGTAATTGTAACCCCTCTGTATGGTATTTTCACAATTTAAAAAATAGTCTCATGGGAAAAAAAAGAGTCTGCAATCTCATGATGACAGTTCAGAGCCAGCCAATGAAGGAAAGCCTGTGAAACCCTTACCTCTAATTAACCAACTGAAAAAGAAAACCAGATATGGAGCTGTAATTCAATTGGAAGGGCACCAGCCTTGAGCACAAAAGCTATAGAACAAGCCCTCAGTCTCGGAATTCAAGTGCTAGTCCCTGCATTAAAAAATGAAAAATAAAGAAAGAGAAAAAATTAAGTAGTTAAAGAATTTCTTTGTGTACCTGTGGCAAAGATATTTTGTTATAGGTAGGTGGACTGGCTCTATGAGCACAGTGTTTGTCACAAGGAAGATAGAAATATCAGTGGTGTCAATACGTTTAAATGTAATGACCATAAATTTAACTAGGCTTCTGAGTGATTAGATGCCACATGGGCATCGGAGTGATCAAGAGAAAAACGGTTGCAGGCCAGCTCAGGTAGAAGAGCTCACTAGACTTTATCTCAATGGGAAAAGCCAGACATGGTTATAGGCACTTAGTCTTTCCAGCCACAACAGGATATGAAAAATATGAGGATGTCTGTCTAGTTGTAAGCATTGAGCATGAAATGAGACTCTGTCACAAAATTTACTAGTGTAAAAAGAGCTATAAGTGTGAGTCTGTGGTAGAACACCTGTCTAGCAAGCCCTGAATTCAAATCCCAAAAGAATTCTTTCCCCTCCCCACACACACAACAAAAAAGACCACAAGTGGAAATAAGAGGGTGGGGAAGAGTCAACACTAAGTGAGGGAACAATGTTTGCTACCATGATAGGGTTAAAAAAACTCAAGTTTGCTAAACACCTGTAATAAATACCCCAAGATTTATGACATAAGCTCAATGTATTTTTTTCCTTATATATATATTTTTTTATTTTATTTGTGAAGATACTGTACAGAGGGGTTACAATTACATGGGCAGGATAATGCGTACATTTCTTACCAAGCATTGCA
>NW_012267236.1:1999567-2012653 GCF_000151885.1 Dipodomys ordii | reverse complement strand
TTAGTTTTCTACATGTAGTTCACCAATTTTGCCAGCACCATTTACTGAAGAGGCTGTCTTTCTTCCATTCTATTGTTTTAGCTCCCTTATCGAAGATTAGGTGGCTATAGGTCTGTAGGTTCATTTCTGGGTTTTCAATTCTATTCCATTGGTCCTGAGGTCTGTTCAACATAAGCTCAATGTATTAAATAACATCATCTGAGAGATTCATTGGATGAGGAAGGTTGATTAATGGCTTCCAAGGTTATGCATGTTCTGTTCTTTGCAGCGTGGCAATTCCTTCCTTCAGATGTCATAAAGGACTTGGGAGATGTAACTGACAAGGATGGTTATCTGAGTGGGTTCAAGGCAACCCCCAGAGTCCTTATGGAAAGGGTGCAACCAGAACCAAATTCTAGAAAGTAATATAACCATGGAAGTGGAGATACAGATATATGATGACAGAAGCAGGGGACAGAATTAAGCAGGACCATAAGTCAAAGGGTTGTGGACAACGTCTCAAAGTATAAAACAGCAAGTAAACACATTTTCCCTCCTTCTTTCAGTTAGAATGAGCCCTGAAAGGTTATTTTCCATTTCCGATCTCTTTACCACTAAGATCATAAATTTGTGTTATTTTAATGCTTGTAACTTAGTAATGATTTATCATAGCAGTAAGCAGGGAGGAACACAATAGGAATATGGTAACATGAGATAGAGATGCCAACTTGATAAAGGCTAAAAAATCATAAACGTTCCATAGAGATGATAAGAATAGCTGAACAAAGTTATAAAGTTTCAACAGTATATCTAAGGGGAGTAAAATAAAATATATCCTTGTTCTTTGGACAATAGTTTGTAGCAAGATCTTCCCTTGAACCAGGCAAAGCTATCAACAGATGTAGCTAAATGAAGATTATGTTTATGTTATAGAAGATGCTATGATTCAGGAACACAGTAGATTAGATTAAGAAGAAAAACAACAATGCTATTCATAATGCTAATCCTTAAAAATTCATTGTGTATTGAGCCTGAATATTACTGGGCTTTTTTGTGTGTGTGTCATCTGTTGTGGGTGTATCCATCAACACAGTAAATAATGATAAAGATTGCTTTATTTACCCATGAGGGATAGAATGACTCCTTACTGTGTTCTCTCATTTTTCTTTCTCTAACTTTAGCAGTTATATTTTTTAGATAAGTTTCCACTAAAATGCCCTTCATTATTCATTTTATATCTTAATAATTTAGCAAGAACACTATCTTACATAGCTTCACCACAGGTTGCTGGCATGTATAACTTTCAATAAGGACTCACTAACCACACACTAATAAACCTCATATAAATAATTTAATATACCCTAGGCACTAGACTTTTGTAATACTAAGTCTACAGAAAAAAGATAAGATTGTGTCATACAGATATCTGATGTTTTTCCCTACAGTTATGGGCATACCTTTGGAATAGTTTCTGACTCATTTTAGACATAAGTGGCTCTTACATTCTTCATTATGACTGCTTATAATACCCTTGAGAGGGAATGAACAACACCAATAGATGAGAGAATGGCAGAGGGCAGGATTAATGATAAAGCCAGCCTTTATACTCTAACTCTGTGACCTTGAAATTGAAGCCTTCCTACTAAGCTCAACTACAGGATTAGCGCAGATTTGAAAAGCACATTTTACCTTTGCATCACTCTAGCTTGCTATGCCTATGACAGACATTCCAAATGAATCAGAGCACAATTTCTTTCTGAATCTATCACAGTTCAATTTTCCACTAAAGTGGAGTTCAGCCTCACAATTTTCATTACAGCCAACTGGACAGCTATTGTCTGTAAGGTCCATTCTAGATGCAGCCTCTTTTCTTTAGTGAGTTTCTCTTTCCCTTTGAATCTAAGTTGAACACACAACTTTAGAGAATGGGAAAAAAACTGTATGTCAATTTTTCTCACGAAAATTCTCTTTTATGTTTGAGATAGTATGTGGGAAGTTTTGTTATTGTCTTTTTTATCCTTTTTTGAACGTATATGTCACATCAGTTCTAAGTTCCAGTGAAACTGGAGACTAAAGTTGTTAGATATTTTTTTTAGGAGAGGTGGAACTAAAGATCTCAGATGGTATTTTAATTATATCATTTGAGAAGTGTTTCTAAATCACATAACTGATTATTACCAGGATGAAAGGCATTTCTCATTTTTGAATACACTATTGGTAATAACTCACTATGAATAGCTACTTTTAAAACCTGTCATTTGCCTTCTCTCTTTAAACAATATTTTTTTACTTTAGAAACTCTATTCACATAGTATCTGTAGCCCTGTCTTTGTATGAATGAACACAGAGTAGCAATGTTGTTCTCTCAGTCATTTTTCTCTTCTGTCATCACTCCTTAGCAGAATCCGGAAAGGAATCAGATCTCTTTCCAAACCTCTAATTCCTTGCAAACTCCTTGTCTCCAGATGTGTCATATTACCACTGCCTGACACTGATGGTGTTTTAATCAGTACATAGTGTTGACACTCAGCGAACATATAATTGCTCTATGATCCAGAGGTATATCAGAGTTATCAAAAGGAATAGAACAAAGTGACACGAAAATGAATCAACAGACAGCTTTTACTGCAGTTAAATCCATGCCCTCTGACCTCTTTGGCAATCCAACTCCAAGTTTTCTTCAACATCCTGTAGTTGCTTTGATTAATTACAGAATGATGAGGAGGTATTCCTGAAGATCTAGCAAGGATTATTGTATTTTGTTTCACTCCAGTGAGTTCATAAAGCTCATGGTTGAAATTTACTAAGGACAGACAGTTGTGCTCTGTGTACTGATGATCATTAATTCCATTTTTACATGCGGTCAATTTACTAGGTCAAAAGGAATTTTTGCAGATTTAAAGCCATTAGCATCTATTTATTCATAAGGGGAAAAGACTTTAGCCCCAGGTAGGATAGAATATCTTTATTTGATATTGATGGTAGCTGAAGTGCAGATAAGCATTAAGGTGGACCCAGTCACACCTGTGGTCACATTTTTCAGAAACGTGAGTAAGGATTCTTAAAGATTAAAACAAATTTGTGTGTTTGTGTGTGTGTTAGTGTATGTTGGTCCTGGGGCTTGAAGTCAAGGGCTGGATACTGTCCCTGAGGTTTTTTTATTCAAGGCTGGTGCTCTACTATTTGAGTCACAGCTTTATTTCTGGTTTTTGGTGGTTAATTGGAGATAAGAGTCTCATAGCTTTTTTCTTCTTGGGCTGGCTTTGGAGTGGGATCTTCAGATCTCAGCCTCCTGAGTAACTAGAATTATAGGTGTGAGCCCCTGGCATCCAGCTCAAAGTAAATTCCACATACCATCTGCCTTAAATGAATTTTGAATGAAAATGTTTTTGTTTATTTTTTTTTGTTGATTTGCTTTTGAGACTGGATCTGGTTATGCAGTTCCAGCTGGATTCACACTTAGGATTCTCCCGCTTTAGCCTGCCACACCCATATTACACATGCCTCCACATAGACCACCATATCCATATTACCTATTGCCACCTCACCGATATTACATATGCCACCACAAACACATTACATGTACCACCACATCCATATTACACATGCCACCACACCCGTATTAGATATGATACCACATCCAAATTACATATGCCACCATACACGTATTATATATGCTACCACATCCATATTAATATACTACCACATCCATATTCTATATGCCACCACACATATATTACATATGCCACCACACCCATATTACATATGCTACCACACACATGTTTTTACATAAACAATTGCATGTAAAATAGATGCATGGCACTACATTAACCCACACAGGCAGTTCTTATTTTGCACATTTTTGTTTGCGGGAATTTTATTCATGGTTTAGTGAAATCACACTGGTCTTTCAATAATATGGTTTAAATTTCATTTACCAGAATTATATTACCTGTTGCTAATTACATAAACTTCTGACTCTTCTATCCATCAATTATTAGATAGATACAGAAACAGACATATGTCAGGAGCAGTAACTGAACACATCCTGTATTTCTAAGCTTGTCATTTATTATTCACTGCACATTTGTTATTCTGCAATTGTAAAGTCATGTTGCTGTGTTGTCCTCAGTGATGGGCCTACATGGTGTTGTACAAAAATGTGTAAAACAGGGATGGCATTGGTCAAGAAAGATGGAAGATGAAGTGTAAAGCTGAAGGTGAAATTCAAATGGAAGGTAAAAAGGTTTTAGGAGAAATGCTAGGTAGGGAAATGCGGAAACTGCCTGTATCCAGAGAATAGAGATGACCAGAGGAAGTTAGCTAATACTCACTTGTCAACATACATGAACAACATTATGGTAGACATCCCAGAGGAGGTGATACTGGCAAAACACTTTACAGAAAAGGAATTCCAAGAGACACTTCACAACAGTGACTTTGCCAAGAACAAAATCTTAGAAGATATAAAGGAGCAAAACACCGAAGTCAGAAAAGATGTCTGCTTCTATGGCAAGAGGAAAACAGCACTTTGCAAACTATCATATTAATGAGGCATGGATTATTGGTTTCTTTTCAAGGAACATGTTTAAATCTCATTGCAAATGTTAAAATTACAAATAAGTAAAGCAGTATCCATTTTGTTCAGTTTTCATTTTTCTGTAGATTGACCAACAGTAAGAGAATTTTCAATGTTTTGAAAGAAAATAATAACCTATAAAGTCATGGGACATTTGCAAATTTTTACATTTATTATTGAGATTATGCTTTTATGTCACTTTTTCAGCCCTGCCCTAGCATGTTAAAAAGCAATGATACTCACCAGTATGTTCACAAATAAAATAAAATAAAATTTTAAAAAAAGCAATAATAACTTGTATTTATATCATAGTGCATAGACTTAGAGATCGAGCCATTTTGTTAAGTACATATAAAGGACTCTCAAATCTGGGTTGATAGAAAAAGAACTATATGTACATTAAACAGTAAGTAACTCTTGACATCTATGCTTTGAAAGCTAGGTGTAGGACAGATAAGCAAAAACCATATAACCTACCATGAATTATGAGAGAGGAATTGTGAAAAAGACATCGTCCTACCAACAATAAAACTTCCATCTATGAACATGGAAGAATAGGAAAGGAGTTATAATAATTACAGCAAAACTATGTTTATGGAAGTAGATAAAGCAATGGAAAGTAAACAGTTCTATGATAATGCATCATCTCCTCTCTGTTAGCAATTATCTGAGAAAAGTTCCCCCCTACACACACTCTCACACAGAAACCTCAATTGTAATATTTATTGACTTAACTTCTTACTATAACATTATTTCTTATACATTGTGTTTTAGCCACCCAAAACACTTGAAATCATCATGCTTATTTTAATTCCTTTTATTTTAATAGATAATTTAATTCTGGGTTTGGAAATATAATGAGAGAGAGAGAGACATTATCAGCATGTTAGGATGAATGCAGTTCTGAAAAATTACACGAATACACTCACAGTGAATGAATTAATGTTATTTCTCAATCTTTTGTGGCTTCATCTATTTCCTTCTCTTTATTATACATTTAAAAAATGAGACAAGATCTACCTTTGCTTTGTAAATTGCATTAACTGTTGTTGAACATGAAAAATATCTCTTATTTATGGTGTGTGCTGAATAATTTTTCTGTGTGCATCCAAGGAAGAAATCAATACATTGTCTCTAAAAATTGAGAATGGTATTAAGTTCTCCTACAGTTCTATGATTTCCATTTTTATCTCTGAATTCAAGAAGGAAAATTGTGTGTCTGGACACAATGTATAGAAGAAGTGGATTTGCTAGAGACCGTTTGTGATGATGGTTATGTTCCTCCTAGTTTTCAGGTGAAATAGAGCTAGGAATCATTTCCCTCTGTCCTTTTTATAGTCACATGGTTTGTTCTCAAAACTCCCTATGTGATAAGATCCTTAGAGGATGGGTCACTCTTGGTAAGGCAGCCATTCTCAAGTACTGTAGAACAAGGTCCATTCATCTGGAACTTTCTTACATTTAAGATAGCTATGTATATATGACCATGAAAGATCTGCTAAGTGAATGAGCTCCAAGACATGGACACAAGAGGTTTTTCTTTGTTGTTGTTTTTAATGTACTATGTGATTTCTTTTGTTTATTTTATATGTTCCCCCCCCTGCTATTATGGTATATCTCCTGTTATCCCGGTATTTGATTTTGGTACCCTGGTATTGTATATACCTTTATCTGAATTAGGGAAGGGAAGGGTAACAACAGAATGGTGAGACAAAGGACAAGGGGGAACCAACAAAACAGTGATATACATGGAAATGATTTGTTCAATTTGTGGGGGGGGGTAAGGGGAAGGAAAATAGCAGTAAAATGAGGGAAGGGGTAAGAGTTGGGCAAGAAATGTACGTATTACCTAACTTATGTAACTGTAACTCCTATGTATATCACCTTAACAAAAAAAAGCTACTATAGTTAGTGCTCTTCCTATTGGGACACATACTAGTGTTCTGTAGGTTCATTTCAAACATCTAGGAATTAGGGGTGGGAGACAACTTCTTACTTGGTCTATTGTCACTTGAGAGCCAAACAATTGTCTGATTCCCAGTTATTTGAACTTGGTATATTTGAACTTGAAGCAAAACATTCTCAGATTCTAAATTTCATTCAGGTCATCATTATACACATATACCTATAAATAGGAATTTAGGTGCATATATTTATTTGATGTTTACTTTGTTATTTAGAATTTTGTAGGCACTACTACGTATCAATTCATCATTTCCTTATTTATTGGTTATACAGTACTTTAACTATGTGTTATAGTTTAGCTAACAAATGCTCTATTTTCAACATTTCTCACTAAGAATCAGTAGTGATGATTTGGAATTGTGGCAGCAAGATGAGGTTCCCTACACCATAGATTTTGAGAATCATTAGGCAAAGTAAATCTTTTTTTTTCTTTGTAAACATCCTACTTCAGATCCTTTATTCTTAGTAATGGACTGATACAACCCTCCTATCAACTTTCCAATTTTATACTGGCAGACAGAAATTTGCATTTTAAAAAATGTTACATATTTATTTCATGGCAATGGGGTTGAAACTCGGAACTTCTGAGATAGATGCTCTACCACTTAAGTGACCCTCCTGTTTACATTTCCTATATAGCTGGAGAGCAAGCAAAGCCATGATGATAGAATTTGTTTTTGGCTGAAATGGAATCTCACTAACTGTATGTCCTGATTTGCCTTCAACCATTATTCTCCTGATTTTCACCTCCTGAATAACTAGGATTATATGCATGAGCCATTGTGCTAGACTAGAAAGCTTTTTTTTTTTTGCCAGACATCAGGAACTTTTAACAGAAATGGACCACCAACCACATTTTGCCAAATATATTAGGTTTTGAGCTCTCTGGAAACTATAGCTATGCTTATTATAATATTTGTACCACAATTGTCTCTCCAACACATGTTTTCAAGACAATAATAACAGAAGTTAACAAATTCGTAGGAAATAAAAGTTAATTATTGATAAAAAGTTTCTTTGCCCAGAACAAAATAAATGTCTATTTATATCAGCAAGATTTCAAAGTAATACAGTTTGAACAAGATTATCTGTAATATAGTTCCTC
Source organism: Dipodomys ordii (assembly GCF_000151885.1). Classification (NCBI taxonomy): domain Eukaryota; kingdom Metazoa; phylum Chordata; class Mammalia; order Rodentia; family Heteromyidae; genus Dipodomys; species Dipodomys ordii. The sequence goes on along the minus strand of NW_012267236.1, from coordinate 2,005,025 downwards.
AGTAGAAAAATTTCACTACTATTTTAATGGCAACTTCAGTCTATCAACTTGCCTAGAAGAGAAAGACCACAGGCACTTGGTCTATGATTATTCTGGCGATGACCCTGAGGGTGTTTCTAGACAAGATTCATGTTAGAATTGGTAGAGTGGATGTTCTGTCTAGTATAGGCAGCTCTTATCTGATAAAGTGAAGACCTGAGTAGAACAAAACAGCTGAGGTAAAGGAACATTTTCTGCCTGAATGAACTGTGACATTATCTTCCTTTGTGCATTGTAGACTCCACCATCAACTCTTCTAGTTGTCAGGACTTTGAAGTGGCCTGAAATACACCATAGGCATTCCTGAGTCTGATTTGCCAACCACAGATCTTAGTGCTTTATAGGCTCCATAACCACGTGAGCTAATTTCTTATAATAAACAACATTTTATTTAAAAACAAATATTGTATCTAGATCTATGTCATTACCAAGTGTTATCAACATCCTTCTCTGGAAAACCCTGAGCCATCAGAGCTATTTTAGTAGAGATAGTTCAAAATAACCAGCTGAATGTTGGTAGCTTATACTTCTAGTACTATCTACCAAGGAAGCTGAGTTCTGAGAATCACGGTTCAAAACCAGCCTGTTCAGCAAAGTTGGTGAGATGCTTATTTCCACTTAACCAAGTGGTGGGTCAAGTGGTAGAGTGCCAGCCTTGAGCATAAAAGCTATGGGACAGCACCTAGGACTTCACTTCACGCTCCAGTAAAAAAAGCAAATATCTAAATAAGTACCTAAATAATAAATAAATCAAAACATCAGTAAAAAGTATACTGTGCTTTGTGCTTCAAACTATGCTTTTGTTTTTTTATGTTTAATTTCCTAAGCATCTTTGCTAAAATGAATATATAAGGCATTAAGTAATGTATACTGATATAAAATTATCTACTGATTACCATACAAATCCTTTGCATACAAATTCTCATCAAATTTTAATGATCAGTTTTGATATAGTTATGTTGCATGTTATATGTATATGATGTATATACACATGAATATAAGATACTACATACATGAGTTTATAAGTAGGTAAAGTAAAGAAGGATGAAAGCGAAAAGAAAGAGGTGTAGAAAAATAGATGATGGATAGATAGATGACAGACAGATTGATATTAAGTAGTAGACTGATGTAGATTAGATAGATGAGACAGACAAATAGATTGATAAATAAGAGAGATGGTTAGATAGATAAATAGAAGAGATAAATGAGAGAGACTGGTAGAGAGAGAGAATTTTTCATGTTCTACATATATATTACCAACACTACTTAAGGAAATATACCTGTATAAAAGCTTTTCAAGGAGACTACATTTTTAAATCATTGATGCATTTGTTTTGCAATTTTGGTGGAAAAATATATAACAACAGTTCTCTTTAGAATCAGCAGAGGTAAAGACATTAGTAGCAGTTTTTGAGGGAAACACATAAAACACCATTTCTTTCTGGAACTATGGAGGAAGTAGAGAAGAAAATGAGTAGCAAAAATAAGAATAGATGCATTTGAGTTAGTCATGTATTGTCAGATACAGGAAGCTTGAGTCAAGACAGACAAAAATGCAAAGCAAGGAAAAATAGAAAGATGTTAACTTTGAAAGAAAGAAAACAATCCACCACTGCTGCTGCCTCTGTAGCATGAACAACCTGTAAAGAAATCTTGCCCAGTGGTGTCTTATTACAGGCTCTGCTGCTGGAATGGCCCATCAGCTCTTGGGCTTCAAACTGTGCTCATCCATGCAAAAGAGGAAAGACATGACTGATGGATTAGCCAGTAAATGAAACTCATGCAAATGGCCTCTTGGGAAAAAAAAAAAGAAAAAAAAAACTCAAGTCCAAATGAATACTTACTTATAGTATTACTGAGTGAATTTGTGCAACTGAATGCTGCTTGATTGGTCTGTTCACATGTGTGGGTGTGTGAGCACCTGTACCTGGACATATCAGAACTAAGACAAAGTGGACAGATGGTTTTCTGGTAAGCTTCTTTCTAGCTTCTCTTAAAATTATCCCTTATATTTATTCTTTTCAATTTGTTTGTACATATTGGGAATCAAATCCACCTTCTTGTAAAGACACACACACACATACGTGCATGTGCGCGCACACACACACACACAAATTCTACTACTGAGCAATACCCTAAGACACTAAAGTGTACCTAAAATTATACTTTAAATGCCCCTTTCTTGGCATTTCATTACCTTTTGCCTTAGTCTGCTGTGTTTTCAATGGCAATAGTCTTCCCCCGCCAGCCTCTTAGATTTTGTGTTAAATGTTGTGTTGACATTTTTCATTTTTCAAGGTAATTCATGTAAAAATTAGAGCATTTTGAGGATAGAAAGCCAAGAAAACAACTAAAAGAAACTCATTCTAATCCAGTGAGATTTCACACAGGCCCATTGATTCCAGCTTTTTAAATAGAAATCTTATCCTATCATGCATATGGCTCGCTGGCTTTGTTGAAATTTGAGGAAAAATATACACCAGGATTCATTAAGGACAAAATATAGACATGGAGATGATACAGACTAGAGTTTGAGTGCTAACATTTTCTTTCTTCTTGTAGATGCAGGGACTTGGACAAACTATGGGGTCTTTTTGAGCCTGTTTCTTTTTTCCCTAAAAGGGAAGTAAATAAAGGAAATGCAAATTAAAACAACATGAGATTTCACTTATGCAGTGAGAATAGCCATCATCAAGAATACAAACAACAGATGCTGGCCAGGATGTGGAAGAAAATGAACCCCATTACACTGTTGGTGAGAGTGTAAACTGACACAAACATTGTGGAAGGCAGTTTGGAGATTCTGTACAAAAACTGAACATAGAACTACCCCATGATCCAGCCATAGCATTACTGGGACAAGTCAAAATACAATAAAGACATTTGTACTAGGGTACATATTTATGTGTGTGGAGTGGAATTTTACTCAGCTATCAGGAAGAAAAATATTATGTCCAGGGAAATGCATGGACATGGAAAAAAATGGTGAAGTAAGTCAGGACATGTGGAAAGTAGATATAAATTTTAAATTTGTGTTTAAACATATATAATGTTATGTGTATCTATACACAAACATATTTAAAAAATATGTATATTCAGGGGAAGATTCCAATGGTAGAACTCATTTGATTAACTTATTCAATGGGTTAACAAAATGAATACAAGGAAACTGAAATTTGTGTTTTCAGAGGGTAAAATCAAGGAAGAGGGACAGAAAGAAAGGATGGTCAAATATAGTCATAATACACAGTATACATGTAAAACTGGAGCCAGGGAAAATGAGAGAATGGGTGGTGGGTGACATTGCTCAAGGTGCACTGTACTCACAAATTGACATTTTCATTTGAAACCCCATTATAAACTACTTTAAAATAACAACAACAAACAACCTGAAGAAAGGAGTGAATACCCACCCCTATGATACTGCTTTGAGATTAATTTTTAAATGAGCTTATGCATTCCAAATGTGTATATAGTGTAGTTAGGTCATACAGACATTAAATTTTTAGCTTCTGCTACTACTAAAATTATTAGCTTTGGAGCAAGCATGTTAGCATGAAGAGTAATATTTTCCTTTATTTGGGTTGTGTGTGGGTTAGTTTATAAAGTATGTTTGTAAAAATTCTTGTCATGGCATATGGTCAGTGCACCCACTCAAATGCACAAGCAGTAAAGAATCAAATTGTCTCATTTTATTGAACCGAATAGTTTTTGACTGGTTTCTGAGACCAGAAATACAGTTCAAAATGGCTCTCTTACAGCACGGATCTAGAGTGTTATGAAATAACTCTAGTAATTCTACTCATTTCTCTCTTACATTTTTCTGTCTTGAAATTCAAGGTGTATATGTTTTTCTAAGCATTGTAATGACCCTTTCTCAGCTTCTGGGGATCAGGATTAAGAACTTTCTTCTGTCTAAATAAAAATGAAGGGGGAGGGGTTATTTGCCAGACCTTTAAGGAAAACATACATCGAGTTCTTTTTTGTATTTGGTTTAAAACTTTTATAAGAATATGCCCAGTTTTTACGTGATAAAGAAAAAACATAACAGTATTATATAATTTCACCTGCGTGCAAAGGTCTTAAATGATACCAATAGAATTGTAGCAGTGCCCATCTTTAGTTGAAGAAAAAACATATATATATATATATATATATATATATTTCCATAGGTAAATGTTCAAAAGTGAACCTAATATAGTTTGCTCTTAGGTGTTCTCCAATGACCCATAACCTAAAGACCTGGTTCCAAAAAGCACTTGCTGTGGGTCTAAACAATAGAATGAGGGAAATTAGGTTTGGGAGTATATACCTTGAAGGGGGCATTGGGCCTCCCATCCCTTCTGGCCTCTCCTCTGCTTCCTGATCACCACAAGGTGAGCAGCTCTATCACTCATGCTCTGCCAGAATATGCTTCCCAACTAATAGGGAAAACTAACAGGCCTGGGGACCTGCAGAATGACACCCCAGTTCTGTAAAGTAAAGGAACTTGACCTCCTTGTACATTGAGATACATGAGACAGAAACAAAAAGCTGACTAACACAGATCTTTTAATCAGACAAATATTTCTTACATCATGTCTTTAGGGATATTCTGCTTTTAATTGTGAATGCTTTTGGGTGATTCCTGAACCAAATTCCTAGACACATTTATTGAAGGTAAACAATCCCCAAACCTCCCAGAGAAGTGTGTTTATTTTTGAAGTATATGTAAAGTATGTGTTTGTGCCAGAGATATTCTTACTTTTGAATATTTTATGAAGATAATTTTAATACCATTACCCAGCTGCTTGTTTGTAATTATAGTTAAGCCATTCCAAATAAACCAGGAGGAATAGTCTTAATTTATCATATATTGTGTATTGATAATTTTCTCAAAAATATTAACAAGCTGAGTGCTGGTGGCTCATCATGCCTGTAATCTTAGCAATTCAGAAGGCTGAGATCTGAGAATCACAATTCAAAGCCAGCAAGGGCAGGAAGTCCAAAAGCCTCTTATCTCTGATTAACCACCAGAAAACCAGAAGTTAAGCTTTGCTTCAAAGTAGTTGAATGCTAGCCTTGAGCAGAAAGCTCAGCAACAGCACCCAGGCTGTGAATTCAAGCCTCACAATTGACAAAACCAACAACCACAACAAAACTTACAACAATTACTTGATTTATCAATATACCACAGACTCTCTGGCCCAGTAGTTTCAAAGTCCTTCACAAATGTAAACTGAAGAGTTGACATAAGCTTTGCCTTTCCTATCTTATTAGTTTTTCTTTAAAAGATAATTAGGGGCTGGGAAGGTGGCTCAGTGATAAAGTGTTTGCCTTGTATGCATGAGGCCCTGGGTTCGATTCCTCAGCACCACATAAGCAAAAAGAAAAAAGCCAGAAGTGGCACTGTGGCTCAAGTGGTAGAGCGCTAGCCTTG